>NC_139238.1:81477096-81958760 GCF_977018435.1 Lepisma saccharinum | reverse complement strand
GCCGATATGTAACACTTCAAATACCCGTCAGACTGAATAATCATTTATTCTTCGGGCGATGCAAAAGTTCCGGCAAACGTGCAAAATTAGCGTCTGCACTCCTTGCCCTCATCCGGCAACCGTTGACCACCTTCCCGCGCTCCCTTCTCTTTCTTCCTCTTCCTCCACTACTCGTTCCCCCCATCCTTTTATGCACAGCACGATTGTCTTTGACAAATCACCAATTTACATGTTTGAGAAACCAAACGTTAACATGCATGTGTACGTGTTAAGAATCCTTTTGTAATGCATATTCAAATAAACTTGTTACTTTTTGCTATACGTCGATACTTAGATGAAAACGCTGTAAATTTTATAATTTTCCGCCATAACTGAAAATTGCCCATGCGTGCAGCGGCCGGCACTTCAAAATGTTCCTGTGCATAAGCACACCGCAAGCAAATCGGATTTCAAACAAAGGAATGACAAGTATGATAATTTCAAAACCAAGTTAAGTGCCATGGGGCTTAATCAACAATGGAATTTACTTTGTTAGGCAACTGACAATAGTTGAGGCGTGAATCGAGAATTTACAATTTAAATATGTACACCAGCCAGAGCCATCTAGCGACTCTTCGCGTAACCACGGAAGCTACCAAGTTTTATTACTGCATTAACCTTCCACCTGTCGTGAATTCTCCACACTATAAGAGTGCATCGTCTTTGGACGTGAGTTGAGAGTTATTTAATTCCAGCATGCACGCATGAAACTCAAACAACCAAAATGCCTTATGACAAGTCGTCATAATATCTTCATTCGGCGAATAAAATTTTATAAAAGAAGGGGTGTGGTTTGAGAAAAAATAGCACCAAAATAACTAAAAATCAAGATTTTTTTTAAATTTGCGGGGCAAAGGGCGCGAAAATTACTCGTCAAGAATTTTCAAGACGACTAAAAAAAAAAAAGTCCAACTCTTCTTTAATGATAAAAGTTTATTTCTTCACCATTTTCCAGAACATTTACATTAAACACTAATAAAAAAAAAGAGAGGGAGAGTGACCTGAAATTCTATTGATTGATTGATTTGGTTTATTTCACTTCGCTTTTCTGCAACTTTTGTCTAATCACGATGAGGATGAGCGATGATATGACGAAGGGACACTCACAAAGAACACCCATGCGCAGACCAGGATTCGAACCCGGGAGCCCTGGAGTCGTAGTTCGCTGTGCTAACCACTCCACCACTGAGGTTGGCTGCAATTCTTTTGTAGGGGCATGCGTCCATGTATTCTTACTAATGAACTTCAAAGTAATTGCTGTTTTTTTAAAACTAATATCAATGTACAGCGTGGTCATAAAAGTCCTTTCCCTGATAAAGAAAATGTTTTCTAGGACCATGTGGTTTGCGACAACACGTAACGTAATGATGCGAGTTTTTATAGCTGTACAGTGCTGCCATCTGTGAACAGCGTTTGTGGCGCTACAGTCAGTACAACGTCCAAAATAACGTCTGTGCACATGTCTTCAGTAATCATTCCCACAGCGTCCTTGGTCCTTGTCTTTAATGTTGTGATATCACGATGGGTGTATATAACAGAAATAAAGATGGAGCTCAATTTAGCAGCGCGATCTTTACAATTTAATTGTTACTATTTATTTTATGAATGAATACTTCCGGAACACATTTTATGCATTACAGGCGATTTTTTTGGTTAATTATGGCATTATCATTAAAAAGTATGTTTTTAAAAATACCGTAGCCTATATATTAAGATGTGTACTGGCAACATTGGTCGTGTCAGAGGCCAATACCAGGTATACTGGGCTCCTGGCTTTGTTCAATCAATAACCAAACTAGATGAAAATAAAGAGTTGAAATGTATCGTACAAAATGATAGGTACGCTAGGATTTTGTACATTAAATTTCAACCCTTTTCTTTCATTAGGTTATTGATTGAACATAGCCAAAGGTCCGGCACACAAGTACACCTCCTCTGGCACGACCAATGTTACCAGTACATTTCGATTTTTTTTATTTAAAAAACAAATTTTTTAATGAATATGACATACTTAACCCCAAAAATCGCCAATAATGCATAAAATGCGTTAAAACTTGTCGTTCTTTTATCAGTTCCATAAATACCCGAAGAGACCATTGATACACGTCGAATAGTTTTGCAAGAGACTCCACAACTGTCTTTTATGCATGTTTGTTTTTAGTTTGTACAATTTTTTTTTACACCTTTGTAACTTTTTCCGCATACTAAACGTTCATGTAAAGCATGATTTTCTTGTTCGATGTTTAAAAAATATCGGTAACGATAGTATAAGCGGGAGACGGATTTCTTAAATTTACAGGAGAAAAGACGAGAAAGTACTTACGGAATTGCGTTCTTGAGGACTTTCTGAAGCCGGGGAAATTGTTTTTTCGAATCGTGCAACTTATTTGGCCTGTAAGTAAGGTATTTTTCGTCATTCATGCATCTCCATTGTACGATAGCTCGTGCCGCCATTACCGTCGACTACGTGAATTGGATCATGTAACCCTCTGTCAGTGTAGCAGCCACGCGGTAGTTTTACAAGATGACGTGTGAGCGTTTTTTTTTTCAATTTAAGGTAAGACTCTAGTTTACGTCCTTTTCCTAAGGAATACGTGTCATATATCGTTGGAAAGCTTATTTTATAAGGAATTCAACAACGTAAATCCCAAAGGGAGCAAAAATTTCCTGAAGGAGTAAATCGAGAAAAAACGATGTTGTCCGGATATGCGCAATTGAACGTACTGAGGAATTTCTTAGATGATGAAGCACATATTTAGGGCTGAAATGAGTGCTAATGGAACCTAACCTAACAGGCCTAACCTAACCTCGTAGGCATACCTCGACCCCGTGAATGGATAGTGGGGCTATCGTGAACAGAAAGTGTAGAAAGAAAAGGTACTTACCCGAAGAGATGCCGGGTGCCGCACCACGATCGCGCACCGCGAACGCAAAGAAGGAATCACCATGCAGATAAGGACGTAAAGTAGAGTCTAGCCTCAATTTTCGCTTAAAAACCTTTTGTGAATAGTTTGTGCGGCATTTATCGGTTCATAAGTTTGGAAACACTGCACATCAGCTGACGACAGACAACGTGAGTCAAGATTTGCCCGCCGAATTAGCAACGACCAATAAATGATTATAATGTTAAAAATAACGCTTTTCTCATGGAAAAAAAGTGATCCCCAGCTTGAAAAATGTTCCGGTATGCATATGAGGTAAGTAACAATGATTTTTATTTGAAAATAAACGAGTTTAATGTGTCTCCGGTTTATACTACTGTTACAAAAATATCTACATAGACAAAGTTAGTATCCAATGTAAAATTCATACCTTTATCACTTTGTGTACAAAAGTTACGCATTTTGAAAGTCTCGGTTGCGTGACTTTTTGGACACACTGTACTAGGGATTTCCTTGTGTTTAAGTAGTAACGATGTCGTATTGCAATCGAGGGGTTTCGCCTTCGATACCGCACACAGCAGTTCGGACCCCACTTCAAACAGTAGCTCCAGGGGCAAATTTCACTTTAAACTTCTGAACTTTATTATAACCATTGTTTTTCATTAATCTTTGTTAAGAGCTTCGTATTTTCAATACTCTTTCTTAATGTATGTGTGTGTGTGTGTATGTGTGTGTTAATATAATTTCAAGACTTATTCAACCAATGTAGATAGTGTTTTGACCAATTTTGAGATATTGTTTCTTTGATTACACGATTAGTGCAAAATGCTTTCTAAAATGGAATGGGTTGGATCAGTTAAAGCCTCCTCTTATATACAACTATGGGTATTGCCGACGAGTATCTGGTACACTGCGTTCTTAAAGTAACCATACACGAAGAAGTCGAGGTATCAGGTGACCTGGGTGGCCAATGTATCGGACAGCCCCTCCCAATCCATCGGTTTGGGGACTTGGGGACCAGTAACTCCTGTTCAACGTACTAGCCCAGGGCGGTGGAATCCTATCCAATTGAAAAACCACACTTTATATACCAACCTTATGCCCTGAACAGCAGGTTTTCTATTGTTTTTGCATAGGTAAACACCATGTGACGGTTTGTTCGGACTCAACCTTGCTCAATGACGTCATACCAATATGGGTCACTTCACAGTACACACTGCGCTTTCTCTTGCACAGGTGCAATTTTCAAAGCAACTAACTGCAGTGCCACAAGCGCGGTTTACTGATGGCGGCACAGGAATAAAAACTTACACCATTACGTTACGTATTGTCACAAACCACATGTTCACAACTCTTACAGTTCACACACCATACATTGTCTTCATCGGAGAAGGACTTTATGGCCATGTTGTACTTTACCGATACATTTCGTTTCCGAGGATACGTAAGTTGTTTTGTTTTACAACAGTGTGCTTAAAACAACAACAAAAAGCTTTATAAATTTAAAACAAATGTTTGCCGTTTCTACAAATTTATGAAATTATTACAATTTATGAATACAAATTTCATCTCGGTTGATTGAAAGTTAACGGTATTCTTCGTTCATTCAGTAATGAGCTAAGTGATGTAGCGGACAGTAGAACGGGCAACGAAGCCTGAGGTCCCAAGATGGAACTTTGGTAAAGGCATGGATGTATCATTGTGTTTATTCAACAGCTATTTCTTTTCCTCCACCATTTATTTCATCAGTTCACCATTCATCCTCAATAACAACTGTTTGTTCAGAATAATACATTATATTTTCCTTTGTTTAAAACCTTTTTGGTTCATTAAAATACTGTTAAAACCTACTAGAAATAAAAATGTATTTTTCTACCATTAAAAAATCTATGTGTTTTGACAAATTTTGTCCTCGGGGAATTTTTTTTAAAAAAGTTCGCAACAATGTCGAACCCAATTACACCATTGTTCTTTCCTGATTATACCTCGATTATGACGGTGTATTGCCGTTTTCTTACACCTTTGACTGGTGAGGTAACTATTATTGTTGCCTCATCGCAATCATGTTTTATCGCCAGAAAGTATATTATTGCGTAAATGAGCACTATTCGCGCATAAACAAGCACCTTACGGTCGATATCGTAGGCTAAATGCCGCGCCAAAACAGTCACTTTTTGAAAGGATATATTGCTTCCAGAAACGCAAACATGACGCCATCTTGCATGCGGAGTGATAATGAACTGATTTACAACTTGTTCATGTTTCTGGGCACTCACAGCCTTGGCTAAATTGCGTGCGTGTTTTAACCAACAGGTATTACTTTCGCAACTAACCATATTTCATAAAGAAGCTGGAAAAATGGCAAGACAATATATTTTATAAGTAGTGTAATTGATACTACAACCAGCACGAGAAATGATGAACCCCTCTCAGGCAGATTTGCCTACACTTAAAACAAGCTCAACATGCCCATATGAGCTTTTTGCTCAAGTGTGGAACCCTGTCTAATCCAAGATTTTTGTAAAAATGCCCTCGGGAAGTTCCTGTGAAATGATGAGCCCCCTCAGATTGATTTGTCCACACTTACAAAAGGCACTTCTGTGAGATTGTTGTCCATAATCCTGTCAAAAATATGCCCCTCTTGATATTTTTTTTGCCCACACCTAAAACTAAGCTACACACACACACACCCACACCCACCCACACCCACCCACATACACACATATTTATCCGGGTGGAAATCATCTGCACTGAACAAGTGCCCATCATCTGTGGTCACAAATTCAATATTCCTATTAAACAGATTGGGATTGGAAATTATTCTGTTCAAAAATTTAAAATGCACCCAATTTAAGCTCTGATCAGCCATGAGCTCTAAATCATAATCTTCATACCCATCACAACAATTGCTGTACCAACATTCATCAAACAATTTCAACCTGCAGAAATAATAATAGCTCCCAGTGTGGTGATGCACAAACAATCCACAAATTCTCTTAAACTTGTTGTACATAAATTTTTCAAACTTGCTTACATCCTTCAGTGGCAAGTATTGAAAATTCTTGTCACTGTTAAGAACCCAGTGCATTTCAGTCTCATTCTGAACTGCAAACAAATTATACTCGGACAGGTTCAGGAACCTAAGCCTAAAATCTTGAACAAGTGATTCAGATTTTATGTATTTTGAAATTCCCCTTCTGTCGAAAAAATTCTGCATTATGACAAGCTTAGTGGCAATGTGAACAATTCCCTGTCACATTGGCATGTATTTTGTATGTTGTGCGCTTCAAGTGACAGGCATATGCATTCATGCTCACAATTTTTAAATTTTTGCCTAAACATATACATTAGAATCTCACTGAAATTTGTATATTTTGAAAATTTGTTCATGCCTGGCTTAAAATCTTCAAGTCGATACAAATTGCCCTCATCTGTGGTGACATATTCAATATGATTCAGGGGTAGAGGTACAGAAATTCTGTTGGTGATATTATAGTGGATCCAGTTTAGACTCTGTGGCATAATTATGTCCATTCTGTACACAAAACAATTCTTATTGCAATTGTTGTACCAGTAATCATCATACATTGCAAATCCACAATGCCAATAATAATACTCTACAGAATAATGCACAAAAAATCCAACAATTCTTTTGCATGTATTGAACATGGATATTTCAAATCTTATTAGGGATTTCAGGGACAGGTAGTGAAAGGCAAAATCACTTGAAAGCACCCATTGCATTTCAGTTTCATTCCCAACAGAGAACAGGTCATGCTCGGACAGATTCAAGAACCTAAGCCTGAAATCCCCAATAAGTGATTGTGATTTGATGTATTTTGAAATTGCTCTTCTGTCAAAAAAATTCTGCATATTTAATAATTACACACTGGCATGAATATGCAAGGGACAGAATCATGAAAACCTATTACTCAATGCATTCCGATACAGCCTCATTGTTTATGATTGTTGCAAATTTTGAGATGAAACTGTTTTTATGTGATTCAAGGCCCATCAAAGATATTACACAGTGAACAATTACAGTGTCACTTGTTTCATCCAAAACAATATTGTATATGAGATGGGGTAATTTTTTCAATTTAATATATTCCAATCTGTCAAGTTGCATGAAGCACTCAACTGCAAGAACCCTCTCGGTGTTATTTTTTGCTGTTCTGAAAAGGAGGTAACATGAAACAATGGCATTTACAGATTCTGAATTGTATATAATTTTTGTAGAGAAACAATCAACATAGTTGATAGAGCTCATATAATTAGATTTTTCTGCTGAGGTCTTGGAATTTTTGATGAATGCATATCCTATATTCTCTATGTATTCATATGTGATGATATTATCAGGTGCTTTGTCCTGAAATTCTACAAAATATATTTTTGTTGTTCCTACAAGGGTCATAACATAAAAATCATCATAGTACCCAACCTCAGAGTATACATACCTGAGCAACTGATTGCATTTGTGGGTATTGAGCTTGAACAGATTGAACTTATTTTCAGGGGGGCTCACAATGTTGTCACAGAACCTGAGGATCCCATCACTGCTCAGGGATGTGCTTAGCTCAGGTCTGAAAATCTTGTTGACATAACATTTTGTGCCTTTATTTGAAATTTTAACAACAATTTTGAAATCTACAAGGCTTATCTCTGTGACATAATTCCCCAGGATGCTGACAAGTTGTTGATTTGTATTCAATGCATCTATGATGCTCACTTGCATAATTTGTGTGGGGACATATGGGTTCTCTTCAAAACAAACAGTTCTGTGATTAAAATTATCTGAAAAATCTCTTGCATTTGTTTCATATATACTGTAGACAAGATACTGATTGTTTATATATTTTACAATATAATCTTCAGACATCTTGCAAGTGGGGGCAACAGAATATCTATGGGTTATATTTATATCTAGGCTTTCACTATTCTGTACAGTCAATATGTTGGGAACAAAAAATTCATTCTATACCTACAATCCTATTTCTGCTCTATTTCTGCACTCCCTGCTGTCCCTGCTGTGTATGTTGTTTCTGCTGTGTCTGAAAATATTTTTCATTTAAATAATTGTTTCCCACAATTGTTTCCCACAATTGCATCTTCTGCTAAGATTATTCCCACCTAGAATTTTTGCAATACAATCAGAATCACAATCTTTGAATTTTTGTCTTATAAAATACATTATAATCTCATTCAGGTATATATGTTTAGAGTACCACACACAATCAGGATCAAAATCATCCCCACTATACAAATGGCCAGCATCTGTTGTGACAAATTCAATATCATTATAAATTGTAGATATTCTAAATTTGTAATGCATCCAATTCAAGCTTGGATATGAATCAATCCTCATCCTATGCTCTGAAAACAAATTGTAGCAATTTCCCCACCAGTGATTCCTAAACACTTTGAGCATGAAATAATACCCGTAATCATCTGTGTAAAAATTCACAAAATATCCAGCAATTCTGCCATAATTATTGTACACAATTTTTTCAAACTTGCTTATATATTTAAGGCATAGGTAGTGAAAAGGCAATTCACTGTTAAGCACCCACTGCATCTCTGTTTCATTGCAAACTGCAAACAGGTCATACTCAGAGAATCCAGATAATCTGATTCTGATATTTTCCACTATTGTTCCTATATAAACGTTTCAACGTATGTTTGTGAGCATGAATGCATATGCCTGTCACTTGAAGCGCACAACATACAAAATACATGCCAATGTGACAGGGAATTGTTCACATTGCCACTAAGCTTGTCATAATGCAGAATTTTTTCGACAGAAGGGGAATTTCAAAATACATAAAATCTGAATCACTTGTTCAAGATTTTAGGCTTAGGTTCCTGAACCTGTCCGAGTATAATTTGTTTGCAGTTCAGAATGAGACTGAAATGCACTGGGTTCTTAACAGTGACAAGAATTTTCAATACTTGCCACTGAAGGATGTAAGCAAGTTTGAAAAATTTATGTACAACAAGTTTAAGAGAATTTGTGGATTGTTTGTGCATCACCACACTGGGAGCTATTATTATTTCTGCAGGTTGAAATTGTTTGATGAATGTTGGTACAGCAATTGTTGTGATGGGTATGAAGATTATGATTTAGAGCTCATGGCTGATCAGAGCTTAAATTGGGTGCATTTTAAATTTTTGAACAGAATAATTTCCAATCCCAATCTGTTTAATAGGAATATTGAATTTGTGACCACAGATGATGGGCACTTGTTCAGTGCAGATGATTTCCACCCGGATCTTGTTGGGTATATAAAGCACAAATGCCTGAATAAGCTTGTTCTGTATTTTCTGAGGCAAAAATTCAGAAATTGCAGCAGTAAGTGCCTTGCACTGTGCCTAGACAAAACCTCTTGGAATGAAACATGCAGGTGTGGGGAACAATTATATAAGCTCCCAATAATACATACATAGTTGCTACAGTTCCAATTTTGCAATATTGTTCAGCAAACATGTATCCCGGGCAGTGTGATTTGGAAATAAATCGGGATTATCAGCAACAAAGAAACAATATTATTAAGCATAGTGTTGGGCATGCTCTTAAAAAATTACAGCATTGCATTTTTGAATGTGTCATTGTTTTAGAAGGATAACACACAGCACTTGTTGCAATGTTTTTTGAGAGAAGGAATTTGTCACAATATATACAATCGGAATCACTGTTGGAAAGGTTCAAGCTTGCATTTTCTGATTTATGTGAATATGATGTGTTTGCAGTTAGAAATGAGACAGAATTTAGGTGGGTGCTTGACAGTGACCATGAATTTGGATGCATACATCTGGGATTGTTGGGCAAGAAGGAAATATACATATATCTGTTGCACAGGAGAATTGTTGGGCTGTTTGTAGGTTTTTATGATTGTTACAGAAAAAATTATTGGTTCATAACAAAATATTTTGAATCAATGTATTGTTTTCATATCCAATTTGACATATCTGAGAACTGGAAACATTTAAATTATGATACTTATTTGAAATCCTATGATGATTTTGAATTTGTAACCACAGATACAGGCTTGGTGTTTTCCGGTGCGGATTTTGTTAGAAGGGAAAAATATATCTCAGGGGTCATAAATGCAAATGAGATTATTCTGTATTTGCTGAGTTTGAAGATAAAATTTCATGATTTGAGATATTTTGAACCTTTAAACTGCAATTTTTTGCAATCTTCAAATCTCAACCTCAAATTCTGATCGGGAGGTACACAGAGCCATGTACAATTTCTGTTTATATCTACATGATTGCTCTCCACAATTGTGTAGGTGCACAATAGGATCAATGCTCATGTCATTTTTTGACAGAAGAGATGTTGCAAAATATATTAGATCTGAATCTCTTCTTCCTGATTTCAAAATTAGATTCTCAACACTCTCAGAGTATGATTTATTTTCAATCAATAATGAAACAGAGTTCCGCTGGGCCCTGAACAGCACACAAAAATTCAATTATCTAAACTTGAAATACATCACTGATTTTGAGTGCCACAAGTATAATTCTTGAAGGAGAATTGTGGGACAGTTTGTTGTTTTTTTTATTATTATATTGATTTTTCCTATTATGGAGGATGGTTTTCAAATCATGCAAGTGTGGGGAGATTCTATGATTTTGAGATCCTTCCCAATCAGAGCTCAAACTGGAAACATTTCAGATTTTTGCTGATGCATCTGGACAGGTTCCAAAAGGCAGAATTTGTTACAACAGATAGTGGAATGTTGTATAGTGGTGCAGATTTTAATCATCACCTGCAATATTTTGATGCATACAATTCTCAGATGTTGAACATGATTGAGATAATCATGTATCTTCTTCAGCAAAAATTTAAAAATTGCAGCATTGGGTGCTTTAATAGGATAATAAAATCATGGAATGTATTTACAGAGTGTGAGTGCGGGAAACCAGTAAGCTGCATGCCTCTGCTGTTGAGATAGCCCAGCCTAACATGTAATATTATTTGCAGGTTGATTCAAGATGCAAACATTTTTTGAAAAAAGGGATATTTCCAGATACATCAAATCCAAATCTCTTGTTCCTGAATTTAAATTGAGATTCTCAAAATTGTAAAGTGTATTGTGTGCTCCATGATGCTCACATAATTTGTGGAGAGGCATTTTATGGCCTGTTTCTGGTGCACAGGGTCTAGCTCCTGGTCTAGAAAATTACAAAATATGCCCTTGCAATCTAAGTTATACAGGGCAATCACACAAATATTTCCAATCAATTTTGTTTGGAAATGTTGATGACTGTGCAGACCAAGTATAAGTGAAATATTTCATGTTATATTTTCTATGGCTTTTTGGGCATATTTTTGTGAGAATTCTGCTTTTATCTGGATTACAATTCTTTTGGTGCTTAACCCAATTGGGGCTGGATATATTCTTATTGCATTGATAACAATATTTTTGATTAGGCATTTTTGTTGTTTATTATATAAAATTTCTTGGGGTTCAAATCAAAATTCTATGCTTAATAAAAAAATATCAGTTGGGTTCAGCAATGTGCTTTGTATACTTAGTGTGTGTGTGTGTGTGTGTGTATGTGTGTTAATATTTTTGGCTTTGGTATTTATATAAAATTTCTTCGGGTTCAAATCAAAACTCTATACTTAATAAACCTATGACAGGTTGTCAAAAATTCTGTCTATTAAATCAAATAGATTTGTAATTCAATTTATACAAATCTGCAATATTTTTGTGTTTAAAAAATATGAGCAGCACTGCAACAACACACCCTTACTCTTCAACAACTCTCACAATACTGGCTGATATGCAATGCAAAATTTCTTTATATAGCCTAAGCACAGACCGCATTGAAAGCATCTGAAACAATAAGCCAATCAGAATAAAACACATCATCACATTATGTCATAACCAACCAATCAGAAAACAACACATGTCTAATAATTTATTGCATAATATTGGGTAATAATTTGTTGCAAAACATGATGCAATATAAATAAACCAGAAAATAGGCCACAAGTGGACCGGAAGTAGGCAAACCGGAAGTGGACCGGAAGTGGACCGGAAGTAAATATGTGTGGGTGTGGATGGGTGTGGGTGGGTGTGGGTTTTATGAGCATCTTGGATTAGTTTTAGGTGTGGGCAAAAAAAATATCAAGAGGGGCATATTTTTAACAAATTTATGGACAACAATCTCACAGAAGTGCCTTTTGTAAGTGTGGACAAATCAATCTGAGGGGGCTCGTCATTTCACAGGAACTTCCCGAGGGCATTTTTACAAAAATCTTGGATTAGACAGGGTTCCACACTTGAGCAAAAAGCTCATATGGGCATGTTGAGCTTGTTTTAAGTGTAGGCAAATCTGCCTGAGAGGGGTTCATCATTTCTCGTGCTGGTTGTAATATCAATTACACTACTTTTATACACTGTTCTTAACGAATATCCAAGCGCGGATCCACGTTGAGGGCGAAAATGTTATAATGTAAAATGTTATTTTTTAAAAATCTCGAATATAAAAACTATATTCTGTATAGAAATATTAAACAAGTTTAAATGACATCGTTCAGTAACTTCAATAATAGCATCTGAGTGCACCATTGTAGTCTCTTTATTATTGTTATTGTTATTTTTAACCAACAGAAGGCTTGTGTGCGATTGTACGAGTATAGTAGGTCAACTGTAAGTAGGCCAGTCAATAAGGGGGTCCGGTCCAATAAGGAAGAAAATTAGGGAAAGCTGGAACAAATTTTATTATCTTCAAAAAAGGATTCCTAACAACATACTAATTTTGCACCCCTCTACCACCCCGGATTTGGCCGCCATCTTGGAAAAATGGCGCCCAAAATCAGTTTTTTGCAAATATCTCGATTGGAAAGTATTTTATAACAAAACAGGTAATGACAAAAATAATTTACATAAAATTCTCTACTAAACATGTTCTGTTTATTTTTCTTCTAGGATTCGGGTGCTAGCTGAGCTTGAAATTTTATGTTTTTTCCCCGCTCAGTTTTGCAAGCGCGGAACTCACGAAAACGTCTTTTCCATGATGTTTTGTAATATTTATCTTCTATAAAACTGTACTTATTACATTTGTTCTTTCTTACAGAATGTCATTTACGAGTTCAATTGCTTTTATCATTCCATGCAGTTTTTTATGTCAGCTGTGTGCAGGAGATAATATTTTTGGTCTGAAAGAGAAGATAACTCCAAAGGAGCATGTTGACTTTGTCCAAAAAGGTTGTTTCACAATAAAACGCTATTGTAATCAACGGGTTCCGGGTTCGATGATACCCGTTGGAAACACATTGCACAGTGGTTTGAATCCCACTTTAAACTGTAGGACCAGTCTCGATTAACCTTACTGTGCGTAAAGTGAACTTCAAACAACTATTCAAACCATAATAAAATGATCAGAAAATTAAATTAAATTAAACAACGTTTGCCTTAGAATAGCACAAAATAGCATACTTGTATATACTCAGATATAACAACACTATGTGCCTCCACCGGGTATCGAACCCGGCGCTCCATTCAGTGTTGTGGGGGATGGCAGAGGAGTGACCAGAGTCAATGCTAAGTGGATTTTTTGGCATGCTCATTAGTTTCCAGATAAAATACAAATGAGCAGCATGTCGATGCACGAAAGGGATAAGCAAGAATTTCAGTTCTTTTGTCAGTGAGACCTCCCCGATGGCGCAGTGATAACGTCGTCTCCTTGTAATCAAGGGGACCCAGGTTCGATACCCGGTGGAGGCACATATTGGTTCGGATCCCACTTTAAACTGTAGGTTCAGTCCTGATTAGCCTTACTGTGCGTAAAGTGGACTTAAAACTCAAACTCAATGAATCTTTTGTCAGTGATTCTCATCTCACCCACCATTCCCTGATTTTGATGACATAAAGTCAATGATTACGGAAGTAACAGGGATTAAGAAAACCAATCCTTCTGATGCTTATGATGTTGGAATGTCTTCA
This sequence comes from Lepisma saccharinum, assembly GCF_977018435.1. Lineage (NCBI taxonomy): Eukaryota > Metazoa > Arthropoda > Insecta > Zygentoma > Lepismatidae > Lepisma > Lepisma saccharinum. Next base: position 81,944,878 of record NC_139238.1, on the reverse strand, counting down.
ATGTTTAGTATCGTTGGTAAAAATTCGGCAAATGTCAAGTTTGAACAAAATAAGAGAGTTAATCTTTGGAGCGGTCACTTCTGAAGTGAGAATCAGATGTGTTGTATCCAGTTGATCCAGAGTTTTTATTTAATACATTATTTTACTAAAGAATCACAAGACCAATTCAGAGAAAACTTGCCCAATACCAGTTATAGCTGATGAGGTAGGGATGTGGACAACCAAGACGCCTTATCTTAATGATTCTCTTTGTACCACTCGCTGAGAGACAAAGATGCTGCACCGCCAGATTCTTCGCATTATACCCTGTAAACGCCGTAAAGATTGCGCAAGGGGACTTGTATCTGTAGAAACATTGGGCTAAAGTGTTCAATAACGTGTTCAAAATCTGACACTGTTGCATTTACTTCCTCTACTATATTCTGTCTCGGGAATTTCTGGATCAAGACCGCGTGTTACATTAGAGAAGGGGAGAAAGCTTGTGGGCGGGCGAAGCAGTACACGCTCCTGTAAGCGGTTAGTAGCTGCAGTCGTTTTCCCTCCACCATGCAATTATTTTCGCTCTCACGTATTCATTGGTCGAGTTACTGTCTTCTCGAGTTACTACTTGTGCAGACCCTTGTCTTCGTTCGCTCGCTTCAGAGATTCCAGGGACACAGTATAGAAGACGAGCGGAGCTTTCAGATGGAAGCAGCACATGTCTCTTGGAAACCAATCTTAAGAAATAAATGCAACTTTTCGAACTGACGCGACACTGCAAGCTGCGCGTGTCACTCCAACTGGGCCTTGTTCTCGATACCCTGCTTTGTACGTAGAACCTCGTCAGTTGTGAGCGCATACACGGTGAATGTTTTAGACTAAAGGGGGTCGTGTCATCACTTAGCTTCGAAATCCCTGTGTAGATTGTGGCCTGTCGCTTTTGCTTCGATCTGCAAGCTCACGTCAATTCTGATGATATATTCCACGTTCACTTACAATCAGGGTTGGCAAAATTTGTGTTTTTTTTAAAAAAGAACAAAACAAACTGTTTTTTTTGTTTAAAACATGTTTTTTTTGTTTTAAACATAGTTTTGAACATGAGTTAAAAAAAACATGTTTTAAACATGTTTTAAACAAAACAAATTCAGCCTTTTCCCAGTAAATTATAGTTAAAGTCGTTAAAGAGAAAAAAATACTAATTTTTATGAGTACAGTGGCGACATGGACAGTTTATTTACCTTTGGAGATAAGGTTTACCATACTGAAGGGTAGGGGTGTGCGGGACAGAAGTTTTTGGGTCGGGACGGGAAATTCTTTAAATCCCGACATTCGGGACGGGAAAAATTCTCAATTTCCCGAAAAAGTCGGAAACTTTTCTGGACGGGATGTGTTCGAAATTTCCCAAAGCTCTTGAAATCTCGAATTATATTCGTAATTTCCATCTTAAGAGCTTGTCTTTGCACTTTTGGTACAAATACTAACAATTTCCGATACGTTCCAGACATTTACAATGAAGAGAACGTCTACAATTGACAACGTTTTAAAATGACCATTCGGAATTTCCAGACTGCTTGGGATCCCAAAAAGTCGGGAAGTCATTTCCGGAAGTCGGGATCGGGACGGAAATTTTCTTTCCCGATGCCGGTCCCGACTTTTCGGGATCCCGCACACCTCTACTGCAGGGACAAAAGTTGTGGGTAATAGTCCCACTTTTTCCGCCACTACTGAAGTAGGTTATGATTTATATTCATCTAAATTTCAAGAAACTAAATATTATAGAATTACTATCCTCGTCCTGTAAAAAATCACGGTGAAATATTTCATGCTGTCTGAACAGTTTATATAGCAGAAAACAACCTGCAGTGTCATAATAGATTCTCCAGATCAATTTATCTTTCAAAGTACAAAATTATGTTACCAAAAGTAAGCATCTGCACTTCATTCAGTTATACAGACCAATGAATCGTATCGCAAAAGAAAAAAAAATCACGTCATGATCAAAATCACGCATTGTGTATTTAGATATTAGTTTCCATTTCCAGCTTCCACCAGTCTCAAACTTACAGGACGATACGAAACAAGAAACTGAGAGTTTTCGATTTCTACAGTAAAGCACGGGTCTTTCTTGTCGCACAACAATTTTGCTACCTTGTGCATACATAGCTAGCCTGCCTAACCTACCAACATAGGCATTTAGCCTAAAATTAAAAAGCTTTCTCCCGTGACGTCAGAACATAAGGTTGCTCAAGTGTTGTGCGATAAGTGAGACCTGTAAAGCCCGGATTAATTGACACAGATTCAATTAAAAACAGGGTTTCCTAACAAAAAAATTATCACATACTACGAAATATATACAACCAAAATGTGTTTTAAACACTTGCAAAAAAAACATGTTTAAAACACATTGTTTTAAACGTTTAAAACATTTGTAAAAAAAACAAAGCCGTGTGTTTTAAACGTTTAAAACAAAGTGTTTTAAACACTTTTGTTTTAAACATGCCAACCCTGCTTACAATAATTCGTGCTGGTAGAAGACAAGCGATGTTTTGGTTTCTAACAGTAAAAGAAATACAGACATTATGTTCATTTGTTTTATGTTGAATATGACAAAATTATGTTTTAATGAGAATACATTTTTAAGATGAGTCTTTAGAACATTTATAATAGGCATTTTACCTGGTAATAAGAAATAAGGCTTCAAACTGCCATGCAAAAGCGTTTTCTTCAGTTTCGCTCTTCACAATAGAGCGGGAAAAAAGGTGAACATACCCGATTCTCTAGCGCCATAATGGTGTTTCCTAGAAGAAAATGCACACAACATTTTTTATAGATAATTTTATGTAGATTAATTTTTGTCAGTCTTTTTGCTGTAAAATGCTTTCCAAGTGAGATATTTGCAAAAAAAACTGATTTTGGGCGCGATTTTTCCAAGATGGCGGCCAAATCCGGGGTTGTAGAGGGGTGCAAAATTAGTATGTTGTCAAGAACCCTTTTATGAAGATAATAACATTTGTTCCAGCTTTCCCTAATTTTTCTCCTTATTGGACCCCAAAATCATCCTTTGTTGACTGGCCTAGAGCATCGTTCAGTAACTTCAAGAATAGCATCTTACTGCAATATTGTTGTCTCATTATTGGTATTTTCTGTATTGTACTGTGGGTCAAGTGTGAGCTTCATTGTTTACAGCAGTTGGCAGCTGACTGTTGTGAAGTGAACATCATTTACAGTACCGTAGGTACTGTACGTACGTACGGTTAGTAGAGCAATTTGAAAAGTGATACTGAAATTGCAAATATGGCTCCTAACACAATAAAACGCGCTGATTGGTCATCAAGTAAAAGGAGTAAGGCAGTAACACTTCGTAATGAAAGTTATTCTTATGAAGAAATAGCGAAAAGGTTGGGTGGTGGCCCTACAAAGTAAGGAGTTAGAAAAGTTTTCATGCGGTATGAAGCAACTGGGAGCACAAAAACTGCTCCAAGAAGTGGCAGGAAACCAAAACTAACTTCTCAAGACTGTCGTAGAATCTGCCGCCTTTCTCTACAAGATCGCCGGCGTACACCAAAAGATGTTAATGCCATCTTGATAACTTCCGGGGTAGAAGTTTCTCACCGAACAGTCCGACAAAAACTTTGCGAAAATGGTTCACGAACGAGGGTCGCAAGAAAGAAGGAAGCCTTATCTCAACCAAAAGCAGAGAAACAAGCGTGTGAATTGGGCTTTAGCACACAGGGAGTGGACACAAGAAGATTGGGGCAAAGTCATTTGGAGCGATGAAAGCATGATCAGCATCTTTGCAAGTGATAGCATCAGGTTTGTGCGTCGCCCAACAGGTGAAGACATGCTACCTGACTGCACAACCGCCACTATGAAGCATCCTGTCAAAGTCATGGTGTGGGGAAGAATGGCAAGGCATGGTGTCGGGCGCCTAGCAATGTTAGATGGCAACATTAATGCCAAAAATACCAAGAACAGGTCTTAGAGGTAAAACTGCTACCTACTATTCGTAATTTGTTTGGGGGTGACGTTCAGCGGTGCATCTTTCAGCAGGACGGCGCGAAGTGTCACACCGCTCGAATCAATCGATGGTTCAGGGACCATGGTCTTACTGTTCTGCCTTGGCCTGGAAACAGTCCTGACCTCAACCCGATCGAGAACTTGTGGTCAAGGCTGAACGTTTTGGTGTGGCGTCGAAATCCCAGCAACAAGAGGGAGCTGTTAGAGGCCATCGTTTAATCGTGGTTTCGAGTGATAACACCGGAAGATCTCCGAGGTTTGGTGGAGTCGATGCCACGAAGAATCGAGGCAGTCATCAAATCGAAAGGATATCCCACAAAATACATAATACAACGCTGTTACAATAACCCATATTAATGTTTGACAAGATTTACCTTTTACTGTATGTACATTTTACAGGTGTTGTTATGCTAAGTACCGTAGTTTATTATTTATTATTTTTATTATTAATTATAATTTAGTTTGCCCACTTTTTGAAACAGTGAACATTAAGACATGTTTGCTTATTTCCTGAAAATTTGACTTCAATAAAAAGGTAAAATCAAAACTTCAATGTGTTTTTCAACATAATTCTCAAAAGTATCCAGAATTAATGCCACTACTGTATATGTATATAAATGAACAATATTTTTGTGGACTCAATGTTCTGCTTCATCACCAAGTTTAACAGGCTCGAGAACATTTTTTAAAGTTTGATTAATTTCACATTATGCTCATGATAGGCTAATCGGAGCTGTACTTAACAGTATAAATTTGGATCCGAACCACCGTGCGGATCGAACCTCAGACCCCTTGAGATATTTTTTGTTTTCTTTATTAACTATCTGATCATTCAGTTTACCTTGACGATGGTACAAATTATGATAACGACATACAACAATAACCATCTATTCCAGTCCTTGGTAATATATTAGCAAAATAATACCCTAATCCCAGAAACATCGAAGACAGATAAAAAAAAGTGGAAGTGTATCTTAGATCATACAATTGATTCTCCTTGAGGTGAGGTACCCACCCGAGTAAATTTCGTATCACGCCAAAGGTGTGACTCGAACCCGGGACCCCTGGCGTCATAGCCCAATAGACTAATCACTTCGCCAAGGGGTCAGGTTGAGGCGCTGGAAGTAACCTATTACAAGCTTATTACACCGGCGACCTTCAGTGAATGTTTAAAACTCCGCCGACACGGGAATCGACAGGAAATCAGTTGAAATAACGTAACGTCAGCCTTATGCAAAAAGTACGTTTAACGACAGGATGAAACTGGCTCAACGGATTTAACGATCGGAAATTTGAATCCCCTTTAAACAGTTCGAGAGAACAAATCTCGCACTCGGTTGTAGTCCGAAAGTTATAGAGTACACAGTTGTGGTCTCAAAGTTATAAATTGAATATCGGTGCTACACTAGAGTTATAAGCGGGGAGTTGCTCCCTCTAAGGAAGTTTTATTTCAGGACCGTGCCTTGTCTACTAAATCCGCGGAGACGATCATATCTACAGGGATCTACAGGTAACCGAACATCCTTTCTATTATTACCATGACCCTGCCATGTCCAGTCCATAGAAGTGTTAAACAATGAATGTTGTTCGTGTTCTCTTTATTTCACAGGGCTGAGCCCCCTTAAATATAAAAGCTACCTCTCACATAAGCGAGTAGCTTTAGGCTGGCACAGCTTAAGTTCGATCCCAAAAGCCCGTAGGGGTTTCATACGATTTCGCCTCTACAAAATTCTTTCTGGATGAGCCACTGCGAATATCTGAACACTATAAAGACAAAAATATACAGATCTTACTTAAATTGTAATGATAATATTTCCATGAATGTCATAATTTTGCTTTTGTTTTCAAAAGACACATGATTTTATAGTTAAAATACGCTGTTTTAACGATTAAAACATGTTGTCTTAAACTGTTTAAATCAGAGGTGCCCATGGAGTGGATAATGGCGTGGCCGCGCAAACGAAATATTTTTAGACTTATTTCCTTTAAATAATATAAATTCAACGTGTACACATTTTCCTAAAATACGTGTAAAAAATTACACCTCGGTACCATGCTGATACATTTGTGATGAGGTGGGGTAGAGGAGGCAGAATATATTTCTTTAGTTGAATAGTTTTGAGTCCACTTTATGCAGAAAGGCTAATCGGGACTGGACCTACAGTTCAGAGTGGGATCCGAACCACTGTGCCATATGGCTCCACCGGGTAACGAACCCCGGACCCCTTGATTACAAGGCGATGACGTTAGAGTATTTCCTTAATAATTCATTACTTTAGCTGGTTCCCACATCACTCTTGCTACTAGGAGCACCATATTTAATCCATCATTAGATGAAGAAAAGGAAGAATGTAAAAGTTCATATCAAGTAATCGTTCAGAAAAGCTAATAAAGCGACTTTCAGTAATAGGATAGATACTCACGCTGTCGTAATTAAATACTTTAGGAGGAATATGACATGATCTAGGAGTTGGGTACGCACCATTGGTCTTGGGAGGAGGGGCACTCCTGGTTTGAATTACCCAGCCTCAAAAACAATATTTTCTCTCAATACAAAACGTTGATAAAATGAACCCTTTCATCTGAATTGTAGTTTTTTTAAACCTCTCATATACAAAAAATACATATTTGGAGTCTTGAAACGTTATGGAATCATTCAATCTTTGGATCAAGTGGTAAAGCATGAAGTTCTGACTTGGTTCTTTTTTCTGTAATAAAGATACACTTCATTTTCCTTCTAACTTGAAACGAACGATGCCAATTTCCAGGGGGGGGGGAGCGACTGACTACAACGCCCGACTCCATGGACATCTGTAAGGCATTTTCGGGGGAAGCAAACGGTTATATAGGGTTATTGAAAATCATTGTCGGGGTTTCAATATACCATTTATACCTACGCCTATTTATGGAGACACTCTCAAAGCTTTCTTCCGTAATAGTCAAGAGTCCTGAAGTTACGCATTTAGCCGCTAGGAGACAGGATTTACAAGACGGCGGGCCACGGCTCTCGGAAGATGTATTTTTGTGCTTGAATTCTATCATAGTCAGTCAGTTACCATTGACCAACACACTTCTCTGAAAGTCTTCTTTCGATCGTGATTCTTAGGTGTTAAAGCTCGAAGCTGCATAGTCAATATGGATTCATTCTCAGTCGCTTTGGTTTGCAGAGTTTCCTCTCATTTTCTAGGGCTCCGTACCACTGGCGAATGGAATTTGTCAAAACAGCAACTGACTGTCTACAATAATACTAAAGCACAGAAAGACACCTTCTCCGAGCTGTGACCTGCCATTTTGTAAAACCTGCCTCCCAGCGGCCAAATGTGAAACTACAGGACACTGACTATTACGAATGAAAACTTTGAAAGTGTCTCCAATTTGCATGTGTAATTAATTACGACGGTCACTATTTTTATATTTTGAGCCTTGGCAACACTGATTGAAGTTAGGCGCGATTTGACGTTTGCACGGAATCGTCTGGCATTATTCACCATAACGTACTTCAAATGTTTTGTCAATAGCTTCATTTGTGTTGTATATGTTGCCTTGTAGATTGCGCGACAACAATAAAATGGAATTAACTCGTGAACATTTTCGTGTGATGATTTTTTTACGATTTTCGACGTGGATTATCAAGACAAGAGTGCATCGATCAACTTACTTCCACATTTGTCGATGAAGCCCCATCCTTTGCCACTGTGAAACGCTGGTATAACGAATTTAATCGTGGCCGCCATTCGCTCACCGACGAGATTCGCGAAGGTCGTCCAAACTCAGTTGTTGTTCAAGAAAACATTGATGCTGTGCAAAACCTAATACTGCAAGGTCGTCATGTGACATACTTTGAGATTGAGGCAACCATAGGCATTAGTTCCACTAGCATATATAAAATATTACATGATCATTTAGCTGTGAGAAAGGTATGTTGTCGTTGGATCCCACACAATTTGACAAAAACTCAAAAAGACGCTCGCGTCAATTGGTGCAAACAAATGCTCAATAAATACAATCGTGGTGCTTCAAAAGACGTATATAAGATTGTAACAGGTGACGAATCATGGATATATGCATATGAGCCGGAACGTAAACAGCAGTCGACTGTATGGGTGTTTCAAGATGAACCCAATCCAACAAAAGTTGTTCGCGCTCGAAGCAAATCGAAACAAATAGTCGCCTGTTTTTTCGGGAAAACTGGTTTTGTGGCAACTGTGCCTTTAGATGAACGGTCAACTCTGAATGGTACACAACAATTTGTTTGCCAGAGGTCTTCGGTCAAATACGGAAAACAAACAAACGCTGTCGGATCATTCTTCATCAAGACAATGCCAGCTGTCACACATCTCGCCTAACAACCGACTTTATGAACAGTCAAAAAATCGAATTGATGGGTCATCCGCCGTACAGTCCTGATTTGGCACCCAATGACTTCTTCTTGTTTCCGAATGTCAAGAATAAATTGCGTGGACAACGATTTTCGTCGGTGGAAGACGCCGTTGATGCGTTCAAAAACCATATTATGGAGGTGTCTCAAGAAGATTGGAAAACCTGCTTTGACAAATGGTTCGAACGAATGCAAAAGTGTATTGACCATAAAGGAGAATACTTCGAAAAACAATAAAGCAGTTTTCAATGCCAAATTCCTGTTTTTTCATTGTTAGGCTCAAAATATAAATAGTGACCCTCGTATAAATGCCATGTTTATGTCCCAGGCACGTAGCCAGAATTTTATTTTGGGGGGAGGCTCATCCTTTATCAGCAGCCGATATTTAAGGGCGAAAAATTGGTGGTTAACCCTGAAGATGAATTTCTCAGTATATTGTAAGTTAATATACAAGATGTTTAATGGAAGCAAAATTAATTACCATTATTATTTTAATTAAGTATTAGTAGGACTTCGGGTGCGGTTTCATCCCCCCCCCCTCCCGAGCCCTCCCTAGAAAAAAAAATTAAATCCTGACAATCATTTTGAATAACCCTGTATTATCCCCACAATAGAATTACCTCACGAAAAACACTCCTTCGATTGAAAGCTATCATGTTCCTGCACATGGATGTCCGAAAGGGAGGGCAAGAGTCACCCCACGCCCTCTAGATAATGAATGTCCACCTAAAAAGTACATATTTCACACAATTTCATTTCAACCACAGTAATTTATGTTCACTATAATAAGGGTGTTGAAGGAACATGGTAATTTAAGACAGAAGCAGTGTTTTTTGAGAGGGCATCGCTATTTTGGGGAAATGTATGCCTCTTTTGTCCCTTGAAAAAAAAACTACCTTGCTTACCCCTCCATGGAAAAGATCCCGCGGACGTCCATGTTCCTGCAACGCCCTTATAATAATTTATATAAATTACAGTGACTGAAATGAAATTATATGTGAAATATACTGCATAATTTTAGGTTGACAATCATTTTCCAGGAGAGGTATCGTGGCCCCTTTCCGGACGTCCATGATTCCAAACACCGTGTGAACGTTAGTCATGCTTGTATGTTCAAAGGTTAGTAGCTCCACGGACGAGCACACATGTTTGTTTCAGCTCGTAATGAGGCAATAAAGACGTCACAAAGCTGAATGAAAAGCGATGCAACCGACAGCTTCTGACTGTATCGGCATCGTGAACGTTAGCCCACATATTCTGCTAGGAAAGAATGAAAAATATTTCAGGCACGTTCTTAATTTACAAATGAAAGACAATAGCCTCTAAGAAAGACATACATCTTGACAGAGACCCTTCCAGGACGGAGCCCAGAGTACTTTTGAAGAGTAAGTGAAGATGTAACACGGTAAGTGTTACATAAACCATGTTCAACAAGCTTTCAAATCGAATATTTTAAGACCAGAAAATGAAGCGTCTGGGGTAAGTGTACCGTGATTTAATTTGATTTGGTACTTTAAGTCCACTTTATGCACAGAAAGGCTAATCGGGACTCGACCTACAGATTAAAGTGGGATCCGAACCAATATGGGCCTCCACCTGGTAAGTAAGTGCTCTGTGGAAAATATATAAATAGCCTGAAGTCGCCAAAGTGTTTAGATATGTAAATATACAGGATGTTCACAAAGTTCCTCCCTGATTACAAACCTTTGTACCTCATGAAGTTTTTGAGATAGAATAGTGAAAATCATGGCAAAGTGTGGGAAAGCTCAACAAGTTGCTATGGGTTCTGGTCCAACTGAATGTGCTATTAGTGAAACAGGAACTGTTCAAACCCGAAAAAAGCGCAGTGTGTACCATCGTATCAAGAAACACATTTACCAAAAAGTGTTCACCTGACGTAAAAAACAAAGTTCTGGTATGAAACATGGAGCGTGTCTGATCATTTACGAAAGGGGCAGTGTGTTTAGGTGGAAGTAAAAAAAAATAGTTTGCTGTTCCGTGCATACAAGGCGCAAATTATCCAAATTTTGTAACCCATAGGCGAAATGTTGACACATTGAAAAACAGGACAGTAGTAAAGTTGTACTCTTTGGTTAACTTTTTGGCGAGGTTCTAATTTTTTGGCTATTTTTTGGTGAGATTCTAATCATTTGACTAAATTTTAGACGAGACATTTTGATTTTTTTGGTTCATCTTTTGAAGAGGTTCTAATTGTTGACAAATCTTTTGGCAATCTGACTGAATTCAGTCTCGTCACCTGTTATCAGGACGCAGATTGATGGATAAAAAGTAGTGGTAACACTGCTGTAATTCGTACCAGGCTTTATTGGCAGAGGAAACACCAGTTACAATGCTTCAATGTAATCTCTTCCCATGTCGACCCCCTTCTGCCACATTTGTGGAAGGTGTCGTACACCGATAGCGAGTCCATCTCTGTTGTTGTCCCGCAGTGACCGCCCTATGGCACGGATCTTGTCTCGTAATGCTTCCCGCGAAGTGGTTCTTTCATTTTTGTGAAGATATCATAATCGCACGGAGTCATATCTGGCGAGTACGACGAGTGTACCAGTACCTCCCATCGCGAGTTATGCAGGAGACCCGTCACGAATGACGGGAGTCCATGCAGGGCCGGCGCTAGTCATTTTGCCGCCCTGGGCGGTCGCGGAAGATGCCGCTCTCTTTCAAACGCCCCCCCCCCCCTTTCCATCATAATCATTACGTAGCACAAACGGGGAAATGAAAATTCAATATATTCTTAAGTAAAACATCAAACTATAAAATAAATAATGAGACCTGTTTCGCTATAACAATACTATTATGAACATAGGGATGTCCCGATCGCAGCAAAATGCGACTAGTATTAGAAAAGAAATGCTTTGGAAACTTGATCTCATATTTTCACCGCTGTTTTCCTATGATACCTGATCATAATTTTTGTTAAAAATGTATATGTAATAACTTTTTTCGTGTAATGCTATCTTCCGTAAAATGGAAAGAAATTTGAATGTTAATTTAGCCCTTAAAATAACAAAACTACAAAAACGTAGCCTTTTCCGAAATCGCCTTCCTTCTGCCGATAGAGCGCGCACAGCGTTTACACCACCAGATGTTTTGTCCAGGCCCGCTTAGCGAGGCCACTCAAGAACACGCCTCCTCCGGTACACGGGCAGTTAGTGATTGACAGGTCGTAAAACCCTTGTCATTTCTTTCCTCAGACATGTCCTAGGTTTTGCTGTTCGGGTCGATTGGCATCTTCATTGCCAAAAGCTGATCTTACCATTTCGTGTCAAAATTCCAGACGAACGATAATATAGAGTCCTGCAGCAACAATATGTGGCTTGTAACATACATAATTGTGGAAGCTTCTCTTCAACGAATAAGGAGTCCCAGTAGTCTACTATTTGACCTCCGGGGCGAGGTAGTTAGCACAGCGCGCTACGACAGCAGGGGTCCCAGGTTCGAATTCCGAGTAAGAAATGGATGTTTATGTTCTGAATGTGAATGTTAAAAATATGGAACTGAGTAAATACTGATATATGAGAAAAGCAGAGAAAATATGACATCGGACTGCAACGTAGTAAACCTAGGTTCGATTCTCAGTGTGGATGATTTCAAGCGGAAAATTTTCCAACATTATCCATGAATAAAACCGACTCTGTGAATGTATTTGATCTATTTTTATAAAACTTTCACTGATACGCAATATATGCACTAATTTAATCAAACTTACATATTTTAATTAATATTAGGTCTGAAGCAAAATATGGCCATTTAATACCATGTGGTCCAAAAAGATAGTAATTGAGAAAATGGTCAACTTTTTCTATTTAAATGTATTTTTGTTGTTGTAACCCCTATGCAAGGGTAGTATTTTCCTAAAATTGACTTCGTTTAAAAATTGCTGCCCTGTTTGACTTATGATTTGCAGCATTTTTAGCCTTTGTAGACAGTTGCGGTAATTATGATAACTCATCTAAGAAAAATGATAGCTTGGGTAAAAAACATTGTTTTCAGTACATTTCAAGCTACATTGTATGTTTCGTGTATTTTTTCAACATATTGATTTTGACCAAAATTCAAAGTTTACGATATTTTTGTTAGGGAAGTTATGTAATATCAGAGTATTTCGGCTGAATTACTGTTATAGCTCTTTGATCGTTTCTCGATTCTCTTTTTCAAAATGTTGAGTCCTGATGTCTCCGATCGAGGAGCTAAAAAAATTGATATTTACAGCGTAAAGATTACTCTATGACAGGTACCTGTGAAACAAAATTTCCAGATTGATATTTCATGGATAACAAACCTACAACAGGGGAGGGATTGGTCAAAAACAGGCATTTTACATTATTATTTACAAAGAAATGTTTGCTTTTTAATAATCATGTAATTAGAATTATTGTATTTATTAATTACATCATGCGAATGGCGTAATAAGTCCGTTAGTAGTATTACGAATACAATTTTCATTTTTCTTTATCCCATTAGTTATGAATAACTCATTCCCGTCTCGACAAATGTCACAACACAAGGTCTTTCAAACTAAAAAATAGACTGCTTTATGCCAAATTTAAGTCAGATTACTTGTCAGTAAGCAGTTTTTACCTGTTTAGACCACTACTTCAACTGCGACATTTGTCCGAACGGGAAGTTTACCGATTCTGGCCTATGTTAACTTATTCTTTATAGAATTACAACAAAATGGGTTGCTTTGTTATTTTATTGTAATTTTGAAAAATCTAATTATGTATAAAAAGATGTTTTGTTACTATAATTGTACTTGTATTTGAAAGAAATTGGTAAAAATTCTCACCTGCATTATGCAATGTGTTTTGAAGGCATATTGGTGGGTGGGTGGTGGTGGCTCTTTACATATTCACAGTCTCGGTTATTTATAGAGGCGATGCAAATCGTCTCTATGCTCCCACGTAGTTATATAGTAGAGTCCCTTGTACGTAGATGCACCCCATGCAGTAGGAGAGTCCACTTTCCTCACCCTCTCCTCCGGGAATCGAACGGCAGTCAAGCTCTCCTATCGACTGTCTTTATCCTCCCAAAAATAATTCCCGAAATAAATTATGACCGATTTTGAATCAGGTGCAACACAAACAACATTTGAGATATTGAATCGGTAGAGAAAACCCGATTTGCAGGTTGTAAACTTATATTGGCTCCCGAGCGTTCGTGTATATAAATACAACGCCCCCTCCATTTTTTTTATAATTCTCTAGGCATTGAATTAATAATGGAGGTTAGTATATTGAATCTTTTACCCGATATTCATTATAAAATTTTAAAATTAATTCTTAATGATTTATTGATTTGGTGTTTTAAGTCCACTTTATGCACAGTAAGGCTAATCGGGACTGGGCCAGGCATGGAACCCGGGATCCCTTGATTACAAGGCGACGACGCTACCACGGAGCCATCGAGGATGCTCAATTTTTAATGGGAATGTAATTCAAATTATTAATATTACAAATATTACAAAAGCCTCCCCTCTATTTATTCTATCCTGTTTAATGATTACGAAAGATTGTTGTTTCAATTTAGCATGTAGAAGGATTCGAACAGGTGTACCAGCCAGATTAAATCGGCGTTATCTTCCAAACGTTTCGAGCACATACATAGCAACAACATCTCATCCCTGAAGATGAGAGCAATGTATACGATGGAAGCTAAGGCCGATTTGACCTGGCTGGTAACCCGAGAACCTCTGTTCGATTGACGTCGCCAGGAAAGCTACAACTCCTATGTAGAAGGGTGGAAATGCAAACGAGTTGGATGAGATAATTGAGGAAATTAATCAATGATAAATCGGATGAGATGGAGGCCAAAAAAAATATGTACATAAGAAGAATAGAGTGCCTACTGGCAAGAGATAAATACATGGAAAATACAAAAATTGATTTAGTAATAATTAGAGGTTATTGTAAGCGTAAAAGATTGATGAATGAAAAAATATCTTTTGATGTGTTTAATAAGTTATGATTAGGGTGAGGATTTATAGGCAATTTTTTCTATCTATCATATGTTTTGTCACTGCTGTTTACCTACTAACTATTCATACTGTGCTTCAAAAGCTGCTTACTTTTAAGGTTACTTCATATTGAAGCAACACGCGACAAGCGACACGTGTCTCTTGCTTTACTGATCTTCAAATTTAACAGGTATTATTTATATATTTTATTCAATTTCTGTTATTTAGCGTCAGTTTTTAGCCAGCTTTGGCTAATCGCGATGATGATGAAGGGACGCCACCAAGGTCTAGTATATTATTGTTGTTGTTTTATTTACTGAGTTTTAATTGTTTCATCATTTCACAATTTGTAATATGTAAATATCATAAACCATTGCATAAGAAAGACACACAAAATGTCGGTGCTTAGTAGTACGGGGAAAGGGAGGCACCAAACGACAATCCTGCCCAGGGACTGATCTATGGGGCTGGCGTCTTGTTTCAACTCTTAGAACCTCGGAAAACTGAATTCGCCTGAATATGTGAAATCACGGCGCACAGGTTCACAGTTGACACTTACGATTTATCTTTATGATTGTAATTTCGATTATGATAATCTGTAAATAATGAAGTAAATAAATAACGTTCAGGTATGTTTGAAGTAGTCGAGACCGAGAGTCTGAAATACTAATAAAAAAATGAAACCTGCAGAAATGAGGTAACGGCGAGGAAGAAGAAAGATCATCCGTGTTAGATGTAGTGAAACAGCAGTATTTGTTGGTGTTTACCATAAATGTGGATGTATTGCGCAATTAACAAAAAAGTTTTTGCCCGATCATTTAGCCGTATCATAAAGGTGTACCATTAAAATTCCTTTGACTTATTATTACTTTTCAAACAATGTATTTATATTTATTTATTTCGTCTTCTTTTACATGGCGAAGTTAAGGCTGTAGAGCTTTTCTTCCACTTGACCATGTTTACAAAAAAAATTGAATGTGAAATAGCTAATTAAAATATTGAAAGAGAAAGAAAGATAAAAATATATAAAAATTACAGAGAAATAAAAAATACATGTAAGAATCGTAATCTAACCTATAGATACGGGCACACACACCCACTCTCAAACATACAGTGCTGTGCAAATTAATGCGGACAAAGAGAGAAAAATCACCCTTCCACAATCCACAGTCCTCCACTCTTTATGGGAGATAATCGAATAAATACGTAGCATACACATATGTTGTGGTGCAATGCCAATAGTTAACCAACAGACTTCTGTGAGTGCTTGGCTGTAGTAAACACACTTTTGTTGTGCTCCGTGTTCCTACGTGTTTTTAGTATGGATATAACACCCAGAAAACGTTCTAGAATTATTACATTAAGTGAGAACACATCCATGACTGTGCGGCAAATCGCTGAAGTGGCTGGTGTTGGGAAATCAGCTGTGTCAAACATTATTAGAAACTACAGGGCAACTGGTAGTTTTTCTCCAAAACGAAAAGGAAAGTGTGGTAGAAAACGTATTTCACAACTGTATACATAGCTACAGCTCGTCGGCTCACACATGAGAAGGAATAAATATCCTACCTCCAATTCTGGTTTTTGCTCTATTTTAAAGACGGAGTCTCATACTCAATCTCGTGTCCCTAGCCACGCAGGATCTGATCTCGTTCTTCAATGTAAATTAATATCAAGATGTCCGTTAATATATATATTTCTGATAAACTATGGTAGGTGTGGTGAATGAAAACATATAGTGACATTAGAAAGTCATGCGCTTATTCATACCGGTATGCTACACTGGTTGTTCTCTGAATTAATTCATGTTAAGATGGCATTTGAAAATGATTAACTATAGTTATTGTCAGCGTAAGAGCATATGTGCTAAAAAGGCTACAGAAGCGGCTGCAAGGGTAGGGACCCTCTTTGTATGCATCACGTAAAATTTGAATATCAAAATATATTTAAATGAAGATGTGGTCCACCCAAATCTTTGACAGGTATCCAGTAGTTCTCCTACGCAAGAAAGTCTGGCGCTGTCACTGCTGTTTACCTACTAACTATTCATACTGTGCTGCAAAAGGTGCTTACTTTTAGGGATACTTCATATCGAAGCAACATGCGACAAGTGACACGTGTGTCTTGATAACTGGCTGTCAGTAATAAATGCAACCAACCATTCAGTTTGTGTTGTCTGTTGCTTGTGTGTCCCTCGGACTGAGTTCTTTCTCATACCGTCCATCGTTTCGCCCTGGTCTGTTGTTCGCGATGCACAGTAAATATTTTGCTTTAAACGGTGTGAAATATCCGTGTCGCTTGACGATTTCACCAATTGAACGCAGGCTTGTGTGACATGTTATTCTACAGCTGTGTGAAACGTTGCTGTTGATTGGATTGTTCTCTAGATGCATGTGTCGCTTGTCACTTCGGTCTGCAGCTACATTGAGAAACGTTGCTGTTGACTGGCTCGTTCCCAAGCGACACGGAACATTCACATCAAGCAACAAGAGCCTATTCAGTTTAAACCAAAACATGCACGAACAACAAACCGAGTCGACATGATACACGATATTGAGAGAAAGTCCCAGTCCGAGCGACATGCGACACGAGTAGCTTCTTTCAGTCATGAACAAGCTATGAAGATGTAATTGAATTCATTGTCACTCGCCCTCTTAGGGAGAACTCACACCGAGGCGACACGCAACACATGTCGCTTGGGAACAAGCCAATCAGCAGCAACGTTTCATACCGTAGCGGCATGACAGGCAGCACATGCCTACGCTCGTTTTGTGAAATTTTCAAGCGACACGTGTCGCCGGTCACTTGTCGTTCCGGTGTGATTTCTCCCTCCATCACGATTAATGTATTCACATAATATCCAAATTAAAATATTAATGAAACTAGAATTTAAAAAATTGCAAGATGTGGGTTCCATTATTATAACATAACATTACATATAGTATAATTGAATGTACGGTGATTTTTTTTAAAATTTAAATATCTACCTTCAGCATAGTTGTCTTACCTCTCTTTATGAAATAGATCGGTGTTCTCTAAATGTGAATGCATTGCACAAGCGTGTTCTTTGTATAGACACAAATTGTATTTTTAAAATGCGTTGAAGTTAATGTGACTATAATTGAAATTATATTCAGAGATAGAGACGAAAACGAGAGAGCGTTTACATAACTTGGGACAAGAACAAGATTTACAGTTTGAAAGAGTGCCCGACTGTCTCACTTCCTTTCGCTGTAATTTCTGTAGGGCCTCCCAAGGCACGTATCTAGAAATACACCGAACCAATTGTGTCTGGAATAATAACAATAATATGTTTAAGTTAAAATTATATTATTATCACATAAATAGGTAAAAAGATCGGATAGCAGGACGGATTCATTATCTAGCTTACCTGTAGTTAAGATCGGCATAATTTGCATAAAACAAGTGCCCTGGCAAAGAAATTCATTTCAAATTGACGAAGAATTGAATATTTATTGAATAAAAGAGAATGTTAGATCCGGTTAGCGAAAAGTAAAGTTCCTGATTAATGTTTTATGCATATTGTTATAAATAGTAGCGTGCAAGCAAAAATCTTTGGTACTGTCCTTCTAAGCCCGCTAATTCCTATATTTCTTCCAATAAGTTCAGCCTCCTCGATGGCTCAGTGGTATCGTCGTTGCCTTGTAATCAAGGGGTCCCGGGTTGGATACCCGGTGGAGGCAAGTAGTGGTTCGGATCTCACTTTAAACTGTAAATCCAGTCCCGATTAGCCTTTCTGTGCAAAAAGTAGACTTAAAAACAACAAATCAATCAATAAGTTCAAAGGAAATTATAACCATCGATTATGTAATAAATGCTACACAAGTATATTTTCATTATTTAATTTTTGCACTTGGTAAGTCTTTCTTGGGGAGGGGTCCGGACCCCTCCCCAAATAAGTCCTTGAGTTTCCTCGATGGAATTAGTTAATTATCTCGCATTGTATTCAAGGGGTCTCACGTTTGATCCCCGGTAGAACTACACAGTGGTCTGGATCCCACTTTATCCTGTAGGCCCATTCCCGATTACCCTATTTAAGCATGTAATTGACTTAAAACAAACTTTAATTTTGCTATAATTTATGTGAGATTCAATTGGGACAGTCTCTGTATTAATGTATTTATCCTTTTGGAAAATAGAAATAAGACAAATGAAACACAATGGAAAAACAGCCGGCTGAAGGAAATCAACTTTGGATTTTCCGAAATGGTCGGAGCACGGTCAAAAGCCGCCCCCAAGGGAAAAGACAATGCCAAGGGTAGAAGAAGAAGTAAACCAAGCCACGCCCACTGTTGTAAAACCTGGTCAGAGTCATCTATCGGCAGACGGCTGAACTTGTAGGACTTGAACATAACCACGCCAGCCGATGGCCAGCCCCGGTATGGCTCGAATAAAGCCATTCTCAAAGGTGTTTGAGAATGCATATCAATGTTTGCAATGGCGTATTGTCACAATGGACCTCTCAATTTGAAAGAAACAAAAAAATCAGTTTACTCAGGAAGGATGCAAGAAAGCCTTGAAAGGTTTAATTTTTACAGTAACTTAGAATCGGGCTCTATACGCCGATCCAAAAACTGAGATATTTGACAGCTAATATCTTTTAAAATATTGAAGTGATAAAAAATGTTCAATATTCACTGTTAAGATTCATCCTTTCTAATCAATTCACCACAAAGCTCATTAAAATGTCTCAAATAGTTTTCGAGTAAAAGTGTTCTGAATGAAGGTCTGTTTTTCCGCTGCCCATGATATGGCCTCTTAAGCATAACAACATATCCTCTTCGAATTTGTACTTTGATTAATAAAATGTGATGATAAATAACTATAGTTTTTAAACATGAAGATAAAGTTTCCTGTGCATATACCACCGTGCCATTAAGGCACATTTAGGGGATGCGGGGTTGAGTCCCACATATTTTCGATTTCGACAATTCTTTTTTGGAGGTGATGTGATCAGCACCACGCTCCGGCCGCCTTTAGTCCTCAGGTACCCATTGATTTGATGCTGGGGGACTTGTTAAACATCCCTTAATTAATTGAAAGAAACTTCTCTTGTTTGGCACTAGCTAATTCCTTGATCACATAGACGTAATGTAACGTCTCGGCCAGATGGTGCTCAATGGATATCATCGCTATACCACTCAAGAGTGTTTCAGACATGGTTTATCGATGATAGTTTTTTTATTAGCTATAGTTTCGAAAAACTTCGTTCGCCACATGCCACTTACCGGCAAAGTTAATAAAATTCGAAGTGGAACACTCAAATTATGCAAAATCATAACCCTTTGGTGTGGTGTACTTTGGTGTTTTGTTGTAGACGAAAGCACTTTCAGTTCAGCTTTTAAATCGGTGGGGCTAAGATCTTTAGAGCCATCATTTGTAATATACAGTCAAGTTTTATGCTTTTCAGATAAATGATCAGATCCAGATGCCATGTCTAAGCTTACTAAAGCGCTCCTACCCCCCGGCGCGCTAGCCGCCGCTCCACGGCCACCTCGGCCGTGAAAGGCACTGTAACATCATACAATAAATCTAAAAGTTCACTATGATATTTAAGCTGCACGAATCTTTCTCTTAGAGCTAAAATAATCATGTATAGGATCTGGAAATAAAAATCAATTTTTTGCCGTGTTTGTGAATCTTCAACAGTTTCGTCCTCTGCTTCATATTGAAACTACTTCTTTCGATTTCGAAACTGTACAGTATTGCTTGTCTTTGGATCGTCTATATCTAAATTTGATGTCAATTCATTTGCATCAACTAACTAACTTTGAAACTTTTCATCCCTCCTGCTTTTTTTAAAGTGCTCTGATATACAGAGCATTCCCTGACAATCGCTACGAGACTCGGCGGAAAGCGGCCCGGCATCAGTGCTTGTCTTTCCCGGTGAACGAGATCCGCGACACTCGCACGCTACAGTTTGTTTTTTTCGTTCTCCCTTGCCTTCGCTTTCTTTCCATTTCTGTTGACGTTGCAGACTGACGCCAGTATAATCTTCCCTCGGAAGTTGTGTTGTGTCATATCCGTGTGTTAAATATTGTGGCTTAATATGGCACCACAAAAGTTTACGTTACAACAAAGGATTTATCTTGTCGAGTGTTACTTCGGAAAGAGGAATTGTGGAGAAATGCGACGACGTTTTGCAACGAAATTTCCTAGTGTTCCCGTTCCACATAGGACTACTATATTAAACCTCGTAAGAAAGTTTAGAGTAACAGGGTCAGTTCTGAATAAAAGTGGAAAGAAAAATGGAGAAATCTAAATATAAAGTATATAAAGACAATCCGCACACCATCCGTGAGTTAAAAGAGAGTATCGTACGAGAAATCGGGAGAATTACAGTAGACGAACTTGCACGTGTAAATGCCAATTTCCTTCGGAGATGCCAGGAATTTGTTGCAGCAGGGGGACATCATTTTCAACACCTTCTGTAGTCAAGGTTAGTACACAATATGAAAACTGTAATTTTAATAGCCGACTCTCTCGGACTCGTTCACCGGGAAAGACAAGCCCTGATGCCGGGCCGCTTGCTGCCGAGTCTCGTAGCGAATGTCAGGGAATGCTCTGTAATTGGCTGCACTTTTTGACACTAGTTGTCGTGCAGGTGAATCCCGGTCAGGCACTGAAAGGAAATGACGTTTAACCAAGTTGACGGATAGCGATGTTCAAGTTGAGAAGATTCAACAAATGCCTGTCTGTTGATATAAACGTTCATTTGATTATAGTTAGCACGCCCCACGTGACAATACACCACACATGTCACCGCTCCAGAACGCAATACAAACTGTGCAGACACCAAATTCACAACTTGGCACCAAATCAAAGAAGAAGACGAGTCGGTGTTGCACCGTGTAACCAACTAGACACGCGAATGTTGAAAGAGTCAAAACGCGCAGGGAAGTAGACTGGGCGAATGTAGAAATTAACTGGACTGTGACCAGACTGTCTTAATGCAGTTCCGGATACAAACACAGACTTCGAAACCTCACATTTGCTTGGTTTATCAAACAGTATTCAGAAATCTACGTACACAGGGGTATGGCTCCCAATCGCCGGCATGTTGGAGGCTGCTATGTAGGACCGGGACCTTACCAGGGTAACGGCGAACGTGGCCTTCATTGCAGGCTCATCGAAGCAGGGGAATGCCTTGCGCGCGTCCGTTGGTTCGAACTGCGTCACAGCCATCCACCTTCGAAAAATGAACTTCAGTAAATTCCATGTAAAATAGGGTTTCTTCTAGTAAGCATGTAAACAATTAGGAGATTACAACAATTGTAGCAATAATGGTTATTTCCTGTGTGTTAGAAATGACGCACCTAGAATTCACACCGTACAAAAAAAGGAAATTAAAAAAAATGTACCTAGAAAACCTTACATGAATGAAAGTAATTATTTTCAAGTATTTCATTTACTTCTTATTCAAATAAATCACAGGTAATTATTGATTGGATATGGCGGATTCTGTTACAAAAATAAGGTAATGGATATTGTTTCCAAATTTAACTGTCTACAGTGTGAATGTTTGCAATGGGTGTTTATGGCAAAAAATAATTTGTGTGCTTGTTTAGAACTTGGTTTCTTCTTTAAATAATAAGAACATTGTATCAGATATAATGATAATGTTTGTTATAGTCCACGTGTTTACTTCCTTGACGTCCAAGAACTGAAGGAAGACGCCGCCACGAACGTGGGTGGGGTTAAACAGCGGGCGAGTTATTTTCGTCCAATCACACTCAACCATAAGCCCATGGGCGCAGCTGTCATCTACTCGTCTACTCCACGTAAAGTCTCAGTCACATGACTGCGGATATGCTGATGCTGTACTTTGCAACTTCAATGTGGAAACCGTGGGAAGGTGCTTGTGCGCGGAGGGACAAAGTGGCGTGGAGTAGATGTGTGGCAACACTTTGCATTGAATGTCATTGTTGCAGCTGGTGGGCGGTCTCCGTGGACTAAAAGCCAGCCGGTCGTTAACGAAGCTAGCGCGTCGACTATACCAAACATCATTCCTTCTCCACATTGAAACACAATGAAGTAACTCAAGAAAGGTTAGTCGCGTTCTGATTGGACAATCGAGGTGTGACTAGTTTTGATTATCAAAATAGTTATGTGTGTCCTGGATATAGCGGACAATGAAAGTAAGAAGTTTTCAGCAAGAATTCAACAATTACGCGGCGGGTTGCGGGGGTAATGCGCGATTTTTCCAATTCTTTGTTACACAAAACACAACTCTTACCTTATTGTTTTGAAACAAAATGGATTTACAGAGTTTTGATTATAGGCACCTCAAATGCATAATTAATTATTAACTGTATGCATTTCTTGTCAATTCACTAACTAAATTGACACTCCAATGAGTCAGTATCGTTTTCGGTATCTTCTACTTAAATTTAGTTTCAACACGAACAATTTTGTATCTTGCATATTTCACTTGGCTTTTACGCTACGTTTAGCTAATCACAATAGTGATTTCATAAAATTGATGCCTGCTGGTCGAGCTCTGCAAGTGGTCGATTTTGAGACTCTCTCGGGTTCGAGTCCCGGCTTAGGAAAATGTGTTGTTTGTGAGTGACCTTTTCATCAGTTTCGTCCATCATCACTTATACTCATCGTCGCGATGAACCAAAAGTGGCACGTGTGCAGTGGCGTGTCCAGAATTTTCGAAAGGGAGGGGTTATGTAGATTTTTCTGATAGTCAGCCCTCATTTCGACATCTTTTCCTACGTTTGATGTTCTTTTTTTAGGAGTACGAGCCAAAGGGGCGGGGTTATAACCCCCACCAACCCCCTCCATTGGGCACGCCACTGCACGTGTGTGTATGTATAGATGTATAATGAATGGGATATAAGGTGTGATCCTTTCCCAAATATTTACCTCAATTCCACGAAGTACGCCCTGCACTGCTTTGTTGCAGTCTAGCGAGGGTCTGGCGTCTGGCTTAGAGCCAGTACAATCCTCTGTGAGACTCATGTTGGGTCGTCCCTTCTTCATCCATTTCATCTTATCATTCATTATCTTCTTCGCGGTTAGGTAAAAGTCTCGCATAAAAATAAAGTCAACCAATCATTCGACGTAATAATGAACAACCAAAAAAGTAAATCTTCAGATTTGCGTTGAATATTAATTGACTGTGTTTTCATAGAAAATCTACAAAAGTTTAAATAAGAACCTGATGGTTTCCTGTATAGTCCACGCGTTTACTTCGTTAACGTCGAAGAATTGAAGAAAGCTGCCGCCACAAACGTGGGTGGGGATAAATAGCAGGCGAGTTGTTTTCGTCCAATCACACTCAACCTTCAGCCAATGGGCGCAGCTGTCATTCTGCTCGTCTACTCCACGTGGAGCCTGTCACATGACTGCGGAAACAATGTTGCCGTAATTTGCAACTTCAATTTGAAGACCGTGGGAACGTGCTTGTGCGCGGAGGGACAAGGTGGCAACACTGTGCGTTGAATGTGATTGTTGCAGCTGGTGGGCGCGCTCCGTGGACATCAAAGTCAGGCGGTCGTTAACGTAGCTAGCGCGTCGACTATACTGCTTACCTTGATTTTTCGTTTTTGTGTTTGAACTCTGTTTTTCTGCTACTTTTGGCTAATCGCGACGATGAGGATTAGTAATGTGTTACTCACAAAGAACACCCAAGCCGGGATAGAGAAGAGAAATGAGAGAAAAGGGGGGAAGTTAGCTCTGTGCCCCAAGCTGCTACGACCATGGTTTCATAACTGCTAGGGGAGTGCGTGGAAAGCAGCTTGATTATATGTCGTCATAAAATATGTTTTGAATGAAGGGGACAATTGGTTCAGAATGGTGTTGGGGGTCCTCGGTTCGAGACACATCTACGTTTTGCGTTTTTACCGTAACTCCTTTAACTTTCTTTACTTTAAGAGGATTAGTTTGAACAGAGCGAGATGAGGTGTTAACATCTAACTTTAACGGATTAGAAGTTTGACATGCAACAGTAAATGTATCTAGACGGACGGGGAGAATTTCAAGTGGCAAAATTTCGTTTGGAGTACCTGCTTCGTCATAAAAGGGGTCTTGAAAAGTAAAAATTGACTCAAGATTTCGACATATAACGTGTTGGTTGGGACCACTGTGCCAAGAGTAGCTATCCGACTGGGAGATATTAAAAAATTGTACACTTGAAGACATATTTAGTTGATCCATTTCCCTTGGGTAATTATTTTCCAAAACTGTTAACTTTTTTACATCTTTGCTGACAACAAATAAAGGCTATAATTAAAATACAAATAAAAACTAGTGTTAACGTTATTACTGAACAAATGATGTACGGGTATTGGAAAGATTTTATGACCACTTCCTTGAAGGATAGGGAATTTTTTTGAGAGATAAAGGCAATTAACATTAATAAATATAGGAATAACTGCATCTTGTTGAATTAGGTAGCAATTATTGAACTTAAACGTGCTTAAATTACCACAACTGTTATTCTTAGTTATTATTGAAAAAAATTAATTACTTTACGGCCACTAAATGTCAAATCAATAAATTTGATAAATCACATATTTGTACACAGAACAAATTAAAATGTCTCGGGTTTATTTAGTTAGTTTTAGAAACAACCCAATTAGTGCAATGCAAATAGGAATTATTTAAGGAGAGGTCAAGAAGATAATAGTAAAACTGTCAGCCAGAAATAATTTTAACTGAAAATAGATATACTAAAATATCTCGTCAAATGTATGAAACTTCACACCTTCATTGTAACTAGCACAAATTACATGTTCCAAACGAGAACTTGGTTTGAAATCTTACTCTTGAAGAGGTACAATATTCGTTTCTTCCTCACCCCCTGAAGGGCGGTGATAGCGTTTTAACCTTTGTACCGCGACTAAATCGGACACAATCTGGCCCCGTTTATTTTCGTATTCCACTAAATAGGAACTGCTATTTTCCATTCTTACTATTGCTGCGGGCCCAGAATAAACACCTGAAAAGCACTTAGCCGTATTTGCCTTCTGAGTGGGGTTATATAATAAAACCAATTCACCAGGAGCGTAACTTGTTGCTTGATGACGCCTGTCATAATACTTCTTTTGGAATTCAAATCGTTTACGTAGATTTTCATGAGCCGCGTTTCGTGCTTTGTTTAGCCTTTCAAGTTTGTCTGTGTTTGCACTATTTTCGCAGGGATCTGCATGAAGGATACTTTCCAAAGTAGACGGGCTTCGAACCCATGCATGAGGTAAAAGGAGCTAAACCGACTCGAGTCCCCGTGTCTAACATTATACGTAAACACAGCTGGTTGTAGATAGGTGATCCAGTCATCATGTTTTGGGGTTACAAAATGCTTAATTATACTCTGTACAATACCGCGATCTCGTTCCTCTAAACCGGAAGTATTATGGTGATACGCAGTAACAAATTTTAACTGAATACCGAGTTTAGCACTAAGTTCTTTAAATACAGAGGAATTAAATGTACCACCCCTGTCAAAGTTTAGAATTTTTGCGCACCCAAATCTTAATATTATGTGCTCGTAGAGAAAGTTAGCAGCCGTTTGAGCAGTGGTATCAACAACACGAGCAGCAATCATATAGCGGGTACCAAAGTCCATGCATGATAAAATGTATTTACATTCATTTGGGCCACTGGGAGGGAAAGGACCCGCGAAATCTATAGCTAGACGTTCAAAAGGGCGACAGCTCGGAAAGGTCTGGAGCTCGCCTTGTGGCAACCCTGTAGGGCGCTTGTTTGTTTGACAAGATAGGCACTGGCGACATTTGTCCTGTATAAAGCGTTTCATATAGGGAAAATATATGTGATTGAGCGCATTGTAATATGTTTTAGTAAACCCTAAATGACCACCACCACACGGATGAGAATGTAATTGTTCTACTACAGTATGACGTAAGGACTTAGGTATACAAAGTAATTTCTTACTTCCCCCACCCATCTTATGGTTCCTGTATAAAAGACCATTTTCCAGCACATAATAAAAAGCCTGTCGTTCGAAGGGGGGTTGGGAGTCATCTGCCCCCCTCCAAAACTTTTATGATTTCTGAAAAAAATGAGTCGTCACGCTGGTGTTTTCCCACATCTATTGATTCATCCTGGAGAAGAAATATACGAGGCTCGCCAATTCTGGCGATTCGTCGTCCGGGGGGTTGGTTGAATCCCTGCTAATAGCGTCGGAAATATTTTGTGTAGATCTACAATGAACGACCGTGAAATCGTATGAATCAAGCTCTGTACTCCACCGCGAAAGATTTGAACTCAAATTACGGGTGGTACGCAAATAGCTGACTGCTTTATTGTCGGTAAAAAGTTCGAAGTGTTTCCCAATTAAATAGAACCTAAAGGTTTTCAGGGCATACAGAACCGCTGATAGTTCTAGTTCCATGGTGCACAATTTTTCTTCCCCTTTTTTGAGTGTTCTACTTGCATATACTACAGGAAGGATATCATTATTTGCATTTGGCTGTGTTAAAATAGCACCAAGAGCTTTCAGATTAGCGTCACAGTAAAGTCGTGTTTCTTTAGAAGGGTCATAGTGTAGCAAAACTGGGGCAGTTATTAAAGCGTGTCTTAAGTTGGTAAAAGCTGTTTCTTGGTCCTCCTCCCTACAATTTTTTTGCCTTTGTCCAAGAGGGACTGGAGAAGTTGGACCTTCTCTGAAGAAGATGGGACGTATCTACGGACATATGAACATAAACCTAAAAATCGTTTAACTTCTTTTGTGGTAAAGGGGTGCGGTAATTCTTAATAGAGGAAATAATACCGTCACTCAAGCATAAGCCATAACGCCCCACCATATGTCCAAGGGCGAGAATCTCAAAATAACCAAATATGCATTTCTGTGGACAGATTTTTAAGCCAGCGTTTTGTACACACTGAAACAATTGTCTCAGTGTTGTCAACATTTCATTAAAGGTATGGCCCAAGGTAAATAAATCATCCATATAAAAGACGAAGATATCACTTTGCATGCCGCTACATGCGAGCTGAACTGTTCTGTTCATCGCTGCAGGAGATGTAATATGACCGTGACTTAAAACATTAAATTCAAAATGACCTAGATTGGGAATAGAGAACGCTGTGTACTGTTCACTATCTTCTGTTAGTGGGACTGGAAAAAAACTGAACGTAGATCAGCGCTAGAGTAGTACTGCTTTCCGCCCATGTCGTGCAAGATAGGCTGAATGGAAGGCATGGACATTTCATCGAACACAGAACGCTTATTTAAAAAGCGACCGTCTTGAATAAAGCGGTAAGTTCCGTCACGCTTTTTCACGAGAATAACTGGCGAGTTATAAGGACTTGTATTATCCCGGATTATTCCCTGTTTTTCAGTCTCAATTTGTTTCTTTATCTCTGTTCGCAAATGTACCGGGATCGGATATTGCTGCTTATGGAACGGCGTAGGATCAGAAAGATTTATCCTATGTTTGTAATTTGAGGCAAGGCCCATGTCATTCTCGGACCAGCTGAAAACATTTTAGTATTTTAACAAAAGCTCTAAAAGTTGATTTTTCTCATGTTCCGCCAATTGTGGATTAATGTCAAATTTGGATATATCCACTTGTGGGAATATCGTCGTTTTCTGATTCTTTTGTTAAATTAATTGTTACAGAACTATTTTCCTGATCCACCGTTGCTAACTCACAAGATTCTGCGCCACCGATCCGACTACACTTGCGAATTACAATTCTGTAATACAAAGGGTTGGGTACCCAAACAAGCTGTGTGGCAGGTTTGAGTATCGACCTTGGTACCATTATGCCAGATTTAGCCTGAAAATTTGCATCCGACTCAAGTAAAGTTAAATTCTGATTATCTGTGTTGACTAATTTTAAAGGGATGCACAAATGTGATCTTGGTTTCACAACAATTCGTTTAGAGGCCACATATTCAGGTTCAGCAGTATGTACAAGCAATCCTCCCAATTTAACGGAAACACCAAAAGCTTTCTTCGAATGAAACCAAATGCGGTTGCGTGGGGGGAGTGCCAAATCTGCTCAAAGCCAATATATTACTTTCAAAATCTAAATTTGCATTTTGGGCTTTGAAAAAATCATTACCAAGGATGGTATGATGACCAAAATCTTGTACCACCCTAAATGTAAGTACAATTTATTTCATTTTTAAACAATTATTCGTGACACCTTTAACTAGAGTGTTGATTTTAAACCTCTTAGCATGGGCAGGAATACCCTTGTCACTTGTTACACTTATTTGGCTCCCACAATCGACAATAAACCTTTGACCTTCCCCATTTACATAAATGAGGTATTCAGACGGGAAATGAGAGACTATGTCTCAAAGTAAATTACTTGCGGTTAACTGGCGTTTAAATCTGCTGGAGTTTGCAGACAAAATTCTTGGTGGTGGTTAGGAAAACCACATTTATAACAAAGGAGTGGGCCACGCCGGTCACCTTGATCGGGACGACCGCGGGGGGGCTGGTGCCCCTTGTCCCCAGCTACGCTGAAAATTGGAACTGTTCTGAGACCGGCCGTTGTTTGGACGGTAACCTCTACTTCCCTTGCCCTGAAAGGCTTGTCTGTTGTTATTTGAACGACGATTGTGATTAAAATTACCCCTTTGATAATTTTGGCATACAGTTTGAAAATTGTCATTACCATGTGACTGCAAGACTTCCTCGACTTTTAAGGCTAGGTTGCTGACCTGCTTAGCCAACGCTTCTACAGTGGCCGATTCTGAAGGAGGGAGAGACTTTTGTTGTCTTTTGACAAGGTCCAATTCAGCTTGCAAGGCTTGCAGCTGGTTAGTCATTTCTAGATTAGCCCTAGGTGCTGATTCCGGCATAACAGTCGTAGTGCTAACTACGGGGTTCTGGTGAGGAATGCGTAATTCAGCAGGAGACGGAAAAAGAGTTTCCTTCTGAGCCGTATGCAAGAGCTCTTGCACTGTTCTACGGCGCATAAGGAACTTTGCCTTTTCATATTCCTTAAGATATTTCAAAAGCTCCGGGACTGAGTTATATTTTTTTTTGTATATTTCCCTTGTAAATTCCGGTTGAAGACCTGCGTTGATATACTTAAGCTGCTTATTCACAGCAATGTTAGTGTCCATCTTAAACAAGAGGGTCTGTTTATCCCTAACCGGTTCATCGTCCCTGTGGAACCGATATCTGATCTGCTCCTCGATCTGCAGCTGATCGAGGGAGCCTGTAAATTCTTCAATGAGCTTTTTCTTGACGTCCTCATAGCTAACTAACTTGACGTTTTGTTGCTGGCTAATTGCATTAAACTAGCGTAGAGCTGGGCCACTTAAAAGGCCGGAAACATTTGTCTCCTTTTCGTCTCCTCCCAATTATTCAATATCGCCGCACTTTCGAAACGATCTATGAATTTAGTAACATCCTCCCCCGAGGTACCCTGAAACTGAATGCTCTCGAAAAAGAGTGGATGAACAAAAGGTATTTGAGCCATGGTGGGTGGGTCGATAAGAACTGTTGGACGATTATCAATTTGAATATTAGTCTGCGCGCGTGCGCGACTTCTAGTTAATGGAGGACTTTTGATTGGGGTGGATGAAGCACAAAGTATGCCCTCCACATCAAAAGACGGACCAATAGCATTATTGGCGAGAATGATGAGCCTATCTAAGGTGGTATCAAGCTCGTCCTCTAAGTCAATAAATTACATGAGTCATTTCTAACAATGGTGACGTACCTCATTTAAAAAGAAAAAAACCCGTTAGTAAAAAAAAATCCGCTGAGAAACAATTCTAGCATGACATTAACGAATTTCAATTTTCATTTATTTCAAATGTATTCTACAAGCCCAACGCAATTTCGATGTTTGTTCAAGAAAATTAAACTAGGACGCTTCTCATTTTTTTAAAAAAATTAAAAGGCCCGCATCTATCCACCACGTAGCGTTCCAACATGAACGCGGGGATCTTAAATAGGGATGTAACTTGCCCCTCCCGATTAGTACTATTGATGTAGAGGCAGCCTTGAACGGGCCAGGTACAAATATCTAACTTAACATTAATATAGACTCATGATTAAGTTTTATACTGAACTGAGCAATGCGAATGGTAGTTAAGGGTGTAGGATAGGTTACCCTGATCGGTTTAGAAAATTGACCAATAGCTCCTGCTTCTCCGTTGATTCCAAGTAAAATGACCTCGTGTCGCTCTCATGCGCACCTATTTAAACCCTCGCTTGGCCTCTCGTCACCTCTTGCCAAACGCCAGTGTTCTTACCATTTCCTGTAAAAGGCTTATCCTACACATTTCTGAGCAGGAGCTGGCAAGGTCTGCCAGGGCAATATTTCTGAAACCAAACGGATATGCTACGACTGCACGAAACTACTTTAATATCTTTTCCGAGACCATGCACGTGGTTCCACTGAGTTACTGGAAAAGAGGGGGAGGCGGATTCATACGACATAGTAATACACCAATCTCGTAAGCACGTACGTTCACACATACACATATCGCAAGTACTAGAGGCTTGTCCGTCTTTCCACTCGACTGTACTTAAGATATTGTTCCTTTTTTATTCCCATAAAACTTAATATAAAAGTAACATACGTGCGTAACATTTTAACTTTACATTACAAAGTATCTGCATTCGTACACTGTTGATTTTAAAGAAAAACTTATTTTCATTTTCAAATCGTTGTCATTCCTCGAGTGTGTCTTGTAATCAAGGGGTCTCAGGTTCGATATCCGGCGGAAGGACATGGTGGTTCGGATCCCACCTTAAACTGTAGTTCCAATACCGATTAGCCTTACTGTGCATAAAGTGGACTTAAAACACCAAATCAATCAATTCAATTATTCCGCAACTGCATGTGAACCAACTCTAACTTCACTTCCTATGCTTAAAGATAGAAAATTTCAAGAAGAAATAACGATCCTGTATTACTATTTTATGTAGGCAGAATCAAAACCGATCACACTGCCATCTAGGGTTTTATCGGTCACGGAAGTATCGCTTCCCATCTCACACAAGGTAAACTTGTCTCATGCGCGTTTCACTGTGCGACGAAGGCGCATACGAGAGTGCAGGTAATGACCCATACATACTTGATCAGCGCCACACTCTGGCCACCGTTGCTTCCCTAGATTGCTCCCAGGTATTCATAAATGAGAGTTGATGAGCGCCAGAGCCCCCTGTGTAGGAGCATTAAGGAAATAGTTGCCACAGCAAATAAATTACCCTAGGAATCAAGACTGGGTCATCCCCGGAAGTCAAACGACATACCAACTAGACTACTAGGCTACTGGTCGTTTACCTGTATTAATCTTTCTTCTAACATATAAAATGAATGTGTGTGTGTGTGTGTGTGTGTGTTTGTTCCGGCGATTTCAA
The DNA here is from genome assembly GCF_977018435.1 of Lepisma saccharinum. Taxonomy (NCBI): domain Eukaryota; kingdom Metazoa; phylum Arthropoda; class Insecta; order Zygentoma; family Lepismatidae; genus Lepisma; species Lepisma saccharinum. The sequence goes on along the minus strand of NC_139238.1, from coordinate 81,913,195 downwards.
CCAAACTTGGAACAAGTATCACTTGTAATATCGAAAGAAATACTGTATGGGGTAAGACACCCCTGACACCCCTAGGGGTGGGGTTGGAGCTGGTGACATGTAAAAATAATTGAAAACTGCCGATATTAGTGTGGAATCCACAGTTTTCGGGGTCACTAAGATGAATAGTGACTCTCCCAATGCCGTTTAACTCCAAGACACACCTGACACCCCTAGGGGTGGGGTGGAAAGGGGGTGACATGTAAAAATAATCGAAAACGACCGATATTAGTGTGGAAACCATAAATTTCGAGGTCGATAAGATGAATAGGGACACTCCAAATGCCGTTCAACTCCAAGACACCTCTGACACCCCTAGGGATGGGGTGACAAGGGGTGATATGTAAAACGACCAATATTAGTGTGGAATCCATAGTTTTCGGGGTCGCTAAGATGAATAGTGACACTCCAAATGCCGTTCAATTGATTTTTTCTTGCTCTTGGGGGTGGAAGTACAAATGTTGTTCATAAATTGTTGTTAAATTTATATTATAGTGAATTTGTAAAATATATTAGTTTATAATTTGTATAATGTACTTATACTTTTAAATACCTGTATATAAAATTAGTTACATTTTACGCTATAGTTAGAATTCATTAAACACCCGGGGAACGCCGGGTAATCGGCTAGTAATTTGAATTAAGACGGTGTTGTGCTTAAGTTAAATTAACTGTATTCTGTGGTTTTACACCCAACGGTAAAATAAATGGTATGCTCTTCTCTGCGTTGACTTTATGCGCCATTGCGTTGTCCACTTTTCACATTGCTGTAGATATCGCTGCATGCACATCTCGCAGTATGGAGCGTTGTCGCTGGTGGTGAAAATCGCCGTGTCGTCTGCGTAGGCAGCTGTCATGATTCTCTTGAGATGTAGGCTTCGTACATTCTGTGGTGTTTTTGGATACGATTCTCTGCCACGGAAGTCTCGGATTGGCTGCTCGGATTGGCGGAGTTATAGGTGTTTACACGTGGAATTTTCCTCAAATAGAAACATAACAAGAATTAGAAATATGCCATATGAATATTGAGGAACACGTGGTATGAGTTTACTGTAAGATGGAAAGGAAATTTCCGCTCCCTGTGCATTTTGTTTCCCAACTTTTACATCATTATTTGAATGGCTCGGGTGTCAAACATGGTAAGTGACATTTTGGTCATTTCTGAGTTAATTAAGAAGAAAAGGTCATTAGAAGCTATACCGTAGATAAATTGTTTTCGTGTTGTGTTTACCAATTTCAGAAGACTTCACTGAGTCCAATGCAAAATGTATGATATGGCAATTTCACTCGAAAATTGAAGGATAGCACATTTTACTTTGTAATTAAAAAATGGCCAAAATGTGATTTACCATGTTTTACACCGGAGCCCTTCATTTATTTCCCAACCAGTAAAAGAATTTCCCCATCTATATATATTTTTTATCACTGGAATGTTGGTAAAGACTTGTGTTAGGAGTGAAAATTTCATATTTTTAAGGCGACATAAAATTAGTGCCGAAAGTCGTATTTACGAAACCACTGACGTTATGAAATAGACTGAAAAGCTTTTAACCATACCACAGTAAATTTTTAGCCTAACCTGGGTGAATAGAGAAAAGAAACATAGTCACCATTAGAGATAGTTAACGCAATTGCCTTAGCTAACAAAAAGCCCACACTGTGACGAATCTTAACTTATATTCAAATCTTCGTCACTACAAAGGATATTGGGGTTAATACCTTCTGAACAACGCTGAGAGGGAATAGTTCTTCACAGTAAAAATTGCAAGAAAGTGCTATAAACACAACGTTTGTGTGTCTATTGCATAGTACAGTTCCTTAGTACTCCCCCTATCTCCTGTTGCCCTTACGTATGCAGATGGAGATGAAGGTTCCTGTAGCCAGTTTACCTAATAACGCTTTCACTAACACTTCAAAATCATGTTCAAAAAAGATTTGTTAATGTACAGAAAGGAACACCACTTATTCCAAAAATTATACATGCCGTTAAAAAATTAACAGCCTGCTTCTTAGTTTAGAAAACGGTACACAACCGTTTTTTTTAAAATTTGAATATTTTAATCTGCATAAAGATAAATAATTATTATAAATCACACTTGCTCATGACATAAATATATTGTTTAAAAGTGAATCATTCAAATTACATTAATTAGGCAACTATATCATGGCCGTTACCACTTTAGAAACGGCCGCGACCATATTTTTAACTTTAGTTGAACGCCATCAAATCAAAGGTGCAACTAAATTTTTTTAAAAAAATATAAATAAATAAATATAATAATAAAATAATATTTAAAATAGCGCCCAGTGCACACTCCCTGCCCAAAAGTAAAAACTAAAAATTTGGGGTGTTATATTCAATTGGATTGATTTGGTGTTTTAAGTACACTTTATGCACAGTAAGGTTAATTGGGAATGGAGCTACAGTTTAAAGTGGGATCCAAACCACTATGTGCCTCCAACGGGTATTTAACCTGGGACCTCTTGATTACATGGCAACGACGCAACCACTGCGCAATCGGGAAGGCCCTTTTTGGTGTCTTATAGTCCGTCACTTCTTTAGTCAACTTTCTACAGGGAGCTTTTCCCTCAAGGAGCCTAAGAGGGGCGCCAATCCTGGGTATCCCCCTTGAGTAGCGCCAAAACCTTATTTCTGACTAGAAAAGCGTAGCTGTTTGTTTTCGAAAGAGTTGCATTTGTGTAGACAAAAAATATTTGACGCACTGCTGCATAACATAGTAAGTAAATGCTAAATCATGTAGCAATTTGAGGTAAGAGATTCCTGTAATTTTGATTTCATTATGTAGGCACTAAATAGACAATAAACGAGATCATAATTTGTTTGAGGTGCACTTTATGCAGATAGGCTAATCGCAACTGCTTAGGGTATTGGAGTAGAGACCAAGCCACTGTGCCACTTGCTTAGAAGAGACGACGTTACCACTACGGCATTGAGGAGGCTCAATACTTCCCTGTCGGATAACACTGGGGAACAAAAAAAAGATTTTATTTTGTGGCATAAAGTTTAATAACATTTTCAGCACACAAAACAGCTATGATTGCCAATTGTATGATTGGTTCAGTTGAATTGACTTCAGTTACAAGAATAAACACACCATGGAAAATGTAGGAGGTAAAATTACTCCACGCTTTTCTCGGTAATATCAAAATTTGATAATTGGCTGAAATTTCCATTAAGAAACGTATTTATTTATTTGTAAATTGTTGCTAGGCAACTTATGAAGCATTGCTAGGCAATATATCTCTTAATGTTGAATTTTGTAGTATAACTAAGCGAAATGCGTTTAATGTGAATACATTGAAAATAGGAGTTCCTCACGTAGTAAGTGTTTCAATAACCCAAACGTTTTTTGCTATATATGTGAAATATATTGTCTACCATCAAGGAGAAGAAATATCACGGATGTAGTGAGAGATTTGTATCAGGCTTATTTTGCCAAAAATCTGGGACAACAGAATAAAAAATGTGTCCCACATATAGTTTGCAAAACTTGTTTGGAATCACTTCGTTATTGGGGCCAAGGCGGACGAAAGGGACTCAAATTTGGAGTGCCCATGACATGGAGTGAACCAAAAAATCATGTTAATGATTGCTATTTTTCTGCTGTAAATGTTAAAGGCATGAATAGCTTCAAAAAAGCGTAATTGGGTGTACTCTAATATAGAGTCAGCAAAGCCGCCAATACTTCACAGTGAAAATTTACCTTTACCAGTATGTACCTTTTCGCAAAATATCGACGATGACGTTGAGATATCAGATGAAAGTGCTAGTGACAATAAAAACGAAAGTGATTTTGAAGGATTACACCGCAAGCATTCTCCCAAGGCGAACTGAATGATTTGATTCATGACCTACATTTGTCAAAAAAATCATCTGAGATTCTAGCATCGCGACTAAGAGCAAAACATTGTCTTCAGCCTGGTGTTACTGTAACATCATATAGAACAAGAGAACACAATATTCTTCCTTACTTTAGCGAAGACAATGATCTTGTGTATTGTAACAATATTCCTGAGCTTTTGCTGCTGTTAGGTCTATCAACATATCGCCCAGAGGATTGGCGTTTATTTCTGGACAGTTCTAAAAGAAGTTTGAAATGTGTTTTACTACACAATGGTAATAAACATCATTCAGTTCCTATCGGACACTCAACAAAGCTTAAGGAAGAATACCAAAACATAAAAATGGTTTTAGAAAAAATTGAATATGCTGAACATAAGTGGCTCGTGTGTGTGGATTTGAAGATGGTGAATTTTTTACTAGGACAGCAAAGTGGGTACACAAAACATCCCTGTTTGCTATGTTTGTGGGATAGTCGTGCTAGAGAAAAGCATTGGACGATAAAAGTTTGGCCCCCAAGGGAAAATATTACAGTGGGAAAAGCTAATGTCATTCATGAACCGCTGATAGATAGGGACAAAATCATCCTTCCCCCACTGCATATTAAACTTGGGTTGATAAAACAGTTTGTGAAGGCCTTAGATACAAATGGTGACTGTTTCAAATATATATGCCACACTTTTCCAGGAAAAAGTATTGAAAAATTGAAGGCAGGAATCTTTGAAGGACCACAAATTCGTACACTTATAAATGATGCCAATTTTACAACTTACATGTCTTACATCGAATCTGAGGCCTGGCTGAGCTTTGTGTCCGTCGTCAAAAACTTTTTGGGGAATCACAGAGCAGAAAACTACCGCGATATAGTTGGAAGGAAATATGTTGAAAATTTTTGAGAAATTGGGAGCTAATATGAGTGTGAAGATACATTTTCTACATAGCCACATTGACAGATTCTATGAGAACCTTGGTGATTTTAGTGAAGAACAGGGAGAAAGGTTCCATCAGGATATAAGGATAATGGAAGAAACGTACCAGGGACGGTGGGATCGCCACATGATGGCCGACTACTGTTCGAGCTTACAGAGGGATTGTCCTAAAAAGCAATACAGCAGGAAATCGTATTGAAAACGTTTCACATAGTTTGTTACTTCATTGTGTACATATTTTCTTAATTATTACGATCATAGGCCTATATAAATTTATTTTTTTAATAATGATTGTAATCACAAAAAGAAATATTAAATTGTTGTTGGAAGTTCATTTACATGTATGTCTTATGTTTCCGCCATTTTGGTTTAGTTGCATTTATTTCATAAATTAGAACCAATTCAGGAAATATATTATTATATCATTATTCAGCAGCATGAAATCGCCCTAAATTAGCTCTCAAACACTGTGCCGGAATTTCACTGTTCCCCAGTGTAATATAGTAACATGTTATGAAACACTTTCACTTAACCCTAGCTTACCCGAGGGGGGGAGGGGGGTTGTCACGCCCACCACCTCTAGCTTCTAGATTTTTCAACTGAAAATGTTCATAAAAAATAAAAATAAATTACATTATTCCCTAGGGTGTTCTAAATATTCTGGATTAGTTTTGTTCATAAGAACATAAAGGAGCTAGGAGGCAAAATGTTCTTGTTGAGCCTATCAGGCGCCGTCCTTGAATAATTGTCAACCGAGACACTCATGCCAGAGACTGTGTGCAATTGGTTGGTAATGGTGGTATTTTTTTGTAATTATTACAATTAATATGTAACTGCACCTAAAGAAACAAAAATGCTCTGATGAAAAATGTATAGGCTATGGTCTTTGCGAGTTTTACTGAATGGTAAAACATGTATGGCACTCATTCAATAACTGATTATTATGTTATATTATTTATCATGCTACTTTTTTGTAATTATTATAATTAATAAATAACTAAACTTACAAAAAGAAGAAAAGAATATTGATTCGATAAAGAAAAATGTTTCTTTAAAATTTCAGTGATGAAAAAAAGTGTGAGCCCCCTCAGATAAGTATAAGTTTAACGTTAGTCACGGCTAAGGTAGGGTTAACACATACGCCAGGTTGCAGCTCTCCCTCAAAATGTGCGTCTTATCATTACATGCAGACACATGTCACTTACCGTATCTATGCTTTGAAGGTAAGCTTCGGAATTGTTGTCCAGAGATGTTCCAGCGTGTGCAATCACTCCTCTGGGCTGCCAAGACGGGCGTAACCAGGAATTTCTTTTCGGGTGGGGCCCTACCTTTGCTGAAAGGAAAAAAAAAGTGTTAGTTTAAAATAATACTGAAATAGCAATTTACAATGTGCCTAACTAACAAAAAAGAAACTAACGCTCTAGCATTCTTAAACCCGAAGGTTTATGGCTGCAGCAACACAAGCGCTCCATATGTCCCAATCCTCAGCAAGATCAATCCAATCCTTTCCATCCTTACCGATTTCCTTTAGGTCTATATTCGTCTTGGCCTTCCTACAGGTCTCTTACAATCAGGTTTCCCAACAAGAATCCTGTAAACTCTTCTTTCCTCTCCCATTCGCGCCACAAGGCCTGCCCACCTAAGTCTTCTTGATTTAATCATTATAATAATATCTGGACATGAATAAAAATTGTGCAGTTCTAAATTGTGTAACCTTCTCCACTCACCTGTCTCCTCAACCCTTGTACATTATTCATAAATTAATATTCGTATATTTATGAAACTCATAGATTATTCATATAAAATAGATTATTTAGTTTAAATATTATAAATTTCTAAATATATACAAGTTAGTGCTAAATATTGTAATTTAGTTCTAAACACAAAGAAGCGAACAGCTGGTCAGTGTTATAACATCTACTAGTTTAATCATATCATGGTCGCGATTGGCCAAAAGCGACAGAAAAGCGACGTTAAATAACAAAAACCAAATCAAATGAGTGTATAGTAAAACAACCTTGGTCAGCAACTGTAATGTATTTTTATAACATGAAAACAAGGCTTAGTGTTACCCAAGTAGTGCATGCATGCAATCCCCCACTCATAAAATGACCACCGATTTACCATTTTTGTCATTGAACAACTTTTAAAACTAAGATTAAAAATGGGAGGAAATATTTTATTGTATCCTACCCCTCCTCTAGAACGCTGCTGCTATACAATGTCCACATTTACAATTCCAGCCCTCTCCGAAAAAATCCTGCATACACTAGTGGACGCTAAAATCAAGACATTCCTACCTTATTTCTTTATCCGACAACAGTGTTTGTAGTTAGGTAAATCCTCTTTCCAAATTGGAGATGGTTAGCCATATTTCTGGCAGGATATTAACGAGTACAACTTTATATGGCTAGAAAAATGTCGTTCCTCTGGAATTTACGTAGTTTCATTGCCATGAAAATCATTGTTAACAGACACTTTGCTTTCTTATTTTTGCTACCTTCTGGTTTAATTGTTGTACACACAGCCATTGCCTTCGTTTGGGGCTTAATTCAAAACGCGATAAAATTCTTCCTAGCTTATCCCGTAAGGCAACCTTACACCATATTATCTCTTTGTTTTTACCATTATCTGGCTTGTCTGATATAAGTCATAGGAATTTTGGGGTGTGTTTTAATTAGGGATGGACGATATCATAAATTAGGTACCGAGATATATCGTGGCAGACGATACCATATACTATTTTTTTCCGTGTCGCGATATCGGCGATATATGATGTCCACGATATGTAATGAATAAGTTGATTTATTTTACTTTGCGTTTCTTGCCCCTTTTTGCTAATTGCGAAGATTAGGTTGAATGGTCACTGATTTATCCACGCTTCCCCACTACTCCGTCCCCTCCTCAACGTCCCCTAAATTATTTTCTTAACGAAGGCCCAATGTATGGTCATTCTGGCTCCAAATATATATTTACACCCCCATAAACACGAACTTAACTTACATTCCAGAAAACAAAATCTGGATAAATCTCTCAATGGTGATATGATAAAGTATGATTGATTGATTGATTTGGTGCTTTAAGTTTACTTTATGCAGAGTAAGGCTAATCGGGACTGGACCTACAGTTTAAAGTGGGATCCGAACCACTATGTACCTCCATCGGTACCACTGCGCCATCGGGGAGCCACATGATCAAGTATGAGAAGGGACAATCACAAACACATGTGGACAGAAAACAACACAAGTCCCTTAGAAGATTATACTTGGTCCAGACACCAGAGCCTCCCTATTTTGCAAAATGCAGTCCAAGGTGTATGCTACGTGGAAGTGTGATTGACATTTAGGCTGTAATGACCCCGAGTTGGCCATTACTTCGTGGTTTTATATTATTATTATATCTTATATTATTATTATCTCATGCTTATTATGGTTGCACGTATTATACAGTTAACAATTCATATATATATATACCTATATATATATATATATATATATATATATATATATATATATATATATATATATATTCATAAATATTATATTAATGCCTTTTCCAATATGGCCGCCTTTGTAATCGTTAACATTATACACTCATATATCTACAAGTATGAATAGCGGCAAATTTAAGCAATTTACATAGATTCGACATTAATCGTTTGGTTTGCCTTTAAATGTTCTAAGGAGTGTTATAAGTTTCATTTTGATCAGTGAATTGAAGCGGAAGTTATTAATTTCTAAGTTAAATTCCTTATATTCATTTGTAGTTCATGTTTTTGGCAGACGCTATTCTATTCCGCATTATTTCAAATTGCATTGTTCATTTGTTTAAATTCTTTTGTCGAGTAGAAGATCACGCGTTCCTGCTTGCATTGTTGCCACGGCATATGAAAATTCAATGTGCCAGATGAATGTATACTTATAATATTTTACTGTTGAAACCTATCCAATTTCTGGTAATATAAAAGTTGTTGTGTCTGGTACCGCTGTAGCAGTGGGAAGGTGTAACCCAAGGTTCTAACCGTCTTCCAGAGAACGCCTAACTGAAGTTAAACAAAGAATGGAAGAAGATGTTGGAAAGAGTGGAAAGGACAAGAGAAAAAGAGGAGAGGAGAAGGAAGAAAAATGAAGGGAAAAGAGCGTGAGATTAAAAAGTCCAACCACATTCTATACGGAAGTAATTGTGTTTAGCCTTTTAGGTGAAAGTAAAGTTGGAAAGTGAAAGTCATCTGCTAGAAAGTTCCAAACAACTTTCTAAATAGTCTGGAGGGAGTAATGTTTGTGTATATATATTACCCTTCTTGTTGTATCTGGTTACTTTTGTACTTGATACAGAGTCTGAAGAAGACCTTGCTAGAAGGTTGAAACGTTACGTTAGTTTATGTTTTTAATAAAATAAATTACTGCCTTGGTCAGCATATTTAGTTTTTCAGTTTTTCGGTGAGATCTCGCGAAGCAAGAGCTGCTTCGCATCGAGGGCGTTTTCGCGTACGTATCACGCACGGATAACGGTCGGAATTGTCTGTGTTTTGGTTATATTACGTAGTATACGAGTGTGTTCAATATTCTAATAAAGCCAGATTAGAATAGACTGCTGTTTTCTTTATTTAAAAGCCGTTATACTTAGTTCAGAGCAGGAATAGGAGAACATCCACGAGGCCGTCACGGAACTTCATCAGTGGATCAAAGGGGAAGGAACATAGTAACTCAGCCCGAATCCGGAGATGTCCATATCATGTTCTTCTGAGCTAACAAGGTAAGTGTACTTCTGAAGTGCACCGCTACACGGGACGTAGCAAAGTGGAAACAAAAATGGGAAAATCTAAAAAAAATAAAGTATACAAAGACAATCCGCACACCATCCGTGAGTTAAAAGAGAGTATTGTACGAGAAATCGGGAGTATTACAGTAGACGAACTTGCACGTGTAAATGCCAATTTCCTTCGGAGATGTCAGGAATGTGTTGTAGCAGAGGAACATCATTTCAACACCTTCTGTACAAGGTTAGTACACAATATTAAAACTGTAATTTTAATAGCCGAATCTAGCGACTGTCACGGGCCCGTTCACCGGCAAAGACAAGCGCTGATGCCGGGCCGCTTGTCGCCGAGTCTCGTAGCGAATGTCAGGGAATGCTCTGTATTTGCAAGAAATCTAACAGCATCTATCACATCGAGATTAATGTTTTGTGGACATTTTCTCACTACACTTTTGTTGAGTAAAATTGAGCCTATTTTGAACAAGTTTTATACAGTAATATTGTAACTTGCAAGTTATCATCTTTTTTCTCATTTTTTCTTCTCTTCCTTTTTTGCCGCCCTGGAAATTTGCCGCTCTGGGGGGTTGCACGGTCCGCCCCTTCCCTTTCCGCCGGCCCTGAGTCCATGGCAGCAAGCGCCGTCGCTTTCTCCTGTGCACGACCGAGGGACTGTGCACGTTTTTGTGTACAATGACGTGTTAGCGATTGACCTCCTTGAGGTGTCTTGGGGACAAAAATTTACGATCACAATAATCAAGAGGGTTTTGAGTTGGGTGCGATAGGCGAGATCCGGTTCACAGACTCACACGTGACAGCAGTGTTGTCCCTACTTTTTATCCAGCCCTTGTATTGTATAATTCAGCAGGCTTCAAGCCAGAATGTTTATCCTGATATGCAGTTTCAGCAGCAGGCCGTTGTTGCAAAACGTATGTTTCGTGTATGTATGACGACTGGCCTTCTTGTTGCACTAGTCTTTGGAAAGGTCAAGGAACAACTTCAATGAGCTATTCTTTTCCGAAACACCTGCTTCCCGTGTGACGGTTGCTATCGCCTCCCCTCCTCTGCGAATGTGGTAACCAAGTATTCGAATTCCTCCCCTAGAGGAAGCGGCGAGCTCTGACAAACCACGTGCCGAATCCGGCACCCCTGCCAGTGGATTGAAGCTCACACGTGATTAACACCAAGGTCATCCAACAGACGACAGACGGCCGAGTGGCAGGAGCGGCACCAGCATAAACCTTCTTAGGGTTAACTGTAGAAAATAAATACAATTGTGTCCTTGTCAATAAACACAAGCGCTCTCACTCACCCATGCACATACATACGTATATTGATATTGACATGGTAGTATACCCTAATAGCACCGTATTTACTAGAGTACCCCGTGCCATGGGCGTATTAAGCGGAGCATAAGGAGGGTGCTTGCCACCCTACCCTCTCCTGGAAAACGAGTCATAAAAATTTCCTTCAGTTCTTTTTTTTTTTCATTGAATGATTTTTATGTCATGGGAACTTCAGCACATTGGATATTTTTTTCCGTCACACAATACGGAGTAAAACCCTTAACTAAAAACAAATTTAGGCCTGTAAAAACTTCCTTACTAATTTCTTGAACTATTCATTATTCATTACTTTTAAATAACTAAAACTATACTACCTCTGAGGACTAAAATATCCTTGTCTCTTAAAAGCTGAGGGGCACTCAGTACACACAAGGACAAACACAGGCCAACACAATTTCACAGAGGATAATCTTGGACTTGGATCGAGGCGCCAGAGCCCCGTGGCCTGCAAGAAGCAATTAGCGGGGTGTACTAGGGGGAAGTGAGGTTACTCTTTTGGGTGTCTTACCAGAAGGACACCCCTTACACCTACTATTTTAAATTACATATTATTGAAAATAAAGTGGGGTCTCTCCGATGGCGGTGGTAGCGTCGTCGGCTTGTAATCAAGGGGTCCCGGGTTCGATACCCGGAGGAGGCACATAGTGGGTTAGATCCTACTTTAAAAAAACTGTAGGTCCAGTCCCGATTAGCCTTACAGTGCATAAAGTGAACTTAAACACCAACTCAAACAATTATATATTTAAAATAAAGTATTTCCACAATTTCGAAGTATATCTTCTTTGCCCTCCTTTAGAAAGGAGTTTTGTATTGCTCCCTCCTCCCCACATAGGAAAAAAAAAGTCTGGGTATGTTCCTGCCCTGTGTCCTTTTTTCGACTAAAAATGTGATAGAACATATGCCTATGAGGTTAATACTGGTACAGAGCTTTTAACGAGACGTATGGACGTCCGCAGGTTTTTTCCAGGGAGGGGAAGGAAAGGCATTTTTTTCCAGGGGGCAAAGGAGACATATTATTCCCCATAAAAGTGATGCTCCCTCAAAAAACACTGCTTCAGTCTGAAATTATCATGTTCCTTCAACGCCCTTATAATAATTAACATAAATTACTGACTGAAATAAAATTATGTGTGAAATAATTCATTTTCCAGGGGGCCCGTGACCCTCCCTTGTCCCCCTTTCCGGACGACCATGACCACACGTAATCCTCATTTTCAATGTACAGATATACGATGTTCAGCTCTATTCATGAAAGTGTATCCGGAGAGTAAATGAGACGTGAACTATAATCAGCGCACAAAGTGAAAAAAATCGTTATAATGATTTTCCGGTTTACGTGCCAGGTATGTGCCTCCTTACATAATGTCTATTGTTCTTCATTCCCTATCCTCACTGGCTTAAATTGAATCTGACAATGCAAATTCATGTGGAACCTGTTTGACAAATGAAAGATTGTGATATGAAGCGATGCTTATCAAAATTCGCGGAAGAAAGTCTGCACACTACAAGATTGATCGTGGTACTGACTGAAAAAAAAATTCAATTTCCGTCAAAGGTACTCGAGTAAATGTAACGTAGTTCTACTCAGGCAGACTGATGTTTGAGTTTTTGTTTGAAGTCCACTTTATGAACAGATAGGTTAATCGACACTGAACCTGCAGTTTAAAGTAGGATTCGAATCATTATGTCCTTACACTGGATAGGGACAGATTGATTTCGTTTATTTTACTACAGTAGTGTAAAATACAATATTATAAACCCGAAAAATGATGAGCCCCCCTCAGGCAGATTTGGCTACACTTAAAACTAGCTCAAGATGTGCATATGAGCTTATTGCTCAAGTGTGGTACTCTGTCTAACCCAAGATTTTTGTAAAAATGCCCTCGGGAATTTCCCGTGAAATGATGAGCCCCCTCAGATTGATTTGCCTACACTTACAAAAGCTACATCTGTGAGATTGTTGTCCATAAGCTTGTTAAAAATATGCCCCTCTTGATATTTTTTTTTGGCTACACCTAAAACTAAGCCAAAAAGCCACCCACACCCACCCACATACACACACACACACACACACACATGTTTACTTCTGGTTTATTTCTATTGCATCATGTTGTGCAACAAATTATTATCCAATATTATGCAACAAATTATAAGGCAAGAGCTCATGCATCATGTTGTGCAACAAATTATTACCCAATATTATGCAACAAATTATGATGCAAAAGCTCTTGCATCATGTTGTGCAACAAATTATTACCCAATATTATGCAACAAATTATTACCCAATATTTTGCAACAAATTATGATGCAAGAGCTTTTGCATTACATATCAGTTAGTATTGTGAGAGTGGCTGAGGAGTACAGATGTGTTGTTCCAGTGCTCCTCTTATTTTTTAAAAAACACAAAAATATAGCAGATTTGTATAAATTGAATTATAGGTTTGTTTGATTTAATATACAGAATTTTCTAATATATTGAACAAAGGGTATATATCTGCCCCAGTTTGTTATACATGATACATGGTATTAGGTCATTGTTTTTCTAGGACATGCCTGTGTAGACATGCATTTGTGCTAGGGCAGTGCTTCTGTACTTATTCTACCTTTGTGCATGTAGGCTATCAGCTTTATACAACCTGTCATAGGTTTATTAAGTATAGAGTTTTGATTTGAACCCCAAGAAATTTTATATAAATACCAAAGCTAAAAATATTAACACACATACACACACACACACACTAAATATACAAAGCACACTGCTGAACACAACTGATATTTTTTATTAAGCATAGAATTTTGATTTGGACCCCAAGAAATTTTATATAATAAACCAACAACAAAAATGCCAAATCAAAAATATTGTAATCAATGCAATAAGAATATAACCAGCCCCAATTGGGATAGGCACCAAAAGAATTGTGATTCAGACAAATGCAGAACTCCCACAAAAATATGCCCAAAATGCCATAGAAAATATAGCATGGAATACTTCACATATAAACATAAGGGTACTTGTTCTGCACAGTCATCAACATTGCCCCCACAACCATCTTCATCTGGTCTGAAAAGGAAGCATGAAACACCTGTTAATGCTAGAGCAGCAAAGCAGCCACGCTATGAACCCATCCATAGCAGTTTTGCTGGCCAACTTAGGGATCACCGTTTTGTATCAGAGCAAAAATGTGATATTAAGAATTTTTGAACAGTATAAATCCTGATGTGCAAGCAATTCTAAATGCACAAAATGGCTCTTATAAGCTGTCCCTCAAATTGTTTACACAATATGAGAAATAAAATGGCACAAAATTTACACAGCACCACATAACAGAAACTGTAGCTGTATATTCAAATGCAAATTTAGACAAAATAATAAGCAGTTTGATAGAGGAATTGAATATTAAACATTCTGAATTTGCTGCAAAAGAGTCAGGATGGAGCCTATGCGGATCTCCACACAAGCTCTATGTTAATATTTCTAAATTTAACCCATTACAAGGATCTACATATCTGCCATTACCTGCCAATATTAAAAACAAAAGAGCCGTGGTTAACATAAAAAATAATGATGAGAAAGGCTTTCTATGGTGTATTTTAGCTGCTTTGTTTCCACTTTTACATCATCCAGAGAGAATAAATTATTATATACAGCATGAACACGATTTTGATGATGCTATGGAGGGCTTAGAATATCCAAAGTCTGTTCAGAATATTGATAAATTTGAAAAAAAGGCCAGGGATATTAATGGTAAACAATTATCTATTAATGTATATATTTGTTCTACTGGCCGTGACAATTGCTTGATTGCACCTCTCAGAATCAGTACATTTGATGATGATTCTGCTGTTCCGATTGATCTGCTCTTAATTGAAGGAGATGGCACATACCATTACACTTTGATACATAATCTTGAAGCTTTAGTAAGAAAACAACTAGACAAATTTAATAGAATATTTAAGTTGTGCCGAAGATGTTTAACTGTATTTGATGGTCAAAAAATGGTAAATGGGGTTCGTGAATGTAACACAGAAATTGCTAAAAACAAGTTAATTGAACATTTAAAATACTGTGGCAACCATAAACCTGTTCATATGCTTATGCCTAACCCAAATGAAAATGCCAAATTCAAAAAATTTGAAGCCTTGTTGGAACACCCAGCATATATAGTCTGTGATTTTGAATCAAACCTCAAACCCCTTGCATTCTGCAGCCGAGATCCTGATGAATCTTCAATTACATCATACCAGTTACATGAACCTTCTAGTTTTTATTATGTTGTTGTACAGGATGGTGTTGTTAGTGAAGAATATTTATACATGGGATCAGATGCCATCAAAAAATTTGCACATAGAATAGAAAATCAGTGCCATGACATAGCATCTAATGTCTTATTAAAATCAAAACCTATGTTGCCTTTAACAAAGGATCAGATTGAAGATTTCAACAATGCAGAAAAATGCCCGGTATGTGATTCTGAATTTTCAGATACAAATATCAAGGTGCATCACCATTCTCATACAGATGGTAAATTCTTAATGGCTCTTTGTAATAGTTGTAATATTAAGATCCAGAGACCAAAATTTGTCCCTATATTTTGCCATGGTACATCTAATTATGATTTTCATCATTTGATCAGGTACGAGGGGTTTGACAAGCAGAATTTAAATATTTTAGCAGAAAATAATGAGAAATATATTGCTATTAGCAAGATAATTAAAGTTAATGGTGTTCCCATTCACTTAAGATTTCTTGATTCCTACAGAATTCTGTCTGCTAGCCTGGCTACACTGGCCAATCAATTATCTGATGATCAATTCAAAATCACATGTGCTATGTTTCCAAATCAGGACCTGAAATTAATTAGGCGGAAGGGTGTATACCCATATGATTATGTTACAGGTTTTTCTAAATTTAATGAGTGTTCTCTGCCACCACAACAAGAGTTCTACAGCAAACTCAGAGGATCTGGAATCACTGATGAAGATTATCACCATGCCCAGTTGATGTGGAACAATTTAAAATGCCAGACATTTGGTGATTATCACAAGCCATATTTAAAACTTGATGTGACTCTCTTAGCTGATATACTTCACGCATTTAGAAAATCTTCCATGGAAAATTATAAACTGGATCCAATGTATTTCTACAGTGCTCCAGGCCTAGCATGGTCTGCAATGTTTTTAAACACTAAAATGCAATTGGATCTGATCCAAGATCAAGACATGTATCTGTTTATGGAACAATGTATAAGAGGAGGCATGGTGCAATGTTCTCAGAGATATGCCAGAGCAAATAACAAATATATTCTCAATTATGATCCAGCACTGCCATCAAATTATATACTGTATGTGGATGCCAACAGCCTGTATGGTTATGCTATGATGGATAAATTGCCATATGCAGGGCTTGAGTGGGTTGAAGATTTCAATATTGAAGATCTTCAGGATTTTGATGACAGTAACTATGGCCTGTTCTTAGAGGTTGATCTGACAATTCCTGATGATTTACACAACACATTTTCTGATCTGCCCCCAATTCCTGAGGTTGAGTGTTCACCTGGCTCTAAACAGAAGAAGCTAATCATGACTCTAGAGCCAAAACAGGATTATGTCATATATTACAAAAACCTACAGTTCCTGATGCGTCATGGTGTTAAAGTGACCAAAGTTGGCAAAGTCTTAAGGTTCAGGCACTCAAGATGGTTGAAGCCATATATTGATACAAACACAGAGCTTCGAACATCTGCAATGAGCCAATTTGATAAAACTTTGTTTAAATTGATGGTAAATTCAGTGTATGGCAAAACCATAGAAAATGTCAGAAAACATACTGATGTTAAATTAATTACTGACCCCAGCCGGAGCAAAAAATTGATAGCAAAGCCTAATTTCAATTATAGAAGAATTTATGATGAAAATATGGCACTTTTTAATATGAAAAAACAAAGATTAAGTTTGATAAGCCTATTTATGTAGGGGCTGTGATATTGGAATTGGCCAAATTACACATGCTGGAGCTCTATTATGATGTGCTGAAGCCTTTTTATGGTGATTGTGTAAAACTGATGTACATGGACACAGATAGTTTTATTCTTGATATTCAAACAAAAGATGTTTTTAAAGATATATCACATCCTGAATTATTTAAATATTTTGATACTAGTGATCATTCAAAAATTCAATCCCACAACAAAAAGGTGCCTGGCAAGTTAAAAGATGAGGCACTTGGTGATGTTATTGTGGCATTTGCTGGGTTAAGGGCCAAGATGTACAGCTTTGAAACATGTAGTGGTGCTGTTACCAAAAAGGCCAATGGCATTGGCAGAGTAACTGTGGACAAAGAGCTCGAATATGAAGATTACAAAAATTGTCTCAAATCCCAGAGTTTTATCAGAACATCAGAATGCAGAATTCAGAGTGTGGATCACTTGTTGACTACAAATGTTGTAAGGAAAGTGGCTCTGGACCCACATGATGATAAGAGATGCATTTTATCATGTGGCATACATACTTTACCATGGGGTCATTGTGATTTGAAAAGTGGCAAACAATGCCCAATTACAGAGCATGATTTGAAATAAATAAACATGCCTATGAACTTATTTGGGTTCAAAAAACAGGCTATTATGGACCTGCCAACACCAGCACCCTCTTCTGATATACAATCTATGATATCTAAACTAAGTGCTTTGTTAATTATTCATCTGAACAGCATACTTACAGATGTTGATGATGAAACAGGTAAAACATTGTACATATTTAACAATAATTTAAATTATTACCAGTTACCTGTAGGTAGTCAATTACAATTTATTACAACTCCCGAGGATAATGTCAAGATTTCGATAGGGAGAAATATTTATAGAATTAAGCACTCAAACATGATTTCTGGCACTGTATATACTGTTTCTGCTGGTGACTGCTTATATATTGAGGTCCCGGGATCCTATGACAAGCTTATACCTTTTTTTATAGAATTAAGAATTAGATATTCAATAATAAATAACCACTAAATCAAAAATGCCTAATGATATATTTGGCCATACAAGACATGAAGATCACAGTGATGAGATTCTTATGCTTGATGTCAGAGTTAAAAAATTAAGAAGTGATTTACAAGCTTTACAAACCACACTCAATGCCAGTCTTCAACTAGAAATTACAAATTTACAATCACAATGCATGGACCCTCTTCTTAAAATTGATTCAGAACTCAAATTGCTGCTTCAAAAATATACTGACTTGGCTACATTAGATAATTTTCAAAATTTAGAGGAGGCTGTAGCAGCTCTTCAAGCCAAATTTAAGACCCAGGCCACCAACTCTGAGCAATTGAAACAGCAATTGGAAGAGCAGATAAATAATGTCCAGACACAGCTCCAAACAATTGTCAAAAGCATAAAATCACAAGAAGATTTTGATCTAGTGATTTCCACTCTAAAGGAACAGAATCAATCACTACAGATATCTAATCTGGACCCTCTGAACAATGCCATAGCCGAGGTTAAAGAAAAAATTGAGACACTTGAAAATTTTATGAACAACTTGCCATCTTCTGATGCTTTGAGTGCTATAACTCGTAGTGTTGCCAACATCAAGCTGCAACTTGAAACATATGAAGATTTTGGAAAAATTCAAGGTACCATAACCCATCTTGATGGTACAATAGCAGCAGTGCAAAGTGATCTGTCAAATGTACAAGAATCTCTAGAATCCCGCTTGCCTGGTATTGTAGATACCCTTGTCAGTGTCCAGCAACAGATCACAAAACTAGAAAATCTCAACACTGAATCTGAGCTATCTCATTTTCATCACTTGATCGATTATCCAAACAAAGCTTGAAATTTTACAACAATCAACACCTACTCAGGCAGACAAAGCCCTGCTCCAAGATGCTATGCAAAGTGTGGCTGATGCTTCTGAATTAAATAAAGTGAAATTGGCACTTGAATCTTTGCAGAATACTGTATCAAATCTGCCTACATCACAGGAACTTAAAAATATTAAGAGAGCTGTGAATCGCATATTGAAATCAGTAGATATCAAGAATATCCAGACAGAGATCAAACAACTTACTCAGACAGTGGCCACTCTACCAACTAATCAACATATTAATGAACTGCATGCCCTGTTTGAGGATATCAGAAGACAAGTCCATGATCTTACTGCTCAAAATTCAAAATTGGCAGTTGTTGAAAATTTACAGCAAATTGTAGCCAACATCAAGCAACAGCTAGGAAGCATGGAATCCAACCAAGCAAATGCTCTGTCTGTTTTTGCCACCCAGCTCCAAGAGATTGTGCAACAATACAAGAAACTTGTTGTGGACATAAAAATCAAGCCAGGCCATGATGATGTTGTTAGGACTATCAATGAGCACCTTGAATCTGTAACAAATAGATTGCTTACAGCAGAAAAAGAAATAACTGGCATATTCGAGAATCCTAAACATACAGTAATTCTTGAATTGTACAGTATCCCCAACAAATAATATGATTCACCATTTACACCAGGTGGCAAAATATATATGCTGTCCCCTGCATAATTTTATTACCAGTTTTTTGTTGGGGGCACACTTAGACCAATCAAGATCAAATATTGGTTTCAACCACAGGCACACCACTACCCTACCTTATCAATAACAAATGCTGAAAACAAACCAAAAATCACCAGTGTAGAGTTAGAGGATTTTACAGACCCCAATACATTAGAAACATCTTATGCTGAAGATGATGGATCTCTGGAAGTTAATATACAAATAGGAGACAAATTATATTTAGAAAATCCTGTAGTATCAGCTGCTGAACACCCTATAGTTGCAATATTCTTGTTTACATACTATGTCGAAGATAAATTATTGTTGATGAATTACACAGACAAGCCAGACATAATTATAAGAGACTGCCAGTGGTTTCAAAAGGCATAGATGATTTATGGCAGTGTGACTTGGTTGAGATGGCAAGTGGACAGCTGAAAAACTTAGACAAAATCAACAAGGGTTACAAGTATCTACTCACTGTCATAGATACATTTTCAAAATTTGCCTGGGCTGTGCCACTCAAATCCAAGACTGGAAAATGTGTTACAGAAGCCTTCAGGACAATCATCAATCAGAGTGGAAGATCACCGCGCTATTTGCAAACAGATAATGGCAAAGAATTCTATAATTCTGTGTTCCAACAATTTATTAAAAGCCAGTCAATACAACATTACTCGAGTTACAGTGATCTCAAGGCCTATAATGTAGAAAGATTCAACAAAACCCTAAAAAATCATATGTATAAACAATTCACACTGCAGGGTAATTATAAATGGCTTACAATCCTACCAGAACTTCTACATAAATATAACAACTCGGTCCATTCCACAATCAACATGAAGCCCTCTGAGGTAACTTCATCTGATGAGCAAAAATTGATCAGTACTGTTTATTATCCTAGATACCAGCCAACAACAAAAAAAGCCAAATACAAGATAGGTGATCAAGTAAGAATCAGCAAATATAAGCACTTATTCAAAAGAGGCTTTACCAGAAACTGGAGCACTGAATTATTTACAGTGGTTCAAAGTTAAACCTGGGACCCTTAACACATATATAATAAAAGACCACCGAGGAGAAATTCTCAAAGGCAGGTTTTATGAAGAAGAACTCAGCAAAACTAAACAGCCTGACACATATCTCATAGAAAAAATCATCCGCAGAAAAGGCAACAAGATACTGGTGAAATGGCTAGGACTCCCAGAACACAGCCGGATAGAGGCAGACAAAGTGATACTATGAACACCTGGGATGTTATAAAAAGATTGCCAGAGCCTGAACAGCAGATTAAGAGAAATGGCAAGCTGCTGCCTGATAATATTAGATGTCTTATTGTTGGACCATCGGCTTGTGGTAAAACTACACTAATGATTGATAATTTTTTATTGGCACCCAACTGGTTAGACTGGAAAAACAGGCACTTGTATGTTTTCTCTAAGAGCTTGGAACAATTAAAATATCAGCAGCTGATGAAGCTATATGATGGACTGGATATAGCCACTTTTGAATCAGATGTTAAGCCACTCCATGAATGTCTTGATAACTCTGTTGTTGTGTTTGATGACATTATACTGGATAATCAAAACAAGGTTAGAAATTTCTTTACACAGGGCCGACACAAAAATATTGATTGCTTCTACCTGGCACAGACTTTTTCTAAAATACCGAAGCAGCTGATCCGAGACAACAGCAATTTTATATGTGTGTTTCATCAAGATCATACCAACCTCAAACACATACATGATGAATATGTAGGTGGGGACTTGAGCTACAATGATTTTTCCAAGTTTTGCAGTAGGTGCTGGAATCAGGACAGTTATGGGTTTGTCACAATTGATATGACAAGGAAACCCAATAGTGGCAAATACAGAAATAAAATCAACAATTTTCTAGACATTGAAACATATATAAATAACCATGAAAAGGCCAATCATTGATGATCTTAAATTAAGAGATTATCTTGTAAAAAGATTTAAGGGATGGAAATCAGAGAACCGAGGAATCTATGAACAACACAAGCAAACAGAACAACCTATTATTGATGCTATTAGTGAATTAGGTAAAAATATCAAAACTGTTACAGAGCAAAATCAAAATTTGATCACAGAGCTTGTACATGTAGCTGCAAGGAACATATTAGATTATCCAATCACCCAACTTTCCAGTATTCATACACCTAGTCCTGTTGCTCCTCGAAGAATTGAAGCTACTCAGGATCCTATTGAATTGGGTCTTCTTGCTCAAAAATATTTAAGCACACCTAAAGACAACAAAGATGAGGTTTTTGGCTTATATGCTGACACAGAGCGTGATGGTAGCATCATACATAGAATTGGCAATTTCAGAGTAACATTTATGGGAGATGATCTAATTGTATATTCAGAATCTCACCTTGGAGAAAGAGGTGGTTTTGTTAAGTATCCTGGAACACCTGGATTGTGGGAACTGATGACTAGGAAAAGGCCTGGCAGCTATACAGATCAAGATTATGAGTATTACAAAGAAATATTAATAAAATCAGATGCTCTATACCAGAACAATGATCCTACACAAAAAAGAGTCAATTCTAGCAGTGGAGCAAAATACAACAACTTAATCAAGCCCATATGGTCACAGATCAAGACAGGTAGTGGTATCAAACAATACAACACCCTGCCTAAAGAATTTGTGTGGGTTGATGATGTCAGGAAACTTGTAGATAGGTTTCTGGTGATAGCTGGGGAGGAAAATGCTGGCAACCACAATTTTTACAATGAAAAGGTTGGAATTATGGACACTAAGGGGATTGGATATCTTATAAAAATTATTAATACTCTACCACCTAAATTTTGGAATATCTCTGAGGGTCGGGGGCTGGTTAATGACATCATAAACAAGCTGCCATTTGAACTACACATTCCAGGCTATCAGTATTGTGGTCCCGGTACAAAATTGGACCATAGATTAAACAGAGGTGATCCTGGTGTTAATCCCCTAGATGCTGCTTGTATAGACCATGACATAGCATACAACAAACATTCTGATCTTGATAGGCGACATGTTGATGACAAGAAATTAGAAGAGGCTGCATTTGGTAGATTTGTAACCAAAGATGCTTCTTTAAGTGAAAGAATAGCAGCATTGGGGACCACCATAGCTATGAACACCAAACAAAAACTGGGGTGGGGGTTGTGAATATGTATATAATAAACCTAGGATGAAGGCCAAGGGTGTTATGTATCAGATACCTTATGCAGGTCTTAAATCTCTTAAAACTATTGATAGTCTTTTAACCAAAAAGCAGCGCAAGAAAAAAAATTCTTGTCTTGCCAAGGGCCATGGTATGAAATTATTACTTAGTACCCACCCAATTAAAAAAATTACTGCAATCTAGAAAAAAATCACATGTAGGTGGATTTATATTTACTATCCCGGCCATCTTAGCAGCACTTGGGGCTGTTGGCAGCTTGGCCGGGGGATCAGCTGCTATATCAAAAACAGTAATAGATGCCAAGAAGAATAAGGCAGAATTAGATTAATTGAAGCGCCATAATCTGGCCATGGAAAAACAAGGCAAAGGTGTTAAGAGAGCCATGAATAAGTTTAAAAATACAAGAGCCGCTTACAAACCAAGATATTGAAGCTTTAATCAAGCCACTGGGCATCAAAAATTTTAGTGGTGTGTACATGTCTGATTCTTTACCAGAACAACCACTCAACAAAGAGTGTGGCATAGTTAATTTGGATAAGTACAAAAATCAGGGCACTCACTGGATTTGTTATCTTAAATATTTAAAAGATGAGGCATTTGTGTTTGATTCATTTGGAGGTATTCCACCTGAAAATTTAGTAAAATATCTAAAATCAACTAATCTTTATTACAATAATGCCCGTGTTCAAAATTTCAAAGATGTTAATTGTGGACATCTGTGTTTATCTGTTCTTAGATATCTGTCTCAAATAAATAAACCATCAATTGAAGATTTTCAAAAAGCCTTGTGGTATCTGAAGCATCATGGGGGTATTCCATCTCACCAGCCAAAATTCAATATTGAAACTTAGATTACATGATGATATAGTGTATCCCAAAACAATAGCTCTCAGAGCATTTTATGGCATGTACTTGATCCCTAATATTACACACCACAACAACAAGATTGCAGTTGGGGATCAAAAAATTGTCATAACTCCAGGGCAGTATAATCTGTCTACTCTAAATTCTCAGTTACCTAGAGGTATAGTGTTAACTCAAAATTCTGTCACTGACAATGTAGAGATTGTGTCTGCTACAGAAACAGTGGATCTGGGTACTATAGGAGAGCTGTTAGGATTTGAGAACAACACAGAACTTGAACCAGCCATCAAACACACTGCTATTAATATACCTAAATTCTTAGCCATAGAGACTCTGAATATTCACTGTAATGTGGCCGAGTGTATGATCACCAAATCAAATGGCATAGGCACTCACAAACAAACTGGCATCATTGTAACATTCAAACCTAACTCTGAATTTATGGAGCCCATCATCTACACTCCATCACCAACATTACACTTTCCTGTGTGCCATAATAGAATAGATTACATTGAGTTGATGGTCACTAATGAAAAAGAAGAATTAGTTGATTTTGCTGGAGCCACAACAACTACAATCATAGAAATTAATATTTAAATTAAAATACATACAAAAAAATGGAAAATATTGAGAGTTATGAGCTACAATCATTCCCCCCAAACCGGAGGACCTTTGCAAATTTAAATCAACCCAACACAGAGATTGAGGTTGATCTTGATGTAGGAGATGGCTTTATACACCCCCACAGAGCAGATCTATACATCAAATTTGATGTTGTAAAGCTCGATGGTACAGATTATCCGGCAAATTGAAATATAAGATTGGTAGACAATTTTGTGCCACATCTGTTCTCTGAAATTGAGATCAGAAAACATGGTGTTGTTATAAACAGAGTGGATTACCCTGGCATTACCTCTACAGCTTTGGCCACACTAAAATTATCCAAAACCGAGGCTTCTTACTACAAAATAGGTGGATTTGAGGCTGGTGATAAAATTATATCTAAAAGCCACACTGTGCTGTTTCCTATGCGCCTGTTGCCAGGATTCTTCTCAGATTACAAAGATATTATGTGGAAGGGTGGTTTAAGAATTACATTTAGAAGAGCTGCAAATTTTAATAATGCTTTGATGAGGTACAGTACATTAAACTCTACAGGGGAAGCTCTGCCTAATACCCTACCTGATGAAGGCAAGTGCCTTATTCAGACTATGGAGCTAAGAATTCCAGTAGTTGAATATGAAGCCAGTTATGCTCTTAAATACAAAGCAGATATCCTAAAAAATCCACAGGTGCCTTTACAATTTTATACATATCAATGTGTGCAGAAGACTGCCACTGGTAGCTATTATGAATTTGATGCTACAAATTCATTCTCCAGTATACAATATGACATGCCAGATTTTGTGGTGGTACTGTTTCAGACTGGAAGAAACAATAATCAGGAAAAAAATTCAAGTAAATTTGATAGCTGCAACATCAAAAACATATATCTTAAAAATGGCAGAAATGAGGTATTTCCTAGAGAAAATTATAATTTAAACATGTCCAAGGATGATTTCCTCAAATTATATGAGGCATTTACAGCATACAAAAGGGTCACTACTGGCAATACTGACATGTATTACTCACCAGATGAATTCAAAGCACAGAGACCCATGTTTGTCATCAACACTTCAAAAAGGAAACAAGTTGTGGTTAATGACAGGACAAATATTAAAATTATCTGTGAATTCCATGATACACTCCCCGATGACACCATATGTAGTGTTATTCTTATAGGTGAAAAATCATATGTTTATGATGTAAGAAATGAGAGAGTCACAGAGCAATTGATTGATTGATTGATTGATTTGGTGTTTTAAGTCCACTTTATGCACAGTAAGGCTAATCGGGACTGGACCTACAGTTTAAAGTGGGATCCGAACCACTTGTGCCTCCACCGGGTATCGAACCCGGGACCCCTTGATTACAAGGCGACGACGTCACAGAGCAATTCTAGAAGGCCTCTGCATATTACATTGTCTTTGTACTAGATATGTAAGTTGGGCCTGGTGTCCAATTAAAATATTCAGGTTAACATATTAATTCTCTGAACTGACTGTCAAGTATTTAAGCACACTTGACAGAGTATTACACTAGAGGCAATAAGCTCTTATGAGCATCTTGGCTTAGTTTTAGGTGTAGCCAAAAAAAATATCAAGAGGGGCATATTTTTAACAAGCTTATGGACAACAATCACACAGATGTAGCTTTTGTAAGTGTAGGCAAATCAATCTGAGGGGGCTCATCATTTCACGGGAAATTCCCGAGGGCATTTTTACAAAAATCTTGGGTTAGACAGAGTACCACACTTGAGCAATAAGCTCATATGCACATCTTGAGCTAGTTTTAAGTGTAGCCAAATCTGCCTGAGGGGGGCTCATCATTTCTCGGGTTTATAATATTGTATTTTACACTACTTACTACGCTATTCTGCCACTTTTGTCTAATTGCGAAGATAAAGATCGGTGATGATATGATGAAATTGATGAAGGGACACTCATAAAGAACACCCATTCCCAGGCCGAGGTTCGAAGCCTTGCGTCGTAGCACGATGTGCTAACCAGTCCGCCACGGAAGTCGGCTTCCAACGGGACCCCTTGATTACAAGGTGACATCGTTGCCACTGTGGTATTGTTCGGACTATTGTATTTTATATGAGTGTATGTTGTATTCGGTTTTAGCGGACTATTGTATTTTATATGAGTGTATGTTGTATTCGGTTTTAGCGGACGATGTATTTTATATGAGTGTATGTTGTATTCGGTTTTAGCGGACTATTGTATTTTATATGAGTGTATGTTGTATTCGGTTTTAGCGGACGATTGTATTTTATATGAGTGTATGTTGCATTCGGTTTTAGCGGACTATTGTATTTTATATGAGTGTATGTTGTATTCGGTTTTAGCGGACGATTGTATTTTATATGAGTGTATGTTGTATTCGATTTTAGCGGACTATTGTATTTTATATGAGTTATAACTCCATTAAGCCTTGTTTCCATGATTATGAAAAACTAAATATGCTGACCAAGGCAGTAATTTATTTTATTAAAAACATAAACTAACGTAACGTTTCAACCTTCTAGCAAGGTCTTCTTCAGACTCTGTATCAAGTACAAAAGTAACCAGATACAACAAAAAGGGTAATATATATACACAAACATTACTCCCTCCAGACTATTTAGAAAGTTGTTTGGAACTTTCTAGCAGATGACTTTCACTTTCCAACTTTACTTTCACCTGTATTTTATATGAGTGTATGTTGTATTCGATTTTAGCGGACTATTGTATTTTATATGAGTGTATGTTGAATTCGGTTTTAGCGGACTGATATGCAAGCCACTTTTGTTTGTATGAGTGGCCCTTTGTTTAAACATTATTCCCTGCTGACCTGACTAATTGGAGATGACAAAAAGGCGAAACGGGGTGAAAGACAGTGGCGTATTCTGCCAACCGAGGAAGTCGTTCTTAAACGCATTAGTGAACAGTGCAGTTGGGGACACAAAAGGCTTAACATCAACTTCCTCGGTGAACAATGATTTCCTCGATTGGCCGTAGTGCCATCAGACATAGCGTTGCGAGTTCCCCGCGGTAGACCAAAGTTTATCCGGGCGTCGAGAAAATACTTTTAAACGCGTTAGACGGTAGTTTAAATCGCTAGTAAAGGTACGCTTGTGAAGAGTTGTTATTGAAACTAACTGTTACTACTATAATCCCACACCATATTCTCTGAGAAAGAAAGAAGAAAATAGAACAGCATAAGAAGAAAAGTTGATATTGATGATTGGAAATACCACTGTTTATAGTGTAAAATCTATAGTGATGTAGTGAACATTGGATTTGAAGATTTATTTTCAAATATAAGGTAAAAATTAGATATTATTAGTAGCTTATTTCCTTTTGTGTTAATCTTATTTACTGTTCACTAATTAACTAACTAAAGACTTGCGAGTGACTGGTGGGTCTGGTGCTATAAACCCAGAGCTCGCAAGACGAACCAGGTCGATTAGAAAATAATGTAACCAAAATTAAAAACAAAAAGAGAGACGGTTGGAACCATTGCATCTCTCGTGAAATTCTAGCCTGATTTGATATATCGCATCACCCCTTTCCCATTTGAAAATGTTGTATTGAATTCAGTGTTTCGAAGGTCCGCTTGGAACACACCAAAACAGTTCCCCTTGGTCTAACCTGTTCGGTATAGGGATATTTTGCCACAATGCAATCGGCAACATTGACCCCGGGAAAGACTGTTAATCCGACGATAAGTTCCCACGCGAAAGTAGTTCCACGCGCTCATTATATAAGACACTAGTAACAGTCACAGTTGCTGTGTGTAAAAGGGAGCCGGTGGGACTGCTCAGGACTCTTCGACGAAAAACCTATCATTTGTTCAAAGGTTAGATAAATTTCTCTTTCATACAAATTGCCATAGTTTTCAAGCTGATGGGGTTTGCGTGTTTCAGTAAGATGTACTACAGGTAGATTAGGAAAAACACGACGACCATCGGGGGGAAAAAAACTCTTACGCACTTCTCTTCCTTTCCGTGATTCTCTTAATAGACATTAACTTCCAGTCAATTGTAGACGGCAATACTTATCCGCACGGCTTTAACATAATTTGAGTGTAGTTTGTAGATATTCATGTCGAAATCTGAATCCTGGATCTTGTTTTATGCATTCTTCTTGAGGTGCAGAACATGAATGTACTGTAGGTCGGTCCAAATTTTCAGTGTAACTATATTCCAAGTAAAATGCCCCAGTTGTCATAGTTTCTACAGTAGCCACTAGAGTGATCTGTTAAGTGCATCACGTCGGTCTGAGGATAAGCATTTTTACCTTTCAAACCAAAGCATTTAATATTTTAAGGCGCAAGTCTTCATCATGGTAAAATTGAATACATTTCTCACCTTGTCATGTAATTTAATATAGATTTTTATTATCCACACCTTGAGTTAGATTTCTCACCGAAATCCCTTAGATAGATATCCACTTTTTGTTCACTTTTGACAGACATTTCCAAAACTCAGTGTGAGTCTCAGAGAACGACGCTCATGAGAGTGTTATAACATCACTTGCGTTGCAATTGGGGGGGGGGGGGCTTTAAAATATACTGCTTGGTTGAGAAGACGTTTTGATTGATTAATTTAGTGTTTTAAGTCCACTTTATGCACAGTAAGGCAAATCGGGACTGGGCCTAAAGTTTAAAGTGAGATCCGAACCACTATGTACCTCCACCGAGTTGAGAAGAGGCTTGGGGCCTAAGAGTGAAAAGTTATCAAAGTTGCAACCGTTGATAACTGCCTTAAGCTTAGAGGCGTTGTGTTGAAATTAACAGAACAGGTACAGGTACCTTTGAGGACTAAACTGGGTTTTGCATTTGAGTGAAACCGGAAGACGTAAAACCGATTTTATACATATTGCCGACGCTAGGAATTCTGTTGACATTTTTTCAATCTCTGTCCAGACTACATTTTCGGAGATTAAGAAACTATAATCGCTTCAAGCTTTCGCTTGAGCTACGTGTTAGTAATTAAACCTTGTAATGCCGTGCGTGGTTTAGGAGGATGCGGGGGAAAGGCCCAAAGTGGGGGCTAGTCATTAACATTGTGACTTATGAGAACTGACGAAAATCTGGAGGTTTTGAGCTAAAATTATCACACCAAGTAGGTTCATGCCTCGTGAGATTGACCTGACACTGCATTTCAGCGAATTCATTCAAAATGGTGGATGAGAAAATCTTTTCTCTTGTCATTGTCTCTCCAAATTTTCGAAAACGTGTCCTAGACCACATTTCTAAAGCCTAAACGCAAATCTTAGGCAGCACTTGGGTTACAACTTTAAAATATAGGGAGTGAAATGGAATCAGATCAACTCTCTTGCCAGCTTTTTAAGCGGCATCTGCTTTGCAATATACAGGGTGTACATAAAGTCCCGTAACACTTTCAAAAAATTATTGTATATAAACTATTAGGATTACTAAGTGACACAGTACATTAGTTGGAGTAAAGTTGCATTTTTTTTGTATTGTAGGTGTTCTCAGTAGTTCTGTTTCTCGCCGCAAGATGGGGGCAAATTCAAGATGGTGCTTCCTGCACCTGGAAAAGTTAAGTGTGCTAAATTTTTGATAAAACAAAGAGTGCTACAGATGTCCAACGGAAGTTTAGGAGCAAATACAAGAAAGAAGCCCCAAACAGGAAGGCAATATAATGTTGCTTCATCACTGAAAATTAAACAAATTCACGAAGTCGTCTTCTCTCTGCTGCAATTAACAGCAAAATTGTTACTGCTTTTCTTTGTCTTGGGTATATAACTCTTTTGCACAAACTGCAGTCGGTACGGCTTCATACATAATGTTTTGCACAAAACACTCCGCACAGTCATTGGTGGCATACCCAACTCGCGTCGGGCTCCTTATGAACGCTTCTCTCATTCGCTCAATGTCACCTTCATTCATGCCTGGCCGAGCACTTCTTTCCTTCGCACACAGTCACCCGGATGTAACAAATTTCCGATATCAATCGTAGATTGCCTTCCTGATTGGTGATTTTTCCTGTATTTGCTCATTAATATACGTTGGATATCTGTAGCACTCTTCGTTTTATCAAAACGAGCACATAATTACTTTTTCAGTCCAGAAAGCACCATCTTGAATTTGTCACCACCTAGCGGCGACAAATGGAACTACAGGAAAAACCTAAAAAAAAAAACCTACGACTTTATTCCTTCAACTAATAATGCATTGTGTCGCTTAGTAATGTTAATAGTTTCCTTGCAATATTTTTTGAAAGTGTTAACGAACTTCATGTACACCCTGTATTATACTTAATATATATTCAGTTTTTCCCCACCACATTACAAGAAAAGAAAAACTGCAGGGTCGTTAGGGTTGAATGTAAGCGAGACTCGAATAGCACATAGATCGCCAAAGTCCTCAAGCCAATAAGCTATGTGCACTAATAACGGAGTTGTCCTATAAGACCGAAGTTTTGAATCACTCTGTATATGCTGCTTAGATTACACGTTGCAGGAGACAAGCCTCCCCACATACGAGATAAGATTCTGCGAAGTCTCTTATCGTCTTGTTATCAGCCCTACATCAGAAGTTGGTAAGCCTTATTTTTCATGACTGGGGTGTCGAAAGGTAATATAAACTCCCACAGTAATAAAAGCCTTGATATGTATAGCCTTCCCGCTGACGTAGGCCAAAGGTTCGGCCGAGCCTTAACGTCGATTCTGCACCTGATAAAAAGTTACATGGGTCTAGCAGGTTCTATTTTTAAATCACATTTAAGCATAAAGGGTACAGCACAGCATATCCTTGTGCTTTATTTTCCTGTTGATATCGCTTTTTTATTATTTTAGTGTTATTAGCAGTATTGTTAAAGTTATCAACAGTAGATATAGTAACTGGTCTTGATGGTGGAATACTGATGATAATTAGGGTGCGGATATAGACTCTAAAAACTAGTGTTGGGCGATATATCGTCCAGATGATATATGGCGTTATTGAAAAAATTTCGTCCAGGAGATATCAACCAGACGATATATCGTCACAATATTTTGGCGATATATATCGTGTCGGCGATATATCGTTACGATATTTTAGCGATATATATAGTACCAGGGATATATCGTGACGATATTTGGAGATATACAGGGTGTCTCAAAAGTAATAGCGCAAACTGACACAGGTGAAAGTACACGATAATAGAAACAAAAAAGTCTCAGTAAACATGGGTCTGCAAACGAGCCGTTTTCGAGATAATCGCGAATGTGTGATTACAAGCCGCTATTGACTTCATTGTTTGTAAACGTCCTCGTTGGTAAAATGCTAATAGTGTGTGCGAATGTGTGGTTACAAGCCGTCATTGATTGCATTTTGTAAACACAGGATACTTTACTCCTTGCGCGGTCCGAGGTTTGCTCTTTGTTTACAAAACAGAACATTTCCGAGAGGTGGCGTTGTAATCAAACAGAACATTTCCCGAGAGGTGGCGTTGCAATCAAACAGAACATTTCCGAGAGGTGACGTGGTAGGATTCAATCAGTACACAGTCTAATCGTACTGTGCTGGACTGCGTAGTGAAAATGGAACCTTACAGCAACAAAGAGTATGAGGATATGCATTTTGTGTATGGTTTGGCTAATGGCAATGCACGGGAGGCTGCACGCTTGTACTAACGAAAATACCCTGCTCGAAGGCACCCCGAGAGAAGCACATTAACTAGGGTACATTAGCGCCTCAAAGAACATAGGGGCTTCAAACATGGTAGGAGAACAGGTAGACCTGCAAGCATTACGCCTGAAGTTGGGGATATGGTGTTGGAAGTAGTAGAACACTCTCCAGGAACCCCGACGAGGAGAATTGCCGCACAAGTGCCAGTAAGCCGCAGTAGTGTATGGAAAATTTTACATCGTAATTCACTCTACCCTTACCACCTCCAACGAGTTCAGTGTCTCAGTGATACGGATTGTATTCCTAGAGTGACGTTTTGTCAGTGGATGCAACAACAGGTTGTACTCAACCCTCGTTTTGCAAGTAACATTTTATTTACAGACGAAGCGGGGTTCAATGCCATGGTATTTTTAATTTTCATAATTCTCATGTTTGAAGTGTACTAAACCCACATGCTGTTCATGAGGCACCATATCAGCAACGTTTATCATTGAATGTGTGGTTAGGGGTACTAGGTGATCGTCTCATTGGACAACACATTCTTCCAAGAAGGGTCAATGGACCGAGGTACCTTCGGGTTTTGCGGCATGATCTTCCAGGATTGCTTGAGGATGTTCCCCTTGATCCACGTCAGCGTATGTGGTACATGCATAATGGAGAACCGGAACATTTTGCTGCTGCTGTGAGACGACATCTAACACGCATATATCATCAAAGATGGATAGGTCGAGGCGGGCCTGTACCGTGGCCTCCAAGGTCACCGGATCTAAATCCTTTGGATTTTTGTGTCTGGGGTCCCCTCAAAAGCGTAGTGTACAACACTCCCGTTGACACGGCTGAAGAACGGTAACAGATAATTGTACATGCTTGTGACCAATTCCGAAATGATCAGAGGGTATTCGAAAGAATTCGAAACTCAATGCGGAATCGCGTACATTATTGCATCGAGATGGAAGGACGACACTTTGAACACCTCCTTTAACAGGTACGAGAGTACAGTAATTGCAACGTAGAACATAATAAAGTAGTGTTGTATTCCTTGTTAAAGTAAGTAGGATGTTCAATAAAAGCAATGAGATCTGATATTTCATACTGTATTCTTGGTATTTTACCAACTAAGACGACGTTTACAAACACTGAAGTCAGTGACGGCTTGTACCCACACATTCGTACACATTATTAGCATTTTACCAACTAGGACGACATTTATAAACAATGAAGTCAGTGGCGGCTTTCAATCACGCATTAGCGATTATCTCGAAAACGGCTCGTTTGCAGACCCATGTTTACTGAGACATTTTTGCTTCTATTATCGTGTACTTTCACCTGTGTCAGTTTGCGCTATTACTTTTGAGACACCCTGTATATCGTGGAGATGATATATCGCCGATATCACGATACGAGAAAAATATCGTGTCGTCTTTGACGATGTATCGTGATATCAAACTTCCGATATCGCTCATCCCTACTAAAAACCTCTGAAATAGGCAACAAAATTGATAAAAATAGACACTTAAAAGGCGCTTTAAAATACGAAAAGTCACTAAATTAGGCATTTAAAAGGCACCCTAAAATTAAAAAAGACATTAAAATAGGCATTAAACATTCCTTGAGTCCTTCAAATCTGACGAATTCCAGATTTCAGTCACCCTAATGATGATATTATACCGTCAATTGGTACAGAAGAGACTTATTTATTACAGTAGAGAAGTTCAAAGTTAAATGGAGATCATATTTATGTTTAAAATCATTCAATCGTTACAGATTAGGGAAAATGCGGGTAGGCCCGTAGAAAAGTTATTTTGAGTAATTATCACTAGGCAGGGCGCACTTGATAAGGACCGGTTACCTTTATCTCCACAAACAACTCCACAGTATGCCACTTGATATTAGTGTGGTAACGCAAGTGCATTTCATGTTTGTGTTAAACAGTTCAAGTCAAACGGATAAGAAGGACGGACATCTCGCAGCTCGCTTGGTAAGTGGAACTGCATTACATGGTAGGAGGATAGTCGCGAACAGGAACGCCAACTTTTGAAAAACATTGGGTGGGCTCAAACAATCGAGTTATAAGTTCCCTTCCTAACACTAGACGAGAGCTTGAGCTTTTGCTTTGGGGGGGGGGGGGGGGGCAGACTGTGGGAGAAGCATATGATATTATAAACTAGGGGATATTCAACAACTAGGGGTGTGCGGGACAGAATTTTTTGGTCGGGACTGGAATTTTTTTTAATCCCGACCTTCGGGACGGGAAATGTTCGAAATTTGCCGAATTTCAGAAAATCTCGAATTCTACACGTCATTTTCAACTTAAGTGATTGTTTTTGCATTTCTTGAATAAAAACAAACAATTTGCTATCAGTTCCAGACACTTGCAATGCAGAAAACGTCGAGAATTAACTTTTCAAAATGACCATTCGGTATTTCCAGACTTTTCGGGATCCCGCACACCCCTATCAATAATCCTCAGGTATTGAATATCCCCTAGTTTATAACGGGTATGGAGGCCTTCCCTCGGAAATTAAAAAAAAAAAACAACTTAAAAACACTGACTTCTAGGCCTTTTAGATTTGAAAATGTTAAAATATCCTCGCTTAAGTAAACAAATATTAATTAGTACATTGGTCGTCAGTTTTAAAAGAAGCAAAACAGTACGATTATTACATTTTGCATTTCATTAATATTTTATTGATACAATACTCGTATTACTTTTAAAAAGTTACGGTATAATAGTAAGCTTCAGAAATTTTAGAAAAATTAAATTGAAAAGTTCTTTTGATGCCTCAGCAGTAACTGTTGACTCAACACAAAGTCATTTCACGTTTTTCTTTCTTCAAACTGTACACATCAATCAAATCGTCTAAGACCCGCTATTGCGGCGCAATATACCGCACATGCCATCATGCCAAACGTCAAGATTTGCGGTATGGCTTCATAACAAAAATGTAGTAACTGAACTTAATCATGCGTTATTTTTTAGTCTGGCCCCTGGCCATTCCAGAACTCCGCCTATGGGCGAGCG
Organism: Lepisma saccharinum; assembly: GCF_977018435.1. NCBI lineage: Eukaryota > Metazoa > Arthropoda > Insecta > Zygentoma > Lepismatidae > Lepisma > Lepisma saccharinum. Next base: position 81,878,429 of record NC_139238.1, on the reverse strand, counting down.
TATTACGTATTATTTGTGACACAGTGAAGTTTCATGGAAATGCATTTTCTTAAAGCATGTTTCAGTTTGAAAAAAAAAGGTAAAGTTCCCCGTGCCATGGAGGGTGCGAGGATAGGGCACCACACAATCTCGATCTCGGTTGAATCTTTACTGACGCCAGTGTGAAGACTACAGCAGATATCACGGTGGCTCCAAGTTTTTATTACTGTGAAAGTTTATATTACCTTTCAACAGCCCAGTCATGAAAATTAAGGCTTACGAACGTTTAATGTAGGGCTCATAACAGAACGAGACTTTACCCGCCCTCCAGGTACCCATTGATTTGAGGCTGGGTGAGCCCCAGAGCCGCATTATGCGGAAACAAGGCTGGAAAATTCAGACATAAGATCACTCACCCCGGGAATCGAACCCATGCCAGACGACCTACCGACTAGACCGCGGAGGCACTTCAATTTTGAAAATGCCAGAAGAAATGAAACAAGGGTCTCCCTTCATCGATAAACTTAAAAGCTTTTTATCATTATCTTCCTTGCATACTTTACATAACACCACCTTTTGATTTTCATCGTAAAAAATATCTACAGATGTTTGCCTGCCATGAACTTTGAAAAGTTCTACCACCAGCATTCTTTGTTTCCCGTTCACGATCCCTCGAATAATTTGAAAATGAACTTGGTATATCAGTAGTAGCCGATTTCCGAACCGAATTTAAATCTATACAGTAACGGAACAATGGGTAATAGTATTGTCCACCCACGGTCGCTTGATTATTACAAATTTATCCATGATAAATAACACTAAGAAAACAAAAGCATATTCAGGGTGTCGACTAAAATAACAAATCCAAAATTCTTGACTTTTTCATGACTTCTTATTGACTTCCCCCTTTTTTTCTTAAAATTTATTTAATTTCTCTCTACTTAGGTATAGTTGGAAATTAAGAAAATTGATATTTTTATTCAATGTAAACCCCGTACCACAAGGCCGGTTAAAATGAAAACTGAAGCTGTACTTTAACAAGAGATTCAGACTTGTTTAAATTATTAATGCCTGTAAAAATTAATGCTTCAGACTTCATCCTGGATGGGGAATGGCCACATTACATAATTTACAAAGAGGAACGTTACCACAATTTTATCCCGGGTGGAATGATATTTGGAGGGAAACAACACATTGTTGGCGATTTAGCCATTTCGCCATTCATTTGCAACACTTGGGCGTGTAAGGGGTGTCCTGCGAGGACAACCTCACTTCCCCAGTAACTGAAATGTTGCAGGCTAATGAGGCTCTGGCGCCTAGACCTACGGCCAGTGCAATCCTGCGCAGGGCTCTGTTTTTCACTGTGTTAATTCCCTATATGTGCTGAGTGTCCCTTAACACCTCAGCTTTTAACCTAGGCAAGGAAATGTTAATCCTCGCAGACGAGTGTTGTTTTAGTTATGGTACGAGACTGCGTCTCGTATAGTGTCACGGTGCAAATAGAGTAGGTGCTGAAGGACCCAAAAATTGTTGCCCTTTTCTCTCAGACAATTGGAAGCTGCATTTAGCAAACACAGATGGAATAGCCTTAAGCGCTACTCTATTCCTGGAACTATCCAAACAAGTGGCGAGGGTTAAGGACCACCTCCTCCCTCTTGTGTCCACGGTAAAAGCCACATCCAATGAATGAGTTGTCACGTGACTCAGATCTGATGATCACCTCAAAAATATCTATTTGTTCGAATGAATGAATGAATGAATTAAAATTTTTGGAAGGTCGGCACTTCAGTAAAACAAAAGGTGTAAAAAGCCCCTTACGAAAAATTAAAAGTGCAAAGTTGTAAAAGGACCTGCAAGCAACACATTAAAAAGTCAGAAAAAATAAAAGCTTTCTCACAGACGGTAGAAGAGACCAGCTCTTCGAAAAAACCTAAAAACATTTGATAAAATACTGTTGTCATCACCAAACTGGGATGACAAACGGTCGGAAAGGTTAACAGTATGCCGGATGTAAGCAAGATCGGCACATTCAACGACAATATGCCGAATACTGAAAACAATATTGCAAACACGACACAACGGAGGGTCCTGCCCTTGCAGCAAGTGACCATCGGTTAAACGGCTGTGTCCAATACGCATTCTGGTTAGAAGAACTTCTTCTCGGCGAGAGGGACGGGACGAGGAACGCCAAGCACCTATGGTGGACTTATAATAGCGTGAAGCTTGTTCCCCGTTTCCGTATCCCACTTGGCCTGCCGAGTGTCAAGAAGGGAACAACGAAACACATTCTGCAGGTCGTCTATTTATACGAGTGATACAATAAGTAGTATGAGAAATAATAAATATACGTGGACTTTTTGCCACGAGCGCGATAACCCTTTACGGAATAATTTATTTTTAGAACTATGAGCTTAAGTAAACATAAAAAATGCTAGATTTCTTTGTGATGGAGTTGATTGAGTTGATGTTTTCAAGTCCACTTTTTGCACAGTAAGACTAATCGGGACTGGGCCTACAGTTTATATGAACCTCTATGTACCTCCACCTGGTATCGAAAACCCGGGACCTTTTGATTACAAGGGACGACGCTACCGCTACGCCATCGGAAAGGCCTACATTTCTTTGTGAAATGCCAGAATGTTAGGGGGGAGATGATTGATCTAAATTTATAATTTATAAACATGAAAGTTACCACAGTGGACATTTCCACTTTGACATTCATTTTGCAGATAATGATACAAACATGAGATGAGCAAAATATCTCGGCGATATTTGTTTTCGTTCTCGAGAAACACGCCTTCAAACACCGCTGAAATTCACGTCCTACGTCACGGATTTGAAAACGTCCTCTCCACAGACACGAAGTCCTCTGACGTCAACACTTAGAAATGGTTGCGGGCGGGGCTTCTGCTCGTCCCGTCAACTTAGCATGAGCCGCGAAAGCGACAGAAAATTCACTTGATACTGTGTAAAACAAGTATCTTGTAACTTCCAGTGCAAAAATCTGTGCTCCATTTCTTAAATTATAGCATTATTTACTATAATTCAGCCACTCGGTAGAGGGTTTTCCCATTAGGGTGACAAAGCAGAACTTGTAACAGTCAATGGCTGAACACGTAAACAGCCTTGTTCATTGCGAATACATAGGTTGCTTCTGACTGGCAAGAACTTAATGTTATATGAGTGCCTTTTCTGGAATTACAATTATTTTCGTCATAATATTTTCTTCGCAAATTTCAAGATAATACATTTAGAACACTCTGGTTTACACGCCAATTTCTGTAATATAAGAGGTGATACAGTATAAAAAGGTACGGTGAGTTTTTAAATTTCCTGCAGTAAATGACAGTTTTCTTCAGTTAATATATATTGCAAATTTTTGTATTTAGCCTCGTCTCGTGAGCAACACTAACATTAACAATAGAAGCATCCCCCTAGCTGTCCCCAAAGTCTCGAGCAAACATCCTCCCATGTAACAATTTCCAGTTCAATGAAATGTCACTCACAAGCATGGGCGTCCGGAAGGGGGGGGCAAGGGGGGTCGTGGCCCCCCTGGAAAATGAAAGTCAACCAAAAATTACATATTTCACACATATATTTTAATTTCAGCCACAATAATGTGTGTTAATTATTGCATGAACATGATAAATTCACATTTAAGCAATGTTTTTTTAGGTATGAACACTATTATTGGAGAAAATATGCCATGTTGCCCCCCCTGAAAAAAAAATTCCTTGCCCCTCCCTGGAAAAAATCCTGCGGACATCCATGCTCACAAGGGTATAGTCATGCCCAGGTCGAGAGTTAAACCTGGAACATGCGACTTCCTCAGATAAATCATGAATTTTGTGTATAATAATTACAACTCCAGTTCATTCCTGGTAATTCGAATCTGCGGTTTGGTTTGCATATATAAGCAGGATAATATTCAGTTTTCGGGGACTCGTATCGTTAAAACGAGGAGTCAAAAAAATATATTAAGAAGTTTTTTTTTTGTATTTATAATGATAAGCCTTTGCATACATTGTTAATTCTATATTTTTCGAGACTTGAGACGAGAACGAGAATTGCCCTCCCAAACCGAGACGGATGTTAATAAATCGAGACGAGACTGTCAATGAGACATTTACAAATAAACACGAGACAGACATTTACAACTTTAAATGAGAACGAGACCAAGATTGCCTTGTCTCGTCTCGATAGGATCCTTAGTGGTGAAGTTGTGAAGCAACTAATTAATGCGTTCGGAGTAACGAGATGAGGCGGCTTTTTTCGCAGTACAAAATTCAAAATATATCGTACCATTTCAGTATGGGATATTGTTATGCACATGGGCGTATATATAGTTGACGTGGGGGGGGGGATTAACTTTTGGTATGATTAGGGTTGCTTTATTTCGTAAGTGAAAATCCAGGACACTGCTGGCCGGAAGCTTGTTGGGGAGCAGGGGGTGCTATACCCGACAAAGTTGTGTGTATGTAGTCACGAAATCACGCTAGTATTGATACTTTTCTGTTCATCTTGTGTCACTGCGTTTTTAAAAACCAAATATCTTTAAAATGACTCGAGGGGAAAAAATAACTGATTTGACAGTCTCAATGCACTTTCTTATCGCAGAAATTACGAAACTATCAGGAAATTGCAGACATTTGGTCTGCAGTGCCATCTGGTGTGTGGAATTACGTAATTTCGTCCCCATCCGTATCCCGTCTTACGTCTCTAATTTAAGAGAATAAAATAAGTCCGAAGAAATTTTTATGAACAAGTGGATGAACAGGTAACTCTGGTAATTTTATTGAACCAAAGAGGGATGGACCCGTTGAACCCCCCTTAAATACGTCCTTGGTTATACACATTATTTCCTTGTAATAATTATACATAAATTAAGTATTAATATGTAGGCTACTGTGCAACTGATGTAATCTTCTCAGTGTATTTTCTCTTAATTGCCCAAAAATATTTGATCATAACTTGCGCAACAGAAATGAAACACAAACAGAAATTGCTTTATGGAAAATAAAGTAAAATAGGCTTTACAAATAAAGTGAAGAATGTGAAAATTCATATTTTGCGCTACATAGGTTACGGTAAATTTCGATAAATATAAGTTTGAAATATATATATATATTTGAAAGTTTGGTCAGCAACCACTTTTACAAGCAATATTTTTCACATGACCTGAGACCACACACGCAGCAGAACCCTTTCATTTATCTTGCACGTGAGCAGCAGGGATATTTCATGGAAGAATGATCATTACAAAGCATAGCTTTCTTTTCCACTATCGCTCCTTCTTCCATTATTTAAATCTGTACAATTTGTAAAACTGCTGCACATGTTCGCTCACCGTGAGCTCGCCGCAGTAAACTCATAGACGCTCGAAGCAGAAGACAAACGAGCTCTCTCTATGTCGTGACGTATTAACATGGCGGCGGCGTATATTCAGCACAACGCTAGCCTCGCAACTTTGGAAGTCTCGTTTCTGCCTTAAACTGAGCGCAGAGAAACGCGAGAACTTGTAGGGGTCATTTTTCCGGGGTGTAGTTTTTAAAATTGTTGTAAAAAAATTGAGTGGAAATGTCCCTTGTGAAGGAATTCCACTACAAAGACAATCCATCACGTTTAGGTGACAATTCAAAAGAGCTTATCCGTGATGTAAGCGTCAAGCCAGTTTCTTCCACTTGAGAGCTAGCTTCAATCCAATTCCATCAACCTAATTGAGGCAGACAACAGAAACAGGCTTGGTGCAGTGATTTTTTTTATCATTAGATGGTTGCCAGTTGCTTATTTCAATGCTTCACACCAGTGGCGCAGGAACGGGGGGGTACAGGGGTACATTGTACCCCCGCAATTTTTTGACGGGGGGTACTGTACCCCCCTAAATCCGTAAATCGAGTTGTACCCCCTGTACCCCCCTTTGGTAATTTGACAGCAGACGGAAGGTGCTACTGTTAAAATTACCTATTATCAATTCACCCAGTAAAAAAAGTATTATTGTTTATACATTTTAAGCATTATAGTCCTTACCACAGAAATTCAAAAGATTTAATTGTAAACTTATTCTACTACATTGTGCTTGCTACTAGTTAGTTCATTGACCTAAGTTCTTTGAAACCTCTTTAAGGAGATGAAAATTGTTTAAAATGTGTGTGGAACGATGGAATCAGATTGACTCTCAGACAATTACGCTGCAGACGATTGCTGCTTTGCGTAAGGGGGGTACACATTTCTAAAACAGTGGTCGCATCGATTTGAAGATAAGATACAAATCTTCATCAGAAGAGTATATGACTGACGCCATTTTCTTTTGGATATTTATAATGGAATTTTCCGAAACGGAACACTTACACGAACGATACGAGACACGACAGACCAACTTGGGGGGGGGGGGGCGGGTTACAATGCACTCCTGTACCTCACCCATAGTTTTCATAAATTTGTAAGAGGGTGTTGGGAAAACTATACTTAAACCTATATATTAAGATATATATATTTTTAAAAATAGCCTATCTGAGAATGAGGTGAATTTGGAATAAGTTTTCATAACTTCAGAGTGGAAACCGAAAGAAAAATAAGCACAAACAAGAACGAGAAGGACCTCACCACACAGGAGACGAGATGAGGCTGTGACAATTCTCGACTCATCGCACCCCGGTATCATTCCTAGGTGAAATGAAATCTTTCCTAGACATTTAAACAGGGTGCAATTTGCGATTTTATCAGAGGGGGAACTATTTTTTACCTATGTATTAGGTATACTTATAATTGGACATTAATTGCTTAAAATCTAATTGTAATATCGAATGCAACACAAACACAACGCCATTTTATGTTAAACTCTAAAGTCAAATTGTAAGAAAATTACATTAGTCAGATGAATGCACGAGATAAATGAGACTCACTGCAGGTTCTATTGGTAGATTTTGGATTGGATTCCCAAGGTCTCTGGGAGTAAGATGGGAATATTTGATTGATTGATTTGGTTTATTTTACTTCGCCTTTCTGCCACTTTTGGCTAATCGCGAAGATGAGGATGAGTGATGATGATATGATGAAATTGATGGAAATTCAAAAATAACACCCATGGGCAGGCCAGGATTCGAACCTGGGACCTCAGGCGTCATAGCGTGCTATGCTAACCCCTCCGCTACGAAGTCCGGCTAGGTGGGAATGTGTTTTTTGATTTTCTTTGTAGATGCGAAAATCTTTAACTGTGACGCGCACATGCTTCTGCTTACATTAAAGTTTACCTTTTCACATAAACGAGAAATTGACATGTCATCCTAAAACACACGCATGTATCTGCATTTAATACCACTACATACGAAAATAAACCTTGGCCTGCTCTTCACATTGTCCACCAAAAATTGAAAAGAAAGAATAAACTTTTGAGCGTATGGCTTTCCTTGCTACTTCTGAGAGCTGAAGGATTTCGGTTTTGTAAATGTACCGAATGATATTACTTTCAGTACTTGAAGAGCGTCATTAGGTACAGCTAATTATATTACAAATAAATGTTTTGTCAAATTTTTCACAAATATTTCAAAGTTAGACTTCTTACGAGTTGATTGGGAACCATCTGAACTCATTATTTTCTTTCTTAATACAACACCCTATAGATGTCTGAGAAAATACCAAATACATGCTTCTAAAAGGCATTGGATGTGGTACACATCTGCCATAAGTTGTTTAAAGATATTTTTATGCGTAGCTATGGGACTTTTAAAATTAGAATGAACGGAACTGAAGTGGAACTCTATATAATGTAGTTTCTATATCCAGTGGGTGGGAGATGATTATTCCTGGTTGGGGTGGCTCAAGATCGCCCTCACTCCTGATTTTCCGTTCCGTGAAATCCAAATAAGCTCAGAATGAGGTCCAGAGCTTAGCCTTATATGTTTCAGAATTGCTATCTGATTTTAACATCTGTTTTTCTTTTACTTAAATTCTAACAAAAACAATGAAAAATATTTATGCATATTTTGCATTAAATAACAGGACATTCGTGTGTGCTGTTCTAAAAGAGAATATTTCTCATGGCTTCACATTATACCTAGGTATGAAGGACGTTTTTTGGGGGGTCTAGGGGGTCCGGACCCCTTCCCCCCGAAAGACTTACCAAGTAGTAAAAGTAATTTATCAAAATATAATTGTTTAGCATTTGTTACACTCAATTTCCATCAATGCCAATATAATGCTTGAACAGCGTAACAATTAAAAGTTAGGGTGCGGCAGAAATATCTCCCGGATTTATTTGTGAATAACAAAGCAACGATAGATGTTATGCAAAACTTTATTGCACATTTGGAAAGAACAAGGTTTACCATTTAATTGCACATTTGCAAAGAACAAAATGTTCCAATTATTTTTTGTCAAAATTGCCACAAGTCACCATTTTGTGTGACATAGTTGACTTTGTTTTAAAATGATATCGTCCAAATGCCGATCTGCACAGTGTACGCATTTTTGAAGTCTCGCCCTGAAGTTCTGCATTACCCTCCTAGTCATGTCTGGTCTGTATTGCCGCTCTTTCCTGTCTGATACCATCTTTCAGATCATTGTCTGTCCTCGGCCTTCCTTGGTAAACTTTAGCCTTCACGTACTCCCACAGATAGAATTAGCTGGGTGCGAGCTCGGGGGAACGAGTTGGCCATGGAAGGTCACTTCGAAGTGAGATCAGACGCCCTGGAAACATTTCACGTAGCACGTTCATCGATACGCGTGCTGTGGCACCATCCTGTTGGAACCACACAGCCAATTTACCACGTTCGTTAGATTGCGGCTGCAGGAAGTTGCGTAACATCCATACATAACTGCCAGACGTTACATTAACTGCGTGCCGTCTTCCTCAAAAAAGTAGGGGCGTTCGTGTACTTGTCTCGGTACATATGGGAAACAAAATGGTAATCCTTGTTCTTTCCAACTGTGAAATAAAATTTTGCATAACATCTATCGTTGCTTTGTTATTCAAGAATGAAATCCGGGAGTTATTTGTATACTCGATGGTTTTCTCCGCTGAACTTATTGGAAGGCAAGGAATTTGGCTCATACGGCTTTGAAGGATTCCAAAGTTTTATGCACACTACTAATGATAATATCCATAAAATATTAATCAGGAACTTTACTTTTCGTTAATTGGATCTAACTCCCTTTTTGTTATTCAATAAATATTCAATTCTTTTTCTATCCGACATTAAATTCCTTGCCAGGGCAGTTGTTTTTGTGCAAATCTTGGCGATCTTAACTACACGTAAGCTAGATAATGAATACTTGCTGTTATATTTCTATTATTTTACTATCTTTTACCTATTCATGTAATAATAATACAATATTAATTAATGTACATATTTAATTAATTAATATATTAATTTAATTAAATATAATTATTCTATATATATATATATGTATGGGAGGCTGAATTTTGTACCCCCCCAAATGAAAAACGTTCTTGCGCCACTGCTTCACACTCTATACACATTCATCCTTAAATACTACTGACGTTGAGAATCACACAACTGCATAGTATGGACGGTTCTGTCAGACCTCTGACTTGATTTTGAACTGTGAACTAGCTGTTTTGCTATTTTCAATTTATGATGCGTTTCTCATGACTTGACATAGTTGTAGAAGACAATTGTAAAGCAGTTTTCAATTATTTCCAGGCTTGGGTATGTATGTTTGTGAGTGTCCATTCATTAATTTCATCATATCATCCCTCATCCCCATATTCGCAAATTAGCCAAAAGTGGCACAAAAAGCGAAATAAAATAAATCAAATCAATCAATCAATTATTATTATTTCATTAAAGAAGCGTAACGTAAAATCGGTCAAATATTGCAACGATTTCTTCTTTATTCTTTAAAGAAAATTCGAAATTCTAAAATTGTATTTGTCACAAGGGCAGGAGTTCAAAGTAATATGAAACCTTTGCTGAAATTGGAAAAGGGTAATGAGCCATTAGAAGGACAACGTAACTACTACTATGGTCTGTCAGACCGCTCGCCGAATATACGAGATACAGGTGGATAAAAATCACAATTTTTATTAGAAAAATATTTTTGATGATTTTCTTATTGATATTGGACTTTTTTATTTAAATCGATTTTTTAAAACCACGCTTAAAATTGCTTGCATGGTTTTTGGCACCGTACATATAGATATATGTTTTTTTATATAGAAAGGCTTTTCCTAGTAAACGGCCCTGTAAAATATTTGAACAGTTTAAATAAAGAAAAGAAAAAAAATATGTAAATATACAGTTTTCTGTTTCTGATATTGTATATATGAACCTACTACGGAAATGTCTGTTGAGTGTGTTAATGAAAGTATAATAATTTCAGTAACTTTTCTTCCAGTGAAAATAAAAAACATATGGATGTATTCTATAATTGTAACTTAGAATATTTTTGTAGTCTTTGTACCTGATTTTTGGCAATTCTTTAAATGATAGTTTGCAAAATATCAGCTGACATCTTTATTTCGAGTTTAATAATAATGACAGTATTTACGGTTTAACATGATTGGTATTTTTTGTATATTTTTCTACAAAAAATGTTTATTAGTTTTGCCCATAAAAATTATTGAATTTTAAATCAAAATAAATGTAAGTGTGTTTACAGTTTACATATTACATTTTCTTTCGTACGTATGAGCTTCACACCATCAGTACATATATTTTTTCCCATTCTTTTTCCTTCTTAGAGCCTAACAAACACCGTTAAAGGATTAATGTACTTTCACCAAAAGTAACTGTGACATCTACAAAATCCTTATGTACATTATTCTATAAATTATTTATTTACTGTGATTTAAATCAGTCATCATGCCATCATGCACCAGATTTCATGACCTCATTAAAAAAAATCACAAATTGTCAAATATCTCGAAACTGCTTAGCTATTACCTAATCATCCGTGACCTGTTTCTTTCCGAACAGAACTAGGCTCAACCGAAAATCAAGGTCTCGTAACTGTATAATTTCGACAAATATCAGGTAACCATTTTCAACGACTAACGATTGTTAAAAAAAATGTTAACTTCTGAAAGATAAAAGTTCGCATGGTATCGATGCCCTCTGAAGGTAATTGTCATCCACGACCATAGTCGACGCCTGTTATGGCAACAGATTTGAAGCTCGGAATTTTTCCAAGTCCCATGTAAAAAATCACTAATGATCAAATATCTTGAAAACGGTTATAAACATTGATCACTAATTATTTCCAATCGTAATATTCACTGAAGACATTTAAAGATTTTATAGAAGAAACAGCATTTTTGCCCCTTAAACAGAATAAAATTCAACCCTTCCTTTATTTCAGATCCAACATCTGGTAATACTAAATGACGCTACTCTGAGGGGAGAATGGACACCACAAAACACCCAGAAAATGCATGTCCGAAAGAAAATGCCAATCCTTTGTCTGCTATGGTATTCGCGTGAGTATTCTGAAATTACTATCAACATTTCGTCGACTCCCCCACAAAGTGTCGTATCTCAATATTTAGCGAAAATGTTATTGTCACAAACTGTCGTATCTTGAGCTACGTCTCTTTATGACTAAAATTTTCCAGCACAAACTGAGATACTCCCGCCTGGTTCCTTGGGTGGGCCAAGATAAACCGAACCCGACATGGGAGAAGATATTCGATGTATAAATATTACCAAAGGGTAATACCTACCTTCAAACACACACACACATTGTGTATATATATACGGTATTACACATATATAATGTATGTGTGTGTGTGTGTAATTCTTGATCCCATGCAGGGTTCCGAAGCGGAGTGCGGAGCGTACTAAAGGAGCGCTCCGGAGCGACTTCGAAGCGTCAGTTCTACTCCGCTCCTCGCTCCGGAGCGGAGCGTGGTACGACAGCACTCCGATCCGGATAGGAGTGGTTCGACTTTTTGAGAGACACACTCCGATCCGGAGCGGAGCGTGATAAGACAGCACTCCGCTCCGGAGCGGAGTGGTTCAGTTTTTTTAGATGTACGCTCCGATCCGGAGCGGAGCGTGATACAACAGCACTCCGTTCCGGAGCGGAGTGGTTCGGCTTTTTGAGACACACGCTCTGATCCAGAGCGGAGCGTGATACAGCAGTACTCCGCTCCGGAGCGGAGTGGTTCGGATTTTTTAGACGCACGCTCCGATCCGGAGCGGAGCGTGAGACAAGAGCACTACGCTCCGGAGCGTGCTGTCAAAAGCAGCACGCTCCGATCCGGTTAGGAGTTTCTTTTACACGAATGCTGTAATGCAACTATGAATAATGGGAATGTGCAGTACATTAAAGCCGACTTGCGTGACGGAGTGGTTATAGTTTCCATGTACTCTAGTTGTTTGTCTGGTGATCGCCCCCGCTTGGAGGGGAGGGACAGAGTGGATCATGCTTCCTTATGGTCGAACGGGTGAAGGGGGAGGTGCGCGGGGAATTTTGGCAGAAGCTTTTTTGTTTGTGGTCGCTCTACAGCACAACACCCTACGACGTCAGGGATCCGTGGGGTGGTTCAAATCCCGGTATGGGCTTGTACAGGGTCAACGAAGTTAGTAATAAGTTTGTTTTATAGAGCTTACATTGATACACTTGTACGTTAAATTGTATCTTCTGCAAATATGCTGTATAAAGAAACAAACTGTCGGACTACTAAGTGATGCGAGTGTACAATCTTTGTGTGTATCGTTCATCAATTTAATCATAACATCGATCATCCCCATCTTTGCGATTAGCCAAAAGCGAAAAAGAGGAGAAGTAAAATGAACTAAATCAATCAATCAATCATGCACATTAAACATTGGTAAAACAATACAAGAATGCTGTTTTGGCTCGAGAGAGAGGGAGAGAGAGAGAGAGAGAGAGAGAGAGAGAGAGAGAGAGCTATAGTACGTAAATTGTTCATTTGATGTAAGTTGAAATATGAATTACGTAAATAGTATTTCTGTATTGAGATATACTATTTTGTATTGTGACTCTTAGATATAAGAGTTTGAATGTTATGTGTTGAATGGGTTACGAATAATTTCAAGCAATCAGTTTTTCTGCTTTGCGGATTTGTCCGACCTACCTCCCCCATACTTTGTCCGACCTACCTCCCCCATACAACAGACAGCTTCGTTTTGTGCCGTATTCCGTGTTCCTTGCAGGTGACTCAGTGCAATCGGCTAGCGCATTGGTCTTGTGCCCGTTTCAAGAGGGGAGGAGGGTGAAACGGGTACATTGCTTGTTTGTGCGTGCTTTCGGGGTTGAGAACTTCGTTCGCTGCGCTGTACGTTGCATTCGACTTATCCAGTGTTGCCTGTTGTATTAGAATTATGCTACACCAATTCTGGTTAGATTGTTCTCTTTTAAAAGTATTACTTGCGCGTGTTGTTATTCTCTTCACTGTCATATAAAGAAGCCTTTAAAAGCTGTGTTCTCTTGTATCATTACATGCATATTATGTGTGCTTGTCAACGGTGATATATGGACATTTAATGAAATTTTTAACGCCGCTGATACATGGACGTCTTCATGATATTTTTCCAGGAAGGGACAAGCAAGGTATTTTTCCAAGGGAGGGAGGATGATGACAATGAGGCAGAATTTCCCCAAAATAGTATTACTCCCTTTAAAAAATCTTCAGTTTGAAGTTATCATGTTCCTGCAACGCCCTTGCAATAATTAACATATATTACTGTGACTGAAATGAAATTATATGCGTGAAATATGTACTTTTTGATTGACTTTCATTTCCGGGTGGAGTAGCCCCCTCCCTTCCGGACGTCCATGCGAATGGAGAAATCATTCCAACCAGTCTCGGTTAATGGAATTATAAGGTGACTAGATTTGTTAAATCAATATACAAGAACAACAAAGAAAAATCCGTAATTGTTACTTCTATGCATCATAAGCCACGAGAACTATGGAAGATCTATACTGTAATAATGAATTGAAGGAAATCATGCCGAGTTTTTATTTATAGTCTACCTGTTCAAGTAGGAATGGAAAGGTGCACAAAAAGAATTACAAAAAATGTATGTAAAAGAATACCAAGTATTTCGATCAAGTTATTTCTATAATTCTATTCAACAATGACAAATTGTCCTTTCAACTAAGTATAAGTTTCAATTTGTCTCTTCCGGACTATTACCTTTGCCTTTCCTTTAATCGTATATTTCTCATGATCCGTAATTTTAAACAAATCCTAGATAAGTCGGTAAAAAAATAGGACACCGAAACTATGGAAAAGAAATGTACTGTGATAGAGAAACAAATACAAAGAAAACACCAATGGCATTAACGCGGGTCAAACCAACACCATTTGTCGTTGAGAGCTGAACTCACATCCGCGAACGCGCAGAAATATTCCCATGGAATTCGTTATTCGTCTGATATTGAATACCCAATGATGCTTTCTGTTATGTAATAGACACTTATGAAGCGAATACATTATTAGGACTTTGCCAGATTTCAGAAAACGTACACACACACACACACACACACACACACACACACACACATACGTAAAATATATAAATAAGAGGTTGTTCATTTGGAAATGAATTTCCAAGTTGTATTTTTATGCTTTTGTGAATATGCTCTTATTGTTAAACAGAATTACAAATTTATATTTGCTTAAGGATTAATTTATCACAATATACATTGCAATTATACATTCAACACATGTTGAAACAATGTCTTTTGTTATGGACTTTTGGTGGATTTAAGACTCAACAATACGCTATCGAGAATAGACCTACAGTTTAAATCCTACCTAAAGTGGGATTCGAGCCACTATGTCCCTCCACCGGGTATCGACCCCAGTGCCCCTTCATTAAAAGGCGACGTTGTTACCACTATGTTATCGGAGCACACCGTTCTACTATTTTTTCAGTACAAATTTATTAATTCTCTCATTATCATCGTCGCGATTAGCCAAAATTCAAAACTAAGAAACAAAAATCAAATCAAATGCAATCAGTGAGGAAGGCACGTATTGCTCGCAGTCCTGTTTTTCAAAATGAAACCATAAAATTCAGGACATGCCCCTATCCAAGTAGGTAATAATACATTTTGTGTTTATCACGGTTATGAAGGTTTATACATCTTGTTTCGACTTATTTGCTGACTGCACATTGTTCATTACTGAAAACTTACTTTCAGTTTGCTGTGTACAACGTACTCAATACAAAAAATATTAATTTTATACATATACGTTTTCTAGCATTCTAGACTCAGAAAGTTCAATATAGCAACATTCCATTCGTCGTTTTTCCAAATTTTTGCAATTTTCTTATAACCACCATGCTTATTTCCAGGTTACTGCTTACAAACTTGAAATGTTAAGATATGGCAACCAGACATTTCTGTCTTTTATGAGTTCCCTATTTTGTAATTTTTGCAGTAGTATACGCATGTAACCATTAAATACCTATTTTAACTTCCTGCCTTTAAAATTGGGGAACATAATCGATATGACAACCCTGTATTTCATACTATTTAAATTCCCCTGTTCGGCTGTATACAAACAGCATTCCGATTTTCGGCTTTATACCTTCCTAAAATTAAACCAAAAGTGGCAACTTACATTTTTGGTTAAGCCGGTTTTCAACATTCTAGTGTCGGGGTTTAAAAAAAGTTAGATATGACAACTCTGTATTTCAAATTAAAACATTTCCTAATTGGCCGTGTTTACGGTAATATTAATAACCATGATTCCGATATTCAACTTCGTACATTCAAAAATCGAAAAGTTAAAATTAGCAACCTGAATTTCCAATTACATTAAACTTTCGTCTTTCGCTACGTTCAAAGTATAATACATAACCAGCGTAAAAGAAAGTTAGATATGGCAATCATGCACCAGCGAGTGTTTTGCATGAACACCTGCCTGCCTTTTATCTTCCTCCGTACACTTTGCTTCGCTTTTCCTCTGCGCGCTTCTGGCTTTTAGAAGGTCGAATGGATTCTCTGCAGTAGTTTCGTCATTGTTACTCGAACCAATATTCTGGAATAACTCACTTCTCCCGCGGCGTGGACTGTAACGTCGGACCGATATGCCAAAGTGCTTAGCCCGAACCAGAAGTTGAACCGAAATGAGTTTCAGTCGCGATCCATGGTGGCCGGAAATGAGAGTCGTTCCATTCTCTCAACTTACAAAACCACAGGTGGCACACCTGCTATTGAAATATATTGTCCCCAGAAGTAGTAGTAGAGCAGTAAAAGTGATACTGAAAATAGTAATAATAATAATAATAATAATAATAATGATAATAATAATAATAATAATAATAATAATATCGCTCTCTTCACGAAAACAGTCCAGTGAAGATCGAAGCTTCCCCTTGCCTCATCCACACCCCCTGGCCCTCCAGGTTTGCCACACTTCTTCTACGCTTCACAGTTGACACATTGCGCGTTGTACGTATGCGGTTGATTGTGCCTCCCCTGGTGTATTGTGTAAGGATTATTCTATGCTTATTGGCAACACTGTAGGTGAGTGACGTGATCTTGGCTGGACTGTTTCCGTGGCGTTAGCTTTAGTAATAATCAATTTTATAACAACAATAACGGGCGATGTTCAAATGTCGTACAAATTCCACAAACAAAATTACTAATGTACTCGGAACCTTTGATCGTTAGTTTTCTGTATACACTCGTATTATCTAACCTCGGAGTCGCTCCGGAGCGGAGTGGGCAAGTTCTTAGAATCTCGCTCCTCGCTCCGGAGCGTGTGCAACAGCCGGAGCGTTGATCCGCTCCGCTCCGAAACCCTGATCCCATGTTGACAAAGTTACATACAAGGGCCTACAGAGTGATTCAAAAGTCGCTTAACACTCCCTATAAAAAGTAAAGGAGTAAGGCTGGATGGGTACAATTGGTCATGATAGAAACAGGTTAGGCTTATGGCTGGTCCACACGCTACGTCTTAACATACGTCTTGCTTGCGCATGTACGAACTGTGCATGCAAGACGTAGCGTGTGGACCGGTAATTTAGAACTGCGCACATGCGGAAATTGTCAACCAAACCGTTAGCCCAAGAGCATAGATGTCTGCGCAAATCTCAAACATCTGCGCAAACAAGTCTGTGCGTGTGGACGCTCCCTTCAGTCTTTTGTCCCCCTGTTGCTCAATTCCCTTCTACCCTAGTGCTGAAACACTATTAATGGAATTCGAAAATGTTGCTCTCTTTTTTTCTTGATAAATTCGTTTTTGTTCAACGATGAAAAATCTTCGTCAGTGTTCACGCGAGTTTTTAGGGGAGTTCATTGAACTCTACAAGAAATTTCCGTGTTTGTAGCGAGTAAAATTCAAAGAACTAAGTGACGAGGACAAGAGGAATGAGGCCTATGAAAGCTTATTACAAAAATACAAAGAGGTTGAAGCTTCAGCGAACAGTACAGTAGTAAGGAAAATCAATTCCATGAGGACTGCTTACTGAAAAGAGTTGGCCAAAGTGAACAAACCAATCAGTTCGTTCTGGTGCTGGGGATTATGATGTTTATAAGTCAATGTTAAGGTAATTTCATTTATTTGGATTTTTGACTGATCAAGAAACTACAAGAGAGTACGAATTATTTTCTGCCTTCCCAGGCTAATAGCAACGATAAGATTGAATGTTGATTTTATTGAACCGATGACACCATGGTAACTCTGTCGACATGTAATCAAGGTGCCCCCGAGTTCAATTATAGACGAAGCCCGGATTAGCCTATATTAGTGTCTGTGGCGGAGTGTTTATCACATCGCGCTCTGACGCCAGAGATCCCAGGTTTGAATCCCGACCTGGGCATGGGTGTTTGTGTTTCCATCATACATTACGCATCCCCATCTTCGTAATTATCCAAAAATAGCAGGAAAGCGAAGAAAATAAGCCAAAACATAAATGTTAACAAGGTGGTAATTTTTTAACCTCACAGGAAGTGTGTTTTAATAACTTACCGTACCTTATCACCGTGGAAATACTGTCAGAGTAATGCTCTACAAAGCCAGATGTCCCAAGTTCGAACCACAGTCATGTGCGTGTATATCACTGTGTTCGTACCATTACCATTTAATCACTTCGTCATCCATTATCATCGTCGCGATTAATCCAAGAGGTAAAAGAACGACATGAAGTAATGAAAATATAAATAACTTGTACATTCTAAATAATTTGTTATTTATATTGGAAATATTTTAAGCAAGCTGAAATATAAATACATTTTTCATAAGAGAATCACCAAGAAAGTGTATTTATGTTAAGTTTTTATTTTTGAACATTGTAAAGTATTCTATGGAATTAGGAAAACTAATGTTAGTGAACTATTGGAATAGTCTTTTAGGTAGTGCTAATATAATATTAAACGTTTACAATGGAGGTTCATTTATTCACATATTTATAAGAGGACATGGTGATAAGTGAAAAAGCACAATATTTCTCCACGCAATTCACGAAGTAACGCCATTTGAGAAAATTGGTGCATTTTCAGTAGCCAGTGCCTGTACCATCCTGGACGTCTCGTGCTCTTACGACGTTTAATTTGCCTTCTCTTTGGAAGACAAACTGCGAAAATTGACGCGAGTAGCACTTCCTCCGTGACGGACAGCGCGGAACTGAGTAGGAAAAAATGTACAGCAAGACGTAGCGTGTGGACGCGCCAGAACTGCAACATCTCTTCCTGTACAGTTTTGGAACTGCGCAAGCAAGACGTGCTGTAAAACGTAGCGTGTAGACCGGTCTTTAGGAGGAACCACTTTGGTGTGTTCCAAGCGGACGTCCGCCATATTGGTGGCCGCCATAATGAATTCAACTAAAAAAAATTTAAATGGGAGGGGAAGGATGTGAATAAGCGCCGATTTCTCCAGAGATTTGGGGAGAGGGCGAAGCTAAGTAAAGCATAAATTCTGATTTATTTCTGTTTCCGCGGGTGGGTCGGGGTAAAGTTTTGTTTTTCTTAGTTGGGACGTAAGACACTTGAGTTAACCTTTGAAAATTGTAATTACAATAACTAGCTTTGACAACAAAACATATATATCAGTGTCCATCAAACTTTATTAGCTGGACAAAAAATTCACTGTACTAATGTGATTATGTAATGATACAGCATAATACTTTACATGTAACTTTTGACTGAGAATTTGATTATCATATTCGGTTTATAATACTTATTCTTACAATCTTTATAGGAGTTTAATATCTTCACACAAATTTACATAAAAAAGGAAGGCCCAAGATAAAATGTTCATCCAGGCGAGGTCGGTTTTTCACACCCCAACTGTCCATCCTCAACTTTCTACCCTGATCCAACTACTTTCCACTTTCGGCCAATAAAAAAAACTTAACCGTGCTGTGTATTTACGGTTTTAACGACGATAAAAAAAAAACTTTTTTTTCAATGCCTTAATGTCAAAGAACGCGTATATTGTAGGTTGGTATCAAAATAACAGTAGTAGCCTCTTAGTTTAAATTGCTACATGATTTTGCAATATACATTTGTCATTGAGAAGTAACTTCATTTAATTTTTCTCTACACAAATCCAACTCTTTATAAAACAAATATCCACATTTATGTAATCAGAAATAAGGATTGGGTTCTACTAAATCCGGACGCCCTGGTCTGGCGCCGGCGAGGGCTGTGCCCCGGGCAATCGCTTGGGTTGCCCGACCCTTAAGCCACCCACACACACACATACACTGGTTGTTTTGAACGTTGGTTAAGCATTGGCATAAATATGTAACAGTGCAACTTTCAGCCGCATCAATGAAGTATGAAGTAGCAAACACATGTTCACAGGTACACTGCTGTTTGTGAAAATTGCAACACCCAGAAAGAATGGCCCGAAAGAATCCAAACTCGGAGGATGTGTAGAACAGAGTACCAACAATAAGTGATTAGGATTGCAGAGAGATGGCGTTCACGTAGGCCCAGCAGCGCCCTCTCTTGTGTGACCGGAAAGGTCTGTGTTACGCCAAACTCAGTGAGTGGAGAGTCGTCAAACGAAGTGGAAACGTTAAAGCAAGTGCTAGTATGCCTCGTCGACGTCAAAGGGCGAAATATCACCATGTGGGTGAGTTCGAACGGGGCAGAATGATCGGGAAGCGGGTTTGTCATTACGTGACATTTCGGCTCGTACAGGGTATGCTGCTACAACAGTGATGCGTGTGTGGAAACAGTGGATAGAAGAGGGTCGTACGCAGCGACGGGTAGGTACTGGACCACGCAATAGTACCACACCACGGGATGACCGCCATCTTGTCCGCATAGCTGTAACGGACCATACAGCTTTGTCCACAGTGTTGGTTCGACGCTGGAGTACTGCAATGGCTGTGGACCTGTCTGCATCGATGGTTCGACGCTGTCTGCTGCGGGCTGGACTGGCGACACGCATGCCATTGCGTCGGCTTCCAATGTCCAGAAACCACAAACACCTCAGACTGCAATGGCCACGTGAACGCCGTCGCTGGCGTGCCGAGTGGCAAAATGTATTGTTTTCGGATGAGTCGCGCTTCAACTTGTCCTACAGTGATGGCCACTGTAGGCAACTCAAAATTCCATATTTCAGCATGACAATGCTCGGCCACATGTGGCGAGGAATGTGCAGCCGTCTTCGAAGAACGACAGGTACCACTGTTTCCCTGGCCTGCACGTTAGCCTGACATGTCGCCCATCGAACATGTCTGGGATATGGTTGGTCGGCAACATGTTCGTCACGGCCCTCCAGCAACCACTGTTGATGCATTGTGGACTCGCATAGAAACAGCGTGGAGGGAAATTTCCCAGGAATATATCCAGGCCCTCTTTGATTCCATGCCACGACTTGTAGAGGCTCTGTTTGCAGCACGTGGGGGCTTCACACCATACTGAATTCTCAAGGTCAGAGATCATGTACAGTTCTGTAATCCTAATTATTTGTGTATTGTCGTGTACCTAATTTGTGGTATAAGTTCATTTCAATCACATGTATCCTTCTTGTGTTGCAATTTTCACAAACGACAGTGTACATGTAAAAAATACTAATCCTGATTATATAAAACAGTGGCATATTGAAAACAGGATATTTTCAACTTCTGCTTGACTCTTCCGAAGGGAAACAAAGGTGCGAATTTTGAAATGGACTGGCTCATTCAAGAGCATGAAGACTACAGAATTCCCATGCTTCTTCCTCTATTCTTGTATATATTCATTCATAATATACCATGCGTTTTCCTTAATTCATTGTCGGTTTGAAAAAGGAGATACTGAAATAGGAAACGCACAAGCACAAGAAAGACACTCAAACTGAGTGATTATTCATTCCGCCCATTTCAGAGCAGAATCCTGCGTAATTTCCAACCTGTTGTGTCCGAAGTTCCTGTGTGCAAAAGTTATGTACGTGTAATATGTTGATCCCCCTATAGGGAGGAGAACTGGAGGAACCCGGGCCCCCTGGCTTTCCCGGTTTCGGCGACAGTCATAACTTTTTCCTGAATAAAGATACGTTAAAGAAACCTTCACCACTGCATTTCTCGTGAAATTCTAGCCAGATTTGATTCTAGTCTGCTTCGGGAGACCCCGGGATGGGTGATCTAAGATCGGAATTTTTCCGACTTTGTCCCCGCATAAAGCGGCTCCATGGCCGACCCAGCCTCGAATCAAATGGTATCCTGTGAAGGCTAAAGGCGGCCGGAGCGTGGTGCTTATCACTTCACCTTCAAGATATCCAACATCGAAAATATGTGGGACCCTACTCCCACATATCCTAAATGTGCCTTCATGGCACGGTGCTAAATGCATAGGGAACTTTAGCTTTACATTTACCTATTTATATTGTATTCGTTTCTGTACCCCTAAATAACTACGTTTTTTGAATATACGAATCCTCTACTATGTCAATGGTTGAGGGACCCCTAAAGGCTTACTTGTCTCCGGACCACCCGCACTGCAGGGTTTTGCGGCTTGTAGATCCGGCACTGTTTTCAACGTAGGGAGCTGTGAACGACGCACATTGAGACTGACATTAACCTGACCTGCTACACGTGTACGAGAGTACTGCACATGGCTACTGCAGGAAATCGAAAGTGGCTTTCTCGATCCAAACCTCTACTTCATGACGGACGAGGCATGGTTTCACTTCAGTGGCTACGTTAATTCGCAAAATACGCGGTATTGGTCTGTCGACAACCCACGACAAGTATTCGAGCTACCGCTGCATGATGCAAAGATTGGAGTGTGGAGCGCTGTGTCGGCAACGAAAATCATTGAACCAATTTTCTTCGAAGACGCAGTGAACTCAGCGCGTTACATTGCCGACATCTTCGGGTTAACTTCGCACATCAATTGACGCCACACGAACGACGTTTCGCGCATTTCCAGCAGGACGGCGCAACAGCACACATGTAATTCATAGTTTTCGGGGTCGCTACTTGAATAGTAACACTCCCAATGCCGTTCAACTCCAAGTTCATTTTACACTATAGTTAGAATTCATTATTTTCCTGAAGATTGGGATAAATAAATACCCGGGCAACGCCGAGCAATCAGCTAGTTGAGAATAAAGTAACTACAAAAGTAACTTATATAGTAACTGATGTTATGTTTCAAAGTGAGTTATTTTTTTTAGCAAAGTATCTGTAACTCATTTACTTTTAAAAAGTAGCTTTCCAAACACTACTGTATGTAGTCAATGATACAATTGCCCTGGTCATATACAGAACTTGAATAAATCTATGATGTTAAAAAAAAAAAAAACATTTAAGTCACAAACTGATTTCCGGTTGCTTTCATTTAAGTCACACTGAATCCATTAAATAACATATTACAATTTATATTGGTAGGGTGGCCAGACGTCCTCTTTTATCTGGACATGTCCTCCTTTTTTAGATGTCTGTCCGGCATCCGGGCGGATTTGTGAGAAATCGGTAAATATCCTCCTTTTCTTGGAAAGAGTATATATATGACCATAGCAAATGTACTGCATAGAGAATGCTTCCACATATAAAGATCATCATTTAAGGCATATCACTTGGGGTGCGTTGAGTATTCGAATAAGGCTCACTTAGAATCTTGGAGCTGAACATGATCACTTTCCGGACTGAGTCATTATAATTACTATAGTAGGGTGCGAATTTATAGGCACTAAAAACGTCTCAAATAACCAGTCAAATAAGCACCAAAATGATGAAAATAGACACTTACAAAGGCACTATAAACTAAGAAAAGCCACGAAAATAGGCATTTAAAGGCACCCTAAAATTAAAGAAAGACATTAAAATAGGCAATGAACTTAAGTAGTGTAATTGTATTCCTTCAAACCAATACTTGGTACGAGCCCTATTATTTTTATTAATTTAAGTACAATGGAAAACTTATTTTGACGATGTTTTTGTCGATTTTATACTATTGCAACTCTGTGATTTTTCATCTCATACTTCGTACGAGCACATATATTTTGCCGATTCAAAGTAACACTTGGTACGAGGCCTATTGTTTTTATTAATTTAACCACAATGAAAACCCTTTTTGATGATGTTTTTGTCGATTTTATACTATTGCAAATCTGTGTTTTTTCACCTCACACTTGTTACGAGTGTCATAATTTCTTTCGAGTTAAAGTACGTAACACCTACACCCACCAACACCTACACTTACACCCACACAAATTTACTTCCGGTCTACATCCGGTATACTTCCGGTTTACTTCCGGTCTACTTGACAGACACCTGTGGGTTACTGTGGTGTCTTCTGATTGACTTACTGTTTCAGATGTTTTCAACGCGGTCCGCGCTTAGGCTACTTAAAGAGTTTTCGCATTACAGATCAGTCAGTATCGTGAGAGTGGTTGAAGAGTACGGAGGTGTTGTTGCAGTGCTTCTCATATTTTTTTGTTAAACGTTAAGTATTTAATTCATTTTAAAGCTACATACTATTTTAAGTTTAAAAAATTATATCAAGGGATTTTTTTCATAGTAATTTCGATGAGAATGAGTTTTGATGTGATCAGATGTTACTTGTTGTATCCGGAAATTCTGTATAAATAACATAGCTGAAAATTTTATCGTAATAGCTACAATTATTTTATTTTGAAGGTGGTTCAAGTCGTTTTTCACACAGATTGAATTTTGACTTGATTGTACGTTTGGTATTTTTCTCCGAGAAAATTTATATATAAATACCGAGAAACTTCTATTTAAATAACGCCTTGTATAACCGACGTACCACTCGAACTGCTGCACAAGATTTTTGGGTACATATTCGACGGAGGTGAGGATGTCGCGAGGCTCGTTGACTTAAGCAAAATAGCGCCTGAATTTCGTCCACCGTGCGAGATGATTCTTATGGACAATCTTCGCAAAATAAGCGGTATGAAAAACTTGCAGAATCGCGATTCTCTTTTTCTGGCTGCAGGCAAAAAGTTTGCCGATAGGATGGACGAGCTTCAGGAGGCGAGGGAAGGAAGGAGACGATATACGGACGATTGGTATGAGTCAAACGCGGAAACAGACAGCATTATCACACAACTCATCGCATTGTCTGAGGCGCGAACTTTCTTCCTAACCTCGCATGATATATAAATAAAATACCATCACCATGAAACCCAAAGGTGTCGTCTATCAGGTACCATAGGCGGACCTCAAATCTCTCGGAGCTCTTGATGGATTGCTCATAACTAAATTTTAACACCTAGTCGGAAAAAGGACGAGTTTATTTTTTTTACGATTTAACATCAGTGATAGATTTTCATGACGATTTTTTTGTGCGTTCAACTAAATTTTCGCACCTTATGCCACGATCATTCCAAATATTCCCCGAGTGTGTGTGTAGAGATTGACGTGACGTTGACTTGTTAAGAATGTCACATCAATAATACTAGCTTGCGAATATCATAGCCTTCTTTTTTCTCTATACAAAAAGAGAGAGAGGGTCATGTAACTTGTGGTTTGCTTGGCTAAGGGAAATTTCCTGAGAATTTTTTCCATTCTAAATATTACTGTGTGAGTGTGTGTGTGTGTAGAGATTGATGCTCTTATTTAAGGGTGTAAACATTAAGGCATTGTCCTGTTAAGAATGTTACATCAATAATACTGTCTTGGGAATGTGTACAGATTGGTTGGCTAAGGGGAATTTCCTGATTACTAGTTTTGTTACGAGAATTCTTTGCATTCGAAACGTTCCGAAGTGTAGAGATTGATGTACTTACAGCTATGTGTGGGCATTAACCTGTTAAGAATTTCACATGAATAATGCTGGCTCGGGAATGTCATGACCCCTCCCCCTGTGACGAAGTTACGTGAATTGTTGTCTGCATGTGTAGTACTACGTTCTGGAGCGGTGTAGTGTGTGGCGTATGGTTACATGGTACGTGCTAACTAATCAAATAGGAAAATAGTTCGACCTAAAAGAGATGAGTGGAGAAGGTTACATAATTTAGAACTATATAATTAAATCAAGAAGACTTAGGTGGGCAGACTATGTGGTACGAATGGGAGAGGAAAGAGGAGTTTACAGGATTCCTGTTGGGAAATCTGATGGTAAGAGACCTATAGGAAGGATAAGACGAAGATGGAAGGACAACATTGAGATGGACCTAATGGAAATCGGTAGGGATGGAAAAAGAGTATATAGATCTTTCTCAAGATAGGGACAGATGAAGGCCTGTATTGTAGCAGCTACGAACCTTTGGGTTTAAGAAGGCTAGAGAGTTAGTTAGTTAGTTATGAAAGCACATGCCACTATAAAAATAATACAATCCCTGGCATAGAATGAACTTTTAAAAAATGAAATTCATTTCCACATAATGAACCTCAACTTATACAATTGTACTTTTTTTTTAATCTGCAGTATTTAAATTAAACAGAGTTAAATAAGAATTGGGAGTACGTACATAATAGAATAGAATCAACAGTTAAATAATGTATAAACCAAGAAAAAAGTAAGCAATGGTTCACATAACCTAATAGAAATAGACTTAGGTGGTTACAGAACAGCATGATTAGAAGTAACAAAAAAAGAGATTACTTGAAAAGTAAAATTAACGCAATTGAAATAAAAGTATCAGAGGTGCAAATGAATTTAGAAAGGGGTGGCAACCTAAAATAAACTTGATGACAAATGGCTGACTATTTTAAATATATGGAACAATTGTTTTAATGACTTTTTAAATGTTCATGTAGGAGATAAATCAGAAATAAATGAAGCAGAACCTATAGTTCCAGAAACTAACTTGATTGAAGTTAAAGATGCTAAAAAGATAAATTATTCGAATTTGAAATACCTAAGAATCTTGTTAATATGTCTGACAAATGTACAATTCATGATGGATTAAAAAAAGAAAATGCAATATCTCCATTGCTTTTTTAATTGTGCCTTAGAAATATGCTGTTAGAAAGGTAAAAGAAACTAACGAAGTTCTGTGACTTAACTGTTAGCATATGCAGATGATGTAACTACAATTAAGAATAATGCTAAAATATTTTTTAAAAGCAAGTAAGAAAGTTAGTAAAGAGAAATGTGCAGGCCGAAACTAACTTGTTTGATCTAGTTTCCAAATTTAAATAATACTTACAAATGAAAATGACATTAAAGAGGAAATGAAAAAAGAAGGCTTAATGCATGTTTTTTTTTCTGTCTTCTCGTTTAATATCTAAGAAACTAGAAGTTAAAATATACAATAACAGTAATTTTGCCTGTGGATGCGAAAAGTTGATCCCTTGCATTGACATTGAGAGTATTTGAAAATAAGATCCTTAGGAAAATATTTTAGCCTTAAAGGGATGAAGAAACAAGTGAATGGAGAAGGTTACATAATTTAGAAGTACATAATTTATGTTAATTTCCAAGTATTATTAGATTGATGATTAAATCACGAATGAGAAAGGAACAAAGGAGATTTTACAGGAACCTTGTTGGGAAACCTAATGGTAAAGGACCAAAACGAAGATGGAGATAGACCTAAAAGAAATCTGTAAAGATGGAATAGAATATATATAAATTTTGCTCAGGATAAATACAAATTGAACTGTAACCATGAATTTTCGGATTCAAGAAGGCTAGAGAATTAATTAATTAATTAATATTTTATGTAATATGGTTTCACATAATTTAATAAAAACCAAAGGTAGTAACATGGCATTCATATTGACAAGAGAATTTCTACAAAACATATTTTCCTCGTACGTTTACTAAGAGCAGTTACATTCTTGTGACATGTTTGACTAATCACGAAGATGAGGATGACAGTACTGACAGTACCATGTAACCATACACCACACACTACACTGCTCCAGAACGAAGTACTACACATGCAGACACCAATTCACGTAACTTCACAGGGGGAGGGGTCATGACATTCCCGAGCCAGTATTATTGATGTGACATTCTTAACAAGTTAATGCCCACACATATCTGTAAGTACATCAATCTCTACACTTCGGAACGTTTCGAATGCAAAAAATTCTCGTGACAAAACAAGTAATCGGGAAATTCCCCTTAGCCAACCAATCTGTACACATTCCCAAGACAGTATTATTGATGTAACATTCTTAACAGGACAATGCCTTAATGTTTACACCCTTAAATAAGCGCATCAATCTCTACACACACACTCAAACAGGAATATTTAGAATGGAAAAAATTCTCAGGAAATTTCCCTTAGCCAAGCAAACCACAAGTTACATGACCCTCTCTCTCTTTTTGTATAGAGAAAAAAGAAGGCCATGACATTCCCAAGCTAGTATTATTGATGTGACATTAATAACAAGTCATCGTCACGTCAATCTCTACACACACTCACTCGGGGAATATTTGGAATGTTCGTGGCATAAGGTGCGAAAATTTAGTTGCACCGTTGAACGCACAAAAAAATCGTCATGAAAATCTATCACTGAGGTTAAATCGTAAAAAAAAAAAACTCATCCTTTTTCTGACTAGGTGTGAGCAATCCATCAAGAGCTCCGAGAGATTTGAGGTCCGCCTATGGTACCTGATAGACGACACCTTTCCAAGACTTTAGTAAAAAGTCCTCTGGGATTGCCCCTAAAAGGTATGACCCCCCTCAGATTGATTTGGCTACACGTACAAAGCTGCATCTGTCAGATTGTTGTCCATAGGATCGTAAAAAATATGCCCCTATTGGCATTGTTTTGACCACACTTAAAACTAGTCCAAGATGCTCATATGAGCTTATTGCCTTTAGTGTAATACTCTGTCACGTGTGCTTAAATACTTGACAGTCAGTTCAGAGTATTAATATGTTAATCCGAATATTTTAATTGGGCACCAGGCTCAACTTGTATATCTAGTACTAAGACAATGCATTATGCAGAGGCTTTGTAGAATTGCTCTGTGACTCTTTCGTTTCTTATATAATAAACATATGATTTCTGACCTATAAGAATAACACTGCATATGGTGTCAGCAGGTGGTGTATCATGGAATTCACAGATTATTTTAATGTTTGTCCTGTCATTAACTACAACCTGCTTGCATTTTGAGGTGTTGATGACAAACATTGGATTCTGTGCTTTGAATTCATCGGGTGAGTAATACATGTCGATTTTGTATGCTGTGTAGGCCTCGTATAATCTAAGAAAATCATCCTTGGACATGTCTAAATTATAATTTTCTCTAGGAAACACCTCATTTCTGCCGTTTTTAAGATATATGTTCTTGATATTGCAGTTATCGAACTTACTTGAATTTTGTTGCTGGTTGTTGTCTCGACCAGACTGAAACAGCGCCACCACAAAATCTGGCATGTCATATTGTATACTAGAAAATGAATACGTAGCATCGAATTCGTAATAGCTACCAGTGGCAGGCTTCTGGACACATTGATATGTATAAAATTGTAAAGACACCTGTGGATTTTTTAGTATATCTGCTTTGTATTTAAGAGCATAACTGGCTTCGTATTCAACAACCGGGATTCTTAGCTCCATAGTCTGAATTACACATTTGCCTTCGTCGGGTAGGGTATTAGGCAGAGCTGCCCCAGTAGAGTTTAATGTACTGTACCTCATCAAAGCATTATTATCATTGGCGGCTCTTCGAAATGTGATTCTTAAACCACCCTTCCACATAATGTCTTTGTAATCTGAGAAGAATCCAGATAACAGGCGCATCGGAAACAGTACAGTGTGGCTCTTAGTTATTATTTTATCGCCAGCCTCAAATCCACCGATTTTGTAGTACGAGGCCACGGTCTTGGATAAATTCAGTGTGACCAAAGCTGTAGAGGTAATACCAGGATTATCTACTCTGTTTATGACAACACCATGCTTTCTGATCTCGATTTGGGAAAACAGATGCGGTACAAAATTGTCTACTAATCTTATATTTGAATTAGCAGAATAATCTGTGCCGTCGAGCTTGACAACATCAAACTTGATATATAGGTCTGCTCTGTGGGGGTGTATAAAGCCATCCCCTACGTCAAGGTCAACCTCAATCTCTGTGTTGGGCTGATTCAAATTGGCAAAGGTCCTACGGTTCGGAGGGATCGACTGTAGCTCTTAGCTTTCGATATGCTCCATTTTTAGTATGTACTTTATTTATATATTAATCTCTATGATGGCGGTTGTTGTGGCTCTGGCAAAATTAACTAATTCTTCTTTTCGTTAGTGACCACCAACTCAATGTAGTCGATTCTATTATGGCACACAGGAAAATATAATGTTGGTGATGGAGTGTAGATGATTGGCTCCATAAATTCAGAGTTAGGTTTGAATGTTGCAATGATGCCAGTTTGTTTGTGAGTGCCTATGCCATTTGATTTGGTGATCATACCCTCAGCCACATTACAATGAATATTCAGAGTCTCTATGGCCAAGAATTTAGGTATATTAACAGCAGTGTGTTTGATGGCTGGTTCAAGTTTTGTGTTGTTCTGGAAGCCTAATAGCTCTGCTATAGTACCCAGATCCACTGTCTCTGTAGCAGACACAATCTCTACTCTGTGAGTGACAGAATTTTGAGTTAAGACAACACCACTAGGTAACTGAGCATTTAAAGTAGATATATTATACTGCCCTGGAGTGATGACAATTTTTTGATCCCCAACTGTGATTGTGTTGTTATGGTGTGTAATATTAGGGATCAAGTACATGCCGTAGAATGCTCTAAGAGCTGATTTGGGATACATAATACATTTGGGATACATAATATCATCATGTAGTTTGAGTTTTAAGATTGAATTCTGATTGGTCAGATGGAATATGCCCATGATGTTTTAGATACCACAGGGCCCTTTGAAAATCTTCAATTGATGGTTTATTTATTTCGGACAGATATCTAAGAAGAGATGAACACAGATGTCCACAATTAATATCTTCAAAATTTTGAATAAGATCGTCATTGTAATACAGATTATGAGATTTTAGATATTTTACTACATTATTAGGTGGAATCCCCTTAAACGAATCGAACACAAACGCCTCGTTGTTTGAATATTTAAGATAGCAGATCCAGTGTGTGCCCTGATTTTTGTACCTTTCCAAATTGACTATGCCACACTCTTTTTTGAGCAGTTGTTCTGGTAAAGAATCAGACATGTACAACCCTCTAAAATTTTCGATGCCCAGTGGTTCGATTAAAGCTTCAGTATCTTGGTTGGTAAGCGGCGCTTGTTTTTTTAAACTTATTTATGACTCTTTTAAGACCTTTGCCTTGTTTTTCTATGGCCAGATTATGGCGTTTTTGTTCAGCTAATTCGGCCTTATTCTTCTTGGCATCTATTACTGTTTTTGCTATGGTAGCCGATCCCCCTGCTAAGCTACCAACTGCACCGAGTGCTGCTAAGATAGCCGAGATTATAAATATAAAGCCACCCACATGTGATTTCTTTCTGGATTGCTGTAATTTTTTTAATTGGGGGGTACTAAGTAACAACTTAATACCATGGCCTTTGGCAAGACAAGAGGTTTTCTCTTTTCGCTGCTTTTTGGTTAGAAGACTATCGATAGTGCCAAGAGATTTAAGACCTGCATAAAGTATCTGATACATAACATATATATAATAAACCTCGTAGGTTTATTATATATATATTCTGGGATTACATAGCTTAATTAAGTGGTTTTTAAGTCGTAACACTTATTGCTGGGCCAGTTTAGTCTGTTACAACCCCCACCCTAGTTTTTGTTTGGTGTTCATAGCTATGGTGGTCCCTAATGCTGCTATTTTTTTACCCAAAGAAGCACCTCTACTTACTAACCTACCAAATGCAGCCTCTTCTATTTTTTTGTCTGCCACATGTCGCTTGTCAAGATCGGTATGTGTGTTGTAGAGTCCAGCGCAGTGAAACAACTAAAGAAGCAGTGTTGCTAATGGAGCAGATAGAAAAATCGCTGCAGTGAGCCGATGCACAGCTGTTACGTACAACAATAAAATTAGAGAATTCAGGTCTATCTAACGTTGAGTTTTAAACGCCATGCATTATACCAGGACTAGGATTAATATGTACTAACAAGTGGCTTTGTATGTAGCTACATACATATGGACTAAAAATTCGCAAAATATGAACTAACACATAAGTAAAATTACCAAAAATGCTGCAAAGAAGACTTCTTCATACGATTCCTTATTTGAGTGATTTCAAACAAAATAAAAAATATATATATTATTTTTCATTGCATTAATGCACTGGTGGCATTCTAACTTTTCACTCCCAAAACCCGTATACACTGGCATGGAACTGCAACGGCAGATAATAACATGCCAACGTATTAAACTGCTACAATTGCACCATAACACTCCTCCTGAAGCAGTATTATTATTTCCTCTCTGAGATCGGCGACAGTCGGTTGCCTTTGTTGTACATTTAGAAAGGATGCCGGCTTCCACAACAATAACAAGTACATATACTGCCACTAGACGATAAGCTGCGCGGCTTTTTCTTTTGTTATGAACCAGGGCCGGCGCTAGTCATTTTACCTCCCTGGGAGGTGGCGGCAGATGCCGCTCTATTTCAACCCCCTCCCCGGTCATTACGCAGCAACGGAAAATAACGTTTTCATCGAAAGCGTCCACTGACGATTTGGTCGCTGGTCTTTGTCGTTCTTTCCCGGGAGTGTGGAATGATGTGGAGGGGCCTTCTGACATCTCAAGAGATTGTCTTTCGTTCATGATAGCCCTCATTGTTCTTTCAGGAACTCCAGTCGCAGCCGCTGCTCTCTTGCCAAAATGCTTTATTGGGATGCTAACACCATGACTGGCTTCCTCCTTCATGAACGCGTGCACGTTGCTTAGAATTTCCCGAGCTTGGCTATGCAAGGTTTTTGATTTCAACTTCGACAGAACTGGAGGCATTATGGAATTTAACGTTCATTAGCAAACACACACTTTTACATACACACACGCAATACACGCACACAACGTCAAACCGGTCAAATATTTAGTATAAAATAAAAATATGGTGCTTCCAATCCAACAAAACTCACCGCCACTTTACCTGCCTTTCCCCTTCCGTGACAGAAATAGTGCTTCATTATTACAGTTGGCAACACTAGTTACTAGCTAGCCAATGAACATGCACTGCATAAAAGAAGCAAGCACTACGCCGTGCTATATTGCCACATTACCGTACCTGCCGAACGGTGGGAACCGCGAGCTGGAGCGCTATTCAATTGTTTTCAATGATGTTTGCGCGAGTGTGTCCAGGAATGGAATGACAATATGGCAACAATAGCGAAGGTTTTCGAGCAGGATAGAACACATGATGCTAAGAGAGAGGGAGACGAAACGAAAATTCGTTTCTACGCAACGGCAAATTTGCGTGTGTGGCACTCTATGCTATGTCATGGTCTCTACAAGCAGAGTCTAGGGGATTAACACCAGGTCCCCTCTGTTTAGTCTATGGTCTAGTTTGTTACCAGGACCACAATACTGATAGCCTGGTATGTGTAGCTCAAATGGCAGCTTGTTTATGATGTCATTAACCAGCCCTCAACCCTCAGAGATATTCCAAAATTCAGGTGGTAGAGTATTAATAATTTTTATAAAATATCCAATGCCCTTAGTGTCGTTGACTATAAAATTAGACAATTTGGTGGCTATCATATCCATAATTCCGACCTTTTCGTTGTAAAAATTGTGGTTACCGGCATTTTCTTCGCCAGCTATGACGAGCAGCCTATCTATTAGTTTTCTTACATCGTCAACCCAGACAAATTCTTTAGGCAGGGCGCTGTACTGTTTGATCCTGCTACCTGTCTTGATCTGTGACCATATGGGCTTGATTGAGTTGTTGTATTTTGCTCCACTGCTAGACTTGAATCTTTCTTGTGTAGGTTTGTTGTTTTGGTACAGGGCATCTGATTTTATTAGTATTTCTTTGTACTTTTTCTTTTCTCGTAGTACTCATAGTCTTGATCTGTATGGTTGTCAGGCCGTTTACGAGTCATCAGTTCCCACAATCCAGGTGTTCCAAGATACTTAACAAAACCACCTCTTTCTCCAAGATGAGATTCTGAATATACAATCAGATTATCGCCCATAAACGTAACTCTAAAATTTCCAATTTTATGTATGATGCTACCGTCACGCTCTGTGTCAGCATATAAACCAAAGACCTCATCTTTGTTGTCTTTAGGTGTGCTTAAATATTTTTGAGCAAGAAGACCCAATTCAATAGGATCCTGACTAGCTTCGATTCTTTGAGGCCGAACAGGACTAGGTGTATGAATACTAGAAAGGGGGGTGATTGGATAATGTAATATGTTCCGAGCAGCTACCGACACAAGCTCTGTGATCAAATTTTTGTTCTGCTCTGTAACAGTTTTGATATTTTTACCCAGTTCACTAATAGCATCAATAATAGGCTGTTCTGTGCGCTTGTGTTGTTCATAAAAACCTCGGTTCTCTGATTTCCATCCCTTGAATCATTTTACAAGATAGTCTCTTAATTTAAGATCGTCAACGATTGGTCGTTTCATGGCTGTGTATATACAGTACGTCTCTACGTCTAGAAAATCGTTGATTTTACTTCTATATTTACCACTATTGGGCTTCCTTGTCATATCGATTGTGACAAACCCGTAGCTGTCCTGGTTCCAGCACCTACCACAAAACTTATAAAAATCGTTGTTGCTTAAGTCTGCACGTACATACTCGTCATGTATGTGTTTGAGGTTAGTATGATCTTGACGAAACGCACATATGAAATTGCTGTTGTCTCGTAGCAGCTGTTTCGGTATTTTAGAAAAGGTCTGCGCCAGGTAGAAGCAATCTATCTCATTGTGCCGCCTCTGTGTAAAAAAATTTCGAACCTCGTTTTGATTATCTAATATAATGTCATCAAACACAACAACAGAGTTATCGAGACAGTCATCGAGTGGCTTAACATCTGATTCAAAAGTGGCTATATCCAATCCATCATATAGCTTTATCAACTGCTTATATTTTAATTGTTCTAAGCTCTTAGAAAAGACGTACAAGTGCCTGTTTTTCCAATCTAACCAATTAGGTGCCAATAAAAAATTATCAACCAGTAGCGTAGTCTTACCACAACCCGATGGCCCAACAATAATACAACGAATATTATCAGGTAGCAGATTGCCATTTTATTTAGTCTGCTGTTCGGGCTCTGGTAGTCGCTTTATAACATTACAGGTGTTCATAGTATCACTTTGTCTGCTTTGATCCAGCTGTTTTCTGGATGACTTTTCTATGAGATATGTATCAGGCTGTTTAGTTTTGCTAAGTTCTTCTTCATAGAATCGGCCTTTGAGAATTTAATTGTGATGGTCTTTTATTATATATGTGTTACTGGTCACAGGTATAACTTGAACCACTGTAAATAATTCAGTGCTCCAGTTTCTAGTAAAGCCTCTTTCGAATATGTGTTTATATTTACTGATCCTTACTTGATCACCTACCTTGTATTTAGGACTTCTGGTTGTTGGCTGATATCTCGGATAGTAAACAGTGTTGATCAATTGCTGCTCGTCAGATTTGGTTACATCAGATGGTTTCTTATTAATTGTGGTGTGGACCGAGTTGTTATACTGATCTAGAAGTTCTGGTATCATAGCAACCCATTTATAATTACCTTGAAGCATAAATTGCTTATACATATGACTTTTTAGGGTCCTGTTGAATCTTTCTACAATAGAGGCTTTGAGATCGCTGTAACTTGAGTAATGTCGTATTCACTGGCTCGTAACAATTTGTTGAAATACCAAATTATAGAATTCTTTACCGTTATCTGTTTGTAGATAGCGTGGTAATCTGCCACTCTGATTGATGATTGTCCTAAAATCTGTGGTAACACATGCTGCAGTCTTGGATTTGAGCGGCACAGCCCAGGCATATTTCGAAAATGTATCTATGACAGTAAGTAGATACTTGTAGCCCTTGTTGATTTTGTGTATGTTTTTCAGCTGTCCACTTGCCATCTCAACCAAGTCAGCCTGCCACAAATCGTCTATGCCTTTTGTGACCACTGGCAGTCGCTTATAGTTACGTCTGACTGGTCTGTGTAGCTCGTCAACTATGGTTTGTCTAGACATGGTAGATAAACAAGAATATTGCAACTATGGGGTGTTCAGCAGCTGATACTACAGGATTTTCTAAATACAGCTTATCCCCTATTTGTATGTCAAACTCCAAAGAACTATCATCTTCAGCATGGGCTGTTTCTAGTGTATCGGGGTCTGGAAAATCCTCTAACTCCACACTGGTGATTTTTTGTATGTTGTCAGCATTGGCTATTGACAAGGTAGGGTAGTGGTGTGCCTGTGGTTGTAACCAGTATTTGATCTTGACCGGTTTGAGTGTGCCCCTTACTTGAACTGGTAATAAAATTGTGCAGGGGCCAACATATACAGTTTGCCACCTGGTGTAAACGGTGATTCGTATTCTTTGTTGGGGACACTGTACAATTCAAGGATTACTGTGTGCTTAGGATTCTTGATTAGGCCAGTTATTTCTTTTTCTGCTGTAAGCAATCTACTTATAACAGATTCAAGATGCTCATTGATAGTCCTAACAATCTCGTCGTGGCCTGGTTTGATTCTTATGTCCACAGCAAGTTTCTTGTATTGTTGCACAATCTCTTGAAGCTGCGTGGCAAAAACAGACAGAGCATTTGCTTGGTTGGATTCTATGGTCCCTAGCTGTTGCTTGATGTTGGCTACAATTTGCTGTAGATTTTCAACAACAGCCAATTTTGAACTTTGGGCTGTAAGATCATGGACTTGGGTTCTGATATCCTCAAACAGGGCATGCAGTTCGTTAATATGCTGATTGGTTGGAAAAGTAGCCACTGTCTGAGTAAGCTGTTTGATCTCTGTCTGAATATTCTTTATGTCTTCAGATTTCAATATGCGATGTACGGCTGTTTTAATATTTTTAAGTTCCTGTGATGTAGGCAGATTGGCCACCGTACTCCACACTCTGGATTCTGCATTCTGATGTTCTGATTGTGCTACATGATTTGAGACAATCTTCGTCATCTTCAAATCTGAGCTCTTTGTCTACAGTTACTCTACCAACGCCCTTGGCTTTTTTAGTAACAGCACCACAGCATGTTTCAAAGCTGTACATCTTGGCCCTTAACCCAGCAAATGCTACAATAACATCGCCAAGTGTCTCGTCTTTTAACTTACCAGGCACCTTTTTGTTGTGTGGTTGAATATTCAGATGGCCAGGCAATTCGCTAGTATCGAAATATTCAAGCAATGCAGGGTCTGCTATATCTGGAGAGACATCTTCTGTCTGAATATCAAGGATACAGCTATCCGTGTCCATATACATCAGTTTTACACGATCACAATAAAAAGGCTTCAGCACATCGTAATATAGCTCCAGCATGTGTAATTTGGCCAATTCTAATATTACAGCCCCTACATAAATAGGCTTATCAAACTTGATCTTTGTTTTATTCATGTTAAAAAGCGCCAGATTATCGCCATAAATTCTTCTGTAATTGAAGTTGGGCTTTGCTACCAATTTTTTGCTCTGGCTGAAGCCAGTAACCAATTTGACATCAGTATGTCTTCTGACATTTTCTATGGTCTTACCATACACCGAATTGACCATCAATTTGAACAAGGTCTTATCGAATTGTGTTATCGGACGTGTTCGAAGCTCGGTATTTGTATCAATATATGGCTTCAACCATCTTGAGTGCCTCAACCTTAAGATTTTGCCAACCTTGGTTACTTTAACACCATGACGCATCAGGAACTGGAGGCTCTTGTAGTATATGCCATAACCCTGTTTTGGCTCTAGAGTCATCATAAGTTTCTTCTGTTTAGAGCCGAGCGGACACTGGAACTCAGCAATGGGCGGCAGATCAGAAAACTGGCTGTGCAAATTATCAGGAATTGCCAGATCCACCTCTAAGAACAGGCCATAGTCACTGTCATCAAAGTCTTGAAGATCCTCAATATTAAAATCTTCAACCCACTCAAGCCCTGCATATGTCAGTTTTTTCATCATGGCATAACCATATAGGCTGTTGGCATCCACATAAAATATATAGTTTGATGGTTGTGCAGGATCATAATTTGGAACATACTTGTTGTTGGCTTTGGTATATCTTTGAGAACATTATACTATGCCCCCTCGTATACATTGTTCGATGAAGAGATACATATCCTGGTCCTGGATCAGATCCAATTTTATTTTACTGTTCAGAAACATCGCAGACCATGCTAGGCCTGGAGCACTGTAAAAATAGACCAGGTCAAGATAATACTTTTGTATTGAGGATGCTCTAAATGCTTCAAGTACATCGGCTGAGAGCGTCTCATCAAGTGCCAAATAGCATTTATGATAATCACGAAGCGTCTGGCATTTTAAGTTGGTCCACATCAACTGGGCATGGCAATAATCATCATCACTAATTCCTGATGCTCTGAGCTTGCTGTAGAACGCTTCTTGCGGTGGCACAGCACACTCGTCAAATTTAGAAAAATCAGTAACATAATCGTATGGATATACACCAATACGCCTAAGCAACTTCAGGTCCAAATTTGGAAACGTGTCAGACGTAATTTTGAATTGGGCATCAGATAATTGACTGACCAGAGTGGCAAGGCTAGCCGACAGAAATCTATATGAATCTAGAAATCTTAGGTATATGGGCCTGCCATTAACACTGATTATTTTGCTAATAGCTATATATTTTTCGTCATTTTCTGCTAAAATATTTAAACCCTGCTTGTCAAACATTTCGTATCTGATCAGATGATGAAAATCATAATTAGATGCACCGTGGCAATATATCGGGACAAATTTTGGTCTCTGGATCTTAATATTACAGCTACTACACAAAGTCCGTTTATATCGACCGTCCGTATGGCAATGATGACGCACCTTGATATTTGTATCCGAAAATTCAGAATTGCATACCGGGCATTTTTCTGTACTGTTGGAATCTTCGATTTGATCCTCTGTTAAAGGTAGCATAAGTTCTGATTTTAATAATATATCATCGGCTATGTGACGGCACTCATTTTCTATTTTATGCACAATCTTTTAACATCATCTGGTTCACTGTATAAGCATGATTTACTAACAACACCATCCTGTACAACTACATAACAAAAACTAGAAGGTTTGTGTAGCTGATACGGTGTACTTGATGATTCTTCAGGATGTGGGCTGCAGAATGCAAGCGGTTTTAGATTTGATTCAAAGTCACAGACTATATAAGCTGGGTGCCGCAACAAGGCTTCGAATTTTTTGAATTTGGCATTTTCGTTTGGTTTAGGCATAGCCATATAAACAGGTTTATGGTTGCCAGAGTATTTTAAATGTTCAGCCTACTTGTTTTTAGCAATTTCGGTATTCTCTTCATCAACACCATTTACTATTTTTTGACCATCAAACACAGTCAAACATCTTCGACACAACTTGTATATTGTATTGGATTTGCCTAGTTGTTTTCTGACTAAAGCCTGAAGATTGCGTATCAGAGTGTAATGGTAATTACCGTCTCTATCAATTAAGAGCAGATCGATCGGGACAGCAGAGTCATCATCAAGGTTGCTAATTCTAAGAGGCTCTATTAAGCAATCGCCACGACTAGCAGAACAAATAAACATATTAATAGATAATGGTCGGCCATTGCTATCTCTGGCCTCTTTTTCAAATTTATCGATATTCTGGACAAGCATTGGATATTCTAAGCCATCCATAGCATCATGAAAATCATATTCATGCTGTTTATAATGATTTATTCGCTCTGGATGATCTAAAACTGGAAACAAAGCAGCCAAAATACACCACAAAAAGCATTTCTGGTCGGTATTTTCTACTTTAACCACGGCTTTTTGTTTTTGATATTGTCAGGTAAAAGCAGGTATGTAGAACCTTGTAGAGGTCTGAATTCAGAAATATTAACATAGAGCCTGTGTGGAGATCCGCAAAGAATCCAACCCGATTCCTTAGCAGCAAACTCAGAGTGTTTGACAAGCAATTTGTCTACCAACCTGCTTAGTATTTTGTCTAAGTTTGTATTTGAATACACAGCCACGTTTCTGTTATGTGGGGGTGTGTAAATTTTTGTGCCGTTTGGTTTCTTATATTCAGTATAAAATTTAAGAGACAGCTTATAAGAGCCATTTTGTGCATTTAGATTAGCTAACATATCAGGATTTTTACTGTTTAAAAAATTCTTAATATCACATCTTGGCTCTGATACAAAACGGTAATCACTAAGTTGACCATCAAAACTACTACGAATAGGTGCATTGTGTGGTCGCTTTGCCGGTCTAGTATTATCGGATGTAACAAGATTTCTTTTTAGACCAGATGTAGATGGTTGTGGGGGCAAGTTAGATGCCTGTGCAGAACAAGAGCCTATATGTCTATTGAAGTATGCCTTGCTAAATTTTCTATGGCATTTTGGGCATATGTTAGTTGGCATTTTGCGTTTTTCTGGATCACTATTACGTTGGTGCTTAGCCCAATTAGAGCTAGATATATTTTTATCGCATTGATTACAATATTTCTGATTTGGTATTTTTGGTTTTAGTATTTATATATAATTTCTTGGGGCTCAAATCAAAAACTATATACTTAATAAAAATATCATTTGGGTTCAGCAGTGTGCTTTGTGTACTTAGTGTGTATACTTTGTATGTATATTTAGTGTGTTACTATTTTTGGTTTTGGTATTTATATATAATTTCTTGGGGCTCAAAACAAATACTATATAATAATGAAAATATCAGTTGGGTTCAGCAGTGTGCTTTGTATACTTAGTGTGTATACTTAGTCTGTTACTATTTTTTGGTTTTGGTATTTATATATAATTTCTTGGGGCTCAAATCAAAAACTATATACTTAATAAAACTATATACTTAAAAAAACTGAAAAAACCCACAGGTGTCTGTCAAGTAAACCGGAAGTAGACCAGATGTAAACCGGAAGTGGACCGGAAGTGACCGGAAGTAAACCGGAAGTAAACCGGAAGTGGACCGGAAGTAAA
This sequence comes from Lepisma saccharinum, assembly GCF_977018435.1. Classification (NCBI taxonomy): domain Eukaryota; kingdom Metazoa; phylum Arthropoda; class Insecta; order Zygentoma; family Lepismatidae; genus Lepisma; species Lepisma saccharinum. The sequence goes on along the minus strand of NC_139238.1, from coordinate 81,838,081 downwards.
TATGTGTGGGTGTAGGTGTAGGTGTGGGTGTAGATGTAGCTAATAAGATTACACTTTACAGAGTATTGCACTAAAGGCAATAAGCTCATATGAGCATCTTGGCTTAGTTTTAAGTGTAGCCAAAACAATGCCAAGAGGGGCATATTTTTTACGATCCTATGGACAACAATCTGACAGATGCAGCTTTTTGTACGTGTAGCCAAATCAATCTGAGGGGGGTCGTACATTTTACGGGCAATCCCCGAGGGCTTTTTACTGAAGTCTTGGATTAGACAGAGTAGCACACTGTAAGCAATAGGCTCATATGGGCATCTTGACATAGTTTTAAGTGTAGCCAAACTAATCTGATTGAGGTTCGTACTTTTGTTGTCCCTGTAATCGTATTTTATACTACTGCCCGAAAAAGAGAATCGGGATTCTGCAAGTTTTTTATATCGCTTATTTTGCGAAGATTGTCCATAAGAATCATCTCGCACAGTGGACGAAATTCAGGCGCTATTTTGCTTAAGTCAACGAGCCTCGCGACATCCTCACCTCCGTCGAATATGTACCCAAAAATCTTGTGCAGCAGTTCGAGTGGTACGTCGGTTATACAAGGCGTTATTTAAATAGAAGTTTCTCGGTATTTATATATAAATTTTCTCGGAGAAAAATACCAAACGCACAATCAAGTCAAAATTCAATCTGTTTGAAAAACGACTTGAACCACCTTCAAAATAAAATAATTGTAGCTATTACGATAAAATTTTCAGCTATGTTATTTATACAGAATTTCCGGATACAACAAGTAACATCTGATCACATCAAAACTCAATCTGATCGAAATTACTATGCAAAATATCCCTTGATACACTTTTTTAAACTTAAAATAATAAAATAGTATGTAGCTTTAAAATAAATTAAATACTTAACTTTTAACAAAAAAATATGAGAAGCACTGCAACAACACCTCCGTACTCTTCAACCACTCTCACGATACTGACTGATCTGTTTTTTTTTTTTTTTTTTTTTTTTTTTTTGACCAAAAGCGGTCGGGGGGTCATCACATGTGGGGAACCTGCTTCTTGTTTATTGATTCATTTACAGGTGTAGATTATTTATTTGAATTACAACGATAAAATTTAACAATCAACAATACCCATTCCTCTGCATCTGTCGCGAGAGGTTACATTTTCAACTGTTCCCCAAAAATTCCCAATACATACAATATTTAACAATACAAGACAATACATACATAAAAGTGGTAGCTATTACCACTGGTTCTGAGAAGCCAGTCAGATTAGCTATTATAAATAGGGAAGTGCGATTCTATTATATTTAGTTTTGATATTCCCAATTTGTTGAATCAGCGGATTAGGATGAGTAGCTAATTTGTCCCATATTTTAGATCGATGGTAACTAAGTACATCCTTAATATATAACATTTCTAGATCTTCATGTAACTGCACTATAGTAGTTAACCGAGGATAACCCCCTATTGAACGAAGTACACCATTTTGAATTCGCTGGATTTTGTTCAGGTGCGTATGTGCGGCCTGCATCCATACGGCACCTGCATATGTTAAAATGGGACGAACCATCATCGCATATAAATGTAATTTTGAAGAGATGGCCAAGACTGGAGATCGCAACATTGGAGTTAGGTAGCCAATCCGTTTCTTCGCTCGTGTACAGACTGCATCGATATGGGGGCCGAAAGTAAGAAGAGAGTCTATCTGGACCCCCAAATATCGTACTGTTCTTGCAGCTGGTATAGCGGTGCCAAATAGTGATAGGTGTGCTTGATTTTGATTAAAACTTCCATAACCAAAAACCATACTGTTGCATTTTTCCGGATTTAATTTAATTTTCCACTTGCTGGCCCATCTTTCTAATATTGGCAAGAACTTCTTCATTCGGTCTTCGCAAGTGGAAAGTTTTCGTCCATGGACGAAAAAGGCAGTATCATCTGCGTATGTTGCGGTAAGTCCATTTGGTATTTCCGGAATGTCGGCCGTGTAAAGAGCATACAGCATGGGAGACAACGCAGAACCCTGCGGGACACCTGCAGCTATGGCGTAAGCATTTGAGGATGAACCTTGTACCGCTACCTGGAATTGGCGATTCGATAAATAAGACAAAAAGAACTTTTTGTAACATATTGGCATTGGTAATTGTACCAATTTGTGTAGTAAGCCTCGATGCCAAACTCGATCAAATGCTTTATGGACATCGATGTATAGTCCTAAAGCTCGATGTTTTCGGTTGAGGTAAGATGCAGAATAGTCGATAACCCGAAGGAGTTGTTCCGTGGTCCCATGTCCCTGGCGAAAACCAAATTGATGGTTAGGGAGAAGATGATTATCTTCTACTATCTTGGTCATTCGATTTCTAAGTACTCATTCGAGCAACTTGCTGACATGAGAAAGAAGACTGATGGGTCTATAATTGCCAGCCTCCTTTGGATTTTTGCCAGGTTTCGGGATCGCGATAACTTTGGCTGTCTTCCAGATGGTCGGGAAATAACTGTTTTTCAAAATAGCTGTAAACAGTTTAGAGAGAAATACAAAGCCTTTTCTAGTTAATTTTTGTAAAGCAGAGGTGGGAATTCCATCTGAACCTGGCGCAGAAGTAGCTTTTAATGTCTTTGTGATATTGCTGATTTCTCTTGGAGAAATATGAGAAGCATCTAATCCAGTTGGTAGTTGCTTTAGATGCAAATAGCTATGTGTTGCTGCTTGTTCAGTGTCCAGGTCTATTAAATCTTCATTTAATTGAAAGTTGTTATTAAATTGGCGAGCTAGAAGCTCGGCTTTGTCTTCTGGAGCCAGTACCGTTTGATTGTTATCAGTAAGAGCAGTTGGAACTCCGGAATCCCTGGCATTTAGTTGCCTTGCCAGTTTCCAGAAAGAAGGATCTTGCACGGTAAGATTTTGCAGGCGTTCGTCCCACTGGGAAATCCTGTCCCGTTCGAGATATTTGTGCAGTTGATTTGCGATAAATTTCCACTCGTATCTGTGGTGGAAAGCAAGTGTTCTTTGCCATCTACGTCAGGCCCAACGAGTGAGGTGTAGAAGAATCGAGAGTATTGGTGATACAGTGATTTTTCTGGTAGTCTGTTGTTCGATAGTAGCTTGTTTATATGCTTTGGCTACGATTGATGTAAAGTGTATAACTGCAATGTCGATTTCTTCTGAAGTTTCCATACATAGATGCAAGTTAAACTTTTGATGGGTATTTCGTTGAAATTGTTCCCAATTAGTAACAAACACTTGCGGAGGCTGGAACCGATAACAATAGACTCCCTGAGCCAGAGCTGTAAAAACCGGCAGGTGATCGGAAGTTAATGCATCCACCACATAGGGAACAATGTGTACTCCAATTCCCTTACATAAAAGAATATCCAATACGTCTGGAAGACCTCTGCCTGTAGGGTAGAAGGTGGGGTCCTTTGGTGCAGAGATCGAAAATGAAGTAGTTGGTAAGATCCGACGAAGAAGATTACCAGCGGTATTGGAAACTCGTGAATTCCACTCAGGATGTTTCGCATTTAAATCTCCAGCGACCACTACATGAGATCCGAGAGTATTTAGGGTAAGAATATCCTGTTCTTGTAAGGGAAAACTAGGAGGTCTGTAGGCTGCAACAACTATAAGTTCTTTGTCTGCTGCATGGACGCGAATTCCTATGGCTTCCTCCGTACTCTTCAACCACTCTCACGATACTGACTGATCTGTAATGCGAAAACTCTTTAAGTAACCTAAGCACGGACCACGTTGAAAACATCTGAAACAGTAAGTCAATCAGAAGACACCACAGTAACCCACAGGTGTCTGTCAAGTAGACCGGAAGTAGACCGGAAGTAAACCGGAAGTAGACCGGAAGTAAATTTGTGTGGGTGTAAGTGTAGGTGTTGGTGGGTGTAGGTGTTACGTACTTTAACTCGAAGGAAATTATGACACTCGTACCAAGTTTGAGGTGAAAAAACACAGATTTGCAATAGTATAAAATCGACAAAAACATCATCAAAAAGGGTTTTCCATTGTGGTTAAATTAATAAAAACAATAGGCCTCGTACCAAGTGTTACTTTGATTCGGCAAAATATATGTACTCGTACGAAGTATGAGATGAAAAATCACAGAGTTGCAATAGTATAAAATCGACAAAAACATTGTCAAAATACGTTTTCCATTGTACTTAAATTAATAAAAATAATAGGCCTCGTACCAAGTATTGGTTTGAAGGAATACAATTACACTACTAACTTATATCAATTTTCTTCTTACATTGCACAGTTATACTGTATTAGCACTTCAGATTATATGAGTGTCATCCTGAAAATAAAGACCGTTTGGTTATACAAAATTAAAAACACAATATTTATTGGAAAAAAAACAACAATTCTGTTACATACCTGAAGCTTCCTTCACTTCTCTACATAATCACCTCCTACATTTAAACATTTGTCGTATCTTGGCACGAGCTTCAGAATTCCCATGTTATACTCTTCTGCCGCCAGTTAATTAAGCCAGGTGGTTACTGCATTCAAATAAAAGACCGCTCGCGCATTTCCGCCGCGCAGCTCACTCCTCTTTCTCCTTTCAGGGTCAACTGACTTTCGTTAACAGCTGTGCTCATAACGCTGTGAGTGGATTTTGCAAGAAGTCGTCCTTGTGCAGTTGAGGTGGTCAAAATGAACTGCGTTATGGAAAATCCCGCCGACTGTCAGGTAAGGAGTGTATTCGATTTCTGAACGCTCAAAAGGTGAAACCGGCAACTAAAAGCAGTGTATGGTGATGATGTAATGAACGAAAGAAATGTGAGAAAATGGTGTGAAATGTTCAACAATGGACAAACAAATGTGCACGATGAAACTCGACCTGGATGCCCATCACTCATCACTGAAGACTGCAGTGAACAACAGAATCTTGCAAGACAGGCGCGTACCTCTGGACGAATTGCACATTGTGTTTCCAGACATTTCTCGTTCTTTGCTTGGTGAAATTGTGTCCCAACTGTCCCAATTGTGCTACAACAAAATTTGTGCACGATGGGTTCCGCGGCAACTGTGTGACCAACACAAAACTCAGAGAATGGGCTCAGCACTGACATTCTTGACACGATATCACACAGATGGAGACTCCTTTCTTGATCGGATTGTGACTGGTGATGAGACCTAGGTGTCTCACATCACCCCAGAGAACAAGCGCCAATCACTTGAGAGGCATCATCCCTCATCACCCAAAAAAACGAGAAAATTCAAACAGGCTCTCTCAACACGAAAGGTCATGGCAACCATCTTTTGGGATCGTAAAGGTGTTCTTTTGGTGGATTCCATGCCAAAAGGCACTACGATCAATGCAAATCGTTATTGTGAGACTCTCAGAACACTACAACGAGCCATCCAAAACAGGAGGCGGTGCTTCTGCATGACAATGCCCGCCCTCACACTGCTGGTGCAAATCAAGAATTGCTGGATCAATTCGGATGGGAAATTTTTGAACATCTACCCTATAGTCCGGACCTTGCTCCTAGCGATATCCACCTTTTCCCTAAGCTGAAAGAGTTTCTGGGTGGTAAACGTTTTGGAAGTGATGAAGAGTTGGAGAATGCAGTGACCACCTGGCTTAATGAACTGGCGGCAGAAGAGTATAACATGGGAATTCTGAAGCTCGTGCCCAGATACGACAAATGTTTAAATGTAGGAGGTGATTATGTAGAGAAGTGAAGGAAACTTCAGGTATGTAACAGAATTGTTTTTTTTTCAATAACTATTGTGTTTTTCATTTTGTATAACCAAACGGTCTTTATTTTCTGGATGACCCTCGTACATAAAAGTGCACTTAGGAATAACAAACTATTAACACTCTTTCATCGAAATTCACATTTGCGGGGAATCGTCAGTTAAAGTAATTGTCACAAAAAAGCTTGTCCTAACGACTGTGCGAATTTGAACAAATGATGAAAAAAACAATTTGCACGATTGTAAGAGACCATCATATCTGGCGAATACCAGATTTCAGTCAGTCCAACATCAACAAAGCCTTACATCCTTCAATGTAGGGAAAGCCAAAGGCACGTAAAAAAGCTAAAGCATGCAAAAATTGCAGAATAGCTATTTTTTGCACGATTAAGCAAAATAGACATTTATAGGCAGTATAAAAATTCGTTTTCAAAACACCATGAAACGAACTTTAAACATTAAAGCCTATGTTTTACTACAAATGAATAAGAAAAAGCAAATAGGCAAAATTCCTCACCCTAATAATTAGTATTATTCTAACTTGTTGCTTCAGCCTCTGTGACTGCTGGAACGCATGCACTCTGTGCAGTTCCTTTTTGATTTATTGATTTGGTTTATTATACTTCGTTTTTCTGTCACTTTTGGCTAAGCGTGAAGATGGGTATGAGCGATGATATGATGATTTTGATGAAGGGACACTCACAAAGAACACCAATGCCTAGGCTGGGATTCGAACCAGGGACGACAAACCACTCCGCCACAGACGTCAGCCAGTTCCTTTTTGAGTTATACATACATGATACAGAAACACGGTGAGAATTTTGATCATTAAGTAATATTTACTCTCATGAAATAACAAAGCGAAAGTGTAAATTCAACAATGATCTTGCAAGAAAATAACTAGCTTTTAAAGGATGGAGGAAATGAATATGAGGTAAATTGTAAGGTGGCAATCTCTTTCTCCTGCTGATCAAAGAGTGCTAGAAATGTTCATGGCATTATAATCATATTTCTCTACCCAAACTAAACTACCTAAAATTGTAATTCGGTTTTTGGAAATAAGTTAAAGCGAATCTAAGTTGTTAGATTTGCATTCACTTGTGGTGATATTTCTTTCTAATATCCAAGAATTGAAAAAGGTGTAAAATTCTGTGCTTGAAATTATAGATATTTTCTGTTGTGATTGTCAAGTGTTAAAAACAGACATTAGGATTGATTGATTGATTTGATTTGATTTATTTTACTTCACCTTTTGTGCCACATTTGGCTAATTTGCAAGGATGGGGATGAGTGATGATGTGATGAAATTGGTGAATGGACACTCACAAACATTCATGCCCAGGCCAGGATTCGAACCCAGGACCCCTGGCATTGTAGAGCGATGTGGTAACCAATAGACATTAGGAGATTGTTGTTTAAAGGTAAGAGGAAGTTTTTGAAAGAGATCACCTGAAAAGTCTCTGTGAGCAAATTGTTGGTAAGATTTGTTTTATATTGATTAAATTATGAGTAATGGCAATGTATTGCCATTTTTTGCAGTGTCCTTTTTTTTATGACTTTGTCCTCCTTTTTGAATGTATGGGTCTGGTCTCCCTATATATTGGGCATGTATAATGATTCTTACCAGTAATGATCCAACATGTACATCATGCCTGTAATGTTTTCTATTAAAATAATTAACATAAATAACTACCTTCGTAAAATTTCATTTTTTGTCTTGGGATGAAGTGCAACTAGGTCATAAGTTCAAGTTCTAAACAAATACAAGTCCACCTCTAACATCATAGACAATGGCCAGTGGCAATCACTACTCTGCAAGGAAGCATTCACAGCAAAATTGCACACTTCAGGCAGCTATTTTAATCTTCTAATGTAATTCTTGAATATTGACACTTGTGACCGGTGTTGTAGTTCCACAAATTTAAGAGGATATATGCTGAGTTTTGTGAAATGTCTAAGGGAATTTTTCATTAACCCTAGAACATAAACGTAAAATTTATGTATGCTTCGTGCTCAATTCCCTCCCCTACCTCCCAAATCGCACACACCTACCTTTCTGGCTATGGTATTTCCTTGGGCATTCTGTCAGGCACGTGGCAGCACTGTGGTAAGGAGGGCGGAAGCAGTGAACGTCTTTAGTTTGTGCATTGTGTGGGACTCTGTACGTCAATAATACGTAGCAATAGTAACAGAAGAAAAATCTTGCACGTAATTTTGACGTGCATGTAGTAATAACGGCATTTGTATTCACGTAAGATTTGCGTGCCAGTAGTGATACGCGTAGTGAAAATGTCTGAAAAACGTCTGAAGACTCTAAAATTTGCGAACTTTTGGTAAGTTGTGAAGAAGAAGAGCTGCTGGAAGAGAATGAAGAAGATATTTTGGAAGTTGAGTACTCTGATATCAGTGATTACAATAGTGACAACGACCAAGAATATGTTCCTGATGATACTGAGTTACTTCAAACAATCTGTGAAAAGGTACAAGATGCAGAGGTTTGCGAAGAAACATCAAGGACTCAGGGCCGGGGGCAGAAGAGGAAGCAGACCTCAAAAGATTATATGCGTGGAACGTCATTGGGCACATCAAATCAGAGGAAAAATTGGTTGAAACTTGTGACAATTGGTTTACAAGTGTTCCACTTGCTGAAAAACTTCTCGAAGAAAAAATAACTAACAATAGTCAGAACAATAAAGAAAAATAAACGAAAACTGCCACCAGAGTTCAAAGATTTAGATTTTCAAGAGAGAAAGACTGGATCAAGCCTCTTCCTGTTTCACGACGAGATAACTGCAGTATCATATAAGGTCAAACTAAACAAAATTGTGGCTTTAATTTCAACAATGCACAAATTGCAACAATCAACAGTGAAAGTCAGGAACCTGAAATCATTTCGATCTACAATTCTACAAAGGGTGGAGTAGACGTTTTTGATTAAATGTGCCATCGAATGAATGCTGGAAGAAAAACTAAGCGATGGCCCCTCTCATTTTTCTATAATATGATCAACATCACAGCGATCAATGGATACATTATTCACACTCACAACTTCTACAACAATCAGGGCAACTCAAAAAAGAGACAGTTCACGTGAATTCAGTCCATGCTTCACCTCCATAAGAACCTGACCATGATCTGGCATGAGCAAAAGCTAATAAATCCGGGACTGTCAGAGAAGTTAAGAAAGTCAATTTTGAAGGTACTGGGGAAGGAAGAGACAAGTACAGTACCAGCCACATCACAAGGGAACAGAAAGTATTGCAGTTTCTGCAACTACAAGAAAACGGAGGATGACAACTACGTACTGCTCCTGTGGGAAGCCAATTTGTGGTGAGCATCAAAAGAAAAAGTGCTCTGACTGTGGATAATTCCAGAAATGCACTATTTTTTTCTAAGGTGTCTTTTTATTATTTGTTAACAATGTTATAATTATTTGCAAAATTTGTTTTCATTGTGTATTTTTCGCATTAATTCTTAATGTACATACAAGTGTGTCAATTAATACATTATTTTCATATATTCTGTATTAAATAAAGCCATGCTCATATATTTTATAAAGAATAAAAACTCCAAAATGTAGAAAACAAACAAATTAATACTAATAAATATTTGTCACTTTGATTTTATAAACTAAGGTATATGTTAAAAACCATTCACTGCATGTACATAATATTTACGTAGCGATAGTTATACAGTAATATGGGAACACGGTAGTGTTCTAAGGTTAAATAAGGTAAACCGGGGTATTAAGGATCACCAAATTGCTATTTCATTGAAGAAATTCATCAGGAGCTGTTGAAGAAAACAGAAACGGGATACATTCTGGAATGCATATTTTCTAGTTTACATTAATGACAACACAAACAAGTAGGAATATAATACAAAGGCAAAACAACAATGAATTGAAAGGTAGGTTGTATGGTCCCAATTGACCCTTTGCTATTTGTTCATTCGAAAACCCCACTGAGCTAATAGAGTGAAGCACTCCTCTAATTGTGATTCTTCTGCAGCTGTTAATGTAGTAGACGTTCCAGGATGCGCTTTTAACTTCATACAGCCGCTCAGCAGTTCTTATTGGCATTTTCGCACGTCTGCCTTTTGGTTGGTTCTGTTCCCTGGTTTTAACTACGCAGCTTGCATGCCATTTGTGTGCAGAGTACTATTTACACATAGAAAAGAGGATCACAGACCGTGCACACTGCTGGTGCACCTGCTGCTTCGCATTTCTTTGAGCTTTTTACGAAATTCTAGCACACAGTCCTTAATGTTCCATGGTCCTTAATACCCCATGGTCCTTAATACCCCGGTTTACCTTATATAAAATATTTGGATGAAATTATTTAACTTCTACCAAAAAATGTTATTGATGGCAGAAAACTGATGATGATATACTCAAAATTGGCAAAAAAGAGGCATATTACAATAGAGAAGGCATTTTTAAAATAAAAATATGAAATGCATAATTTAATGATTTCATTTAAACAAAGGATACAGTGCAGCATCTTATTGTTTTTAATTTTCTTGTCTTGCCTTAGCGAACTGTCAGTTTGTATACTATCAAATGAGTTTAATAATACTGCTAATAATATTAAAAATGAAAACTTGGAGAAAATAATTTGAAGATTGCACTACTTACATTGAGCAATAAAGTCTTCTTATGAATCTTGCTGTCTACTCGCAAATACTCCAAAGTGTATTTTTGATACACTACACTTGTCACTAGAACATTTTGCACAATTCCAATTAGTGTCATTCGCTGCATGGTGGTCTTGCAGTCATATCTTGGTATAGCTATTTCTGAGGCGAAAAAACTGATCAACTGGTGGGCCTTCTCTACATTGTTCCTGATCACATAAAACCAAAAGTATTTGACCAAAATAAACTCACTGGATTAATGGCCAAATTACATAAATAAGTATTAACAAAACGAAAGAAGAAGTTATACAGGCATTGCAGAAAGTATCCTCTAATGATTGATTGATTTGGTGTTGTAAGTCCACTTTATGCACAGTAAGGCTACAGTAGGACTGGACCTACAGTTTAAAGTGGGATCCGAACCACTATGTTTCTTCACCGGGTATCGAACCTGGGACCCATTCATTACAAGGTGACGACGCTACCTATCCTCTAATGAGCAAGGTTAACCAGAGGGTATACTGCCTATGCCACCACATGGGTAAAAAACACTTGGCATGAGCTGTGGGTACAGCACACTTAGTATCATACAAAATATGTGGACAAAATCTTAATATAACCTGACTGTTTCCCTGGCATCAGGGGATTTCCCTCACCCCACTGAAGTTATTGAAAAATGTTCTGCTAAAAATACAAGGGTCGTTCAAGGTTGACCGGGACTTTTATTTCTGCAGAGGAAATAGGTAGCAGAAGAAACACCAAACTATGTCAGTTTTTCAAAGTATTCTCCGTGCACTCCGAGGCACAGTTGCCATCGTTCTGGCAGCTCCCGAATTCCTTTGGCGTAGAAATAACTTGGTTGTTGTCGTTGCCACTGGAGGACATCGCTCCACAGTGCTTCGTCTGTCGTGAATTTCTTCCCTCCCAGATGGTCTTTAAGGGGTGCAAACAAATGATAATCACTGGGGGCTAAATCCACACTGTAGGGGGGATGGGGCAGAACTTCCCAGCGGATGTCGGCCAGAGTTGTTGTTGTCACATTAGCCGTGTGAGGGCGGGCATTGTCATGGAGAAGAATGACATTTCCAGACAACATCCAAGGTCTTTTCTTGCGAATGGACTTTCGTACAGCGCCACTCAACAATGTGGAGTAATACTGGGCATTAATGTGCTCCCTTTGTCCAGAAAATCCACATGGATAACGCCCTTCATGTCCCAGAAGACACTTGCCATGATCTTTCCAGCGGATGGCTGCATTTTGCTTTTCTTGGGGGGCGGGGAACCTTTATGCCGCCACTCCATGCTGCATCTTTTGGTCTCTGGGGTTGAATTGTGCAACCATGTTTCATCACACGTGATGATGGATTGCAACAATTCATCACCTTCTGCTCGAAACCGATTCAGAAGCTGTTCACAGTCCGTCCTGCGTGTCCACTTCTGATCGAATGTCAGCTGGCGGGGAACCCACCTTGCACAGATTTTGCGGAAGCGTAAGTGGTCGTGAATGATTGTCTCAACACTCCCGACACTGATATTCACCTCGGCAGCAATATCCCGCACTGCTACTCGCCGGTTCTCAAGAATCATTTGCTCAACACATGCGATATTCACTGGTGTGACTGCAGTCGGTCGAATGTGTCCATGCGCTTCGTTTGTCACCAGCTCCCGTCCTTCGCGAAACTGCTCACACCATTCGTACACTCTTGTCCGCGACATTGTTTGTTCACCATACTGTGCTTGCAATCGTCTGAAAATCTCAGCTGGTTTCACTTTCTCCTTCACAAGAAATTTGATTACACACCACTGCTCCACAGCCACAGACACACTGCTTGCCGCCTTGTTCGCTGCAACTGCTGCGCATGTGCGAAATACGTCATGCCGGGTGCTAGCCACTCGCGAAGGAATACATTACATCACCCGCACGTTTCATCATGATCTGGCTATTCATCGATTTTTTACGTACGAAAATCCCAGTCAACCTTGAACGACCCTCGTACTTTGAATGTTATATTTCAAAGTGATTCATAAAGTATAAGAAATGACCAGATCCACTTGTTGAATTACCTTTCGCAAAAACAAAATTTTGACTTTATATTCACTGTATGTTTATAAATCTAATAAGGTAAAGTGCCCAAATACCAGCCCCTAAGCCAAATCTTCAATTCTGAAAATGTGTTTAAAGTTTAAAAACAACTGATTGAAGCAACTCAACTCCATAGCTACTAGTGCTGCTTGTGTGATTCTACTAAATGAATCTTTCTTAACCAAAAAATGGAAATAATCAAAAGAATGCAAATTCTGATTTTTCAAAAAAGGTGTCCTAATTCCGGCCCCCTTTCCAGTTATTATCTACTTATTTTTATGGGAAATTTGATTAAAACAGTGTTAAAATCTCTTGTAATAAATTTATTGAGATGGAAACATGTTTATACATTTTTATACTTAAGTTACATCTTTTTACCCATCCAGACAAAAATCGCAAACACAGTTTTTGACTTTTGTTGAAGATGAACACATCTCATGGCACCACTGGAAGCATTTCGTTGCCCATTTCTCTCCTAGCTTGTCTTGGGAAAAACGCTTTCCACAAATAGGACATGACGCATCTTCATCGCTTAAACTATCCTCATCATCGGTGGACACCAGTGGAACTTGTTTTTCATCCTCAGAGTCGCTTGAACTTGAGTCATATTTCTATGTTTTCTTTTTGGGAATTTGTGTCGTTGATGTTCCAAGCTGATCTTTATCTTCAATAATGAGACTTTTCTTGGCCTTTGATTGGGATTGTTTCTTCTGACGCTCTTCCGCCATTTGATTCTTCTCCATAGAGGTTTTAGAGACATCTTATGTGGACTTCCTGTTACTAAGAATGAGCTCCTGGCTCTAGAAGATGTGGAAGACTGGATTACTGGAATATCCTGGATGTCTCTTCGACTAACCACTTAAGGTGGAGCTGGAGCATTCTGGTTGTCATCATTCCCTCCATTGTCAGGCACCTCTGGTTCTTCAAGTTGTCTGGCTATGGAGTCATGCTCTTTAAAAAAATCGGGATCAAACGGATGAATTCCAGATTTCCTAAATCCATTGACGGCAGTTTCAAGAGTAGCAGCACGAAGGTACGCTTCACAGAACAAACTGGATACTTGTAGTTTCCTCACAATTCTGTTTGAGTTAGAGGCCAACCATTGCTCTATAGCCTTTGCGTATAGAGTTTTCAGAGGAAACATAAATGCTACATGCTGTAGCTTGTCTGTTGAGTGAGGAGGAAGGCACATGCTCCCTCGGACCCCACTGGCACCACCTTCTTCATAGAATTGAAACCTGACTGTTTCCCTGGCATGGGTCAACCAATAAATAAAGATTATGATTATGAACTAAGTTTTATAGTATAATGTTTACCTTTTGGATAGTGATCATCAGGCATCCTGTAATTATGCTACTGAGTTTAAGTTGTTAATAATTTATATGTAACTTTTTGGGAAAATAGTACCTGTTATATCTATCCTGACAGTTTGCTACTTCTTGTAACATATTTAATGCTTCTACTTCACTCCTAAGATATGTTACCAAAATTAAAAGGATATGGTTCAGAAGTGATATGATCAATGGTAATATTGAGCTGTGCATAAGAATTCTAGTAAGGCTTAATGTTCAATGTTCTCTCTTGTCATTCACAGAAACTACATGTATCATTCCTTCTTGCAGGTGGACCACTGGTGTGTTTAAGAAAGGAGTACAAAGAGACCTCTCATTAGATGATCTCTACAAGCCACTACCTGAGCATGAATCATCATATTTGGGAGATAAACTACAGAAGTAAGAGTTCTTACAACAGGGTGCTCATCCTCCCAAGCCCCTTCCCCCACCCAGATCATGTCATAATCTTAAAATAAAAGTATTTAATTATGACCATGTGCCTACTACTATTCTACAGAGCATTCCGTAACATTCGCTACGAGACCGCTTGCCGCTGAGTCTCGTAGCGAATGTCACGGAATGCTCTTTATTACTTACTGAAAGTAACGTTTGTAAGCTGTACTGAACATTTTACTTGATCTATCCCCCACTAAAATCTTCCATTACTTCATCTAATTGATTAAATATGGTGCACCAAGTAGTCAAAATAACTTGAAACCAGCTAAAGTAAATTTAATACTAAGGAAATATATTCTGAATCTCCCCCTGCTTCATCACCTATATTGCAGTATGGTGCCAAGGAGTAAAATTTTTTTGCATTTATTTTATAGAAATATACTCATGTTGAATTTTATATTTCAAGATAAACTCATCCTAAAAACGTTGATCCATTTCTGGATATCCACTGGACATCTATTGGATATCCAGAACTAGATATCCAAAACATATCTATATCTTGTCCAAAATGGCATATACAAAACTAGTACAATTCTGGATGTCCAAAACGTATCTATATCTTGTCCAAAACGGCATATCCAAAACATGTCCAATTCTGGATATCCAAAACATATCTAGATCTTCTCCCATAAAACACATCCAATTCTGGATATCCAAAACATAGCTAGAACCCAACAATGGACGTATATAGGATGTGTTTTGGATATTAGAAAATGATCAAAATATTTCCGTTATGTATACTTTTTCATACTTTATCATTGAATTGATACAATAATTTTATTCAAGCATCATAGGTGCTCATCCCCCCTAAGGCCTCTCACGAACTCCCCCCAAAAGGCAGAAGATTCATCCCCCCCTTATTCCAAATTATTTACTCAATTTATTTTTGGTCAGCCAAAATTTGCCGAACAATATAATACAGATATATTTAAGCAATGTATATTGTATATTACTTTGAGTTTTGACATTGATTGAAGTAACATTTTACATAAATGATAACTTATGATGTTGCAAAGTTGTTGCAACAAACTGATTGATAATTTCCTAATTTTGCACCACTTTCAAAATTCTTAGTGTGCTGAACCTTATTCTTAAAAGTTTGTCTGCTTGAATAACCTTGTATTAATGCTGTATTAATGCAAACAGCACATCCTCCCCCCCTTTCCATTTATAAACTTATTTACCTGTTATTTAGTGATTTATTATTTTTTCTTAGAATCAGAAAATTTCGATTTAGCTTTACAACACAATCGAGACTCAAATCGAGTCAATTCTGCTAGTGTTAAGCAGGAAAACCTGTTCCTTATATTTAACGTAGACAGCAGCTATGCCCATCATTTTCAGTTCGCGTATTTTACGCCTGAGGCCTGAGTGAATCCGAAGCTTGTGAAGGTTTTCCTTGTTGGTGAGCATCTTGTAATTTACTATTATTAGCTTCCGCGTGGATATTCCGAGGAAAAGTCTTTTGGCCATTGTCTGTGTCACAGCAAGCCACACATGTGTGCTCAAGTGCATTGTCCCTCGCTGGTTGACGCCAGTCGCCAGTTTGAATTCAAGAAGTTGCGATACGTAGCAGTGAAGAACAAGCTCTCTCTATACTCTGCTTATCATGGAAATGTGTGTGAATATAATATATTTTTCGGATGTGTAGACATGCGAGTGTGTTTTTGTAAGTGTGTGTGTGAGTTTGTTTGTGTACGTGAGTGGTGTGTGTGTGTTTGTTTGTGTGCATGTGTGTGCGTGTGTGAGAGAGAGTTTGCATCCGTGAGTGGTGTGTGTTTGTTTGCGTGTATGTGTGTGTGTGTGTGTGAGAGAGAGAGAGAGAGAGATAGAGAGAAAGGAGTGCATGTTACAAATATATGTGTACAAATATTTGAAATCCCCTTAGCTTCAAAAAAGTTTTTTAACTAATGCTGAGTATTTTCTCGTATACATGTGACTTCTTAAGGATTTATAGATAATTTAGTTCAGGAGACGTCTATATGATGTCTAAATTGTCCTTATAAAGTTTTAAAATAATAATAATAAACTTCCCTGTTATATCCATATGAGATCCAAATGTAGTCTAAAATATGTCCATACAATATCCAAAGTATGTACAAAAACATCCCAATTACATCCAAAAAACGTTTAAAACTGATCCAAAGAAAGTTCTTTTCACATCTAAATAATGTCCAGGTAAGTTCCAAATGTAGTCCAGAACGTGTCCATACAATTTCCAAAGTATGTACAAAAATATCTAAATCAAAGCATTACATCCCCCTTGATATCCAAAACATGTCCAAAAGTGATCCAAAAATTTCCAAAACATATCCATTTCTGGATATCCCCTGGATATCATGTATGTGGACAAAGGGATATCCAGGGGATATCCAATGGATGTCTTTTGGATATTCCTGGATATCTATTGGATATCCAGAACTTCCAACAAAAATATCCATTTGTGTGCTCTGTGGGTTCATGGCCTGCAAGAAGTCCAAACCATACAGCATTAGACTTCTTCCTGTGGGGTCATTTCAAGAACCATGGTTTACAGTGAAAGAATTCAAAATATGGCAATATAAAAACAAGAATCAACGCAGCAGTTAACAATGTTACTAAAGATGTTCTTGCTCGAGCGAGGAATGAAACTTGGTTACCTTTGTCGGGCTGTCAGTAGTGTGCATAGTGGAACCTACTAGCATAGGAATCTGTTTCAGTCAATGCAGAATTTTATTTTAGTGTGGTTCAGTTAATACAGAATTTGTTTTAGTTACTAAATTACCTGTTTGCTTAATGCAGAAACTGTTTGAGCTGCTGAATCTAATAAAATAACTATACACATTGTAAAGTATCTTTCTCGATAACCTCACAAAACCTATTCATTCATTACCAGAAACCCTGAATATGTAGCAATCCAAGTATATAGATATTCTTTTATCAGGGTATGAACATAATTTGACTTATTCCCAAATGTATTTGTAATAAGAAAACTATATTCTCTTAACAACTGTTATAATTATGTTAGTTACACAAAAATTTGTTTTTAAGGAGGTGGAATCAGGAACTGAGGAGAGCCAAGATAAGCAATGACAAACCAAGTTTATTAAAGGTAATCGTGAAAACATTTGGAATGCAGTACTTCGCATACTCAATAATTTTGTTCTTGGACTTCTGTGTAGGAAGGTTAGTTAAATTTTTACACAATGTACCATAAACCAATTATATAACCATAAATGTATTTATATAAGTATAATACAGAAATGAAGTTAGGGGAGAGAGGGGTGGAGGTGGGTTTGGTTGCGAAAGTTACTGGGTGGCCTTCTTCAGGCCTGGGGGGGGGTAGTTGCACTCATGGCTGATGAGTAGGCCCTCCCCATATTTTTTGTACTGACGTGTTAAAAAGACCAGAAAGTCTTTCCCATGGAATATCAGCTCCTCCATTTTTTTTCCATGTGACTTTATTTGGTTAAAAAATTACATTTAAATCCAGTCCTGCAGGTTACAAATTAATCTGCAGGATTTGGTACCGGGGTTGTTTGGTAGTCCAGAAAAAGCCCTGTTTACAAAGTTTTTTTTTTAAAACATGATACTAGTTGTATGATTATTTATTGGGTATGTGTGTTTCAGTGTGTCTGCTTGGCTGTGGTATTGTTAGGAGTTGAGTTGGTATATGCGAAGTTGTGTGAATATGCAACTTTTCCTCCATGTAAAAACTGGTTATGAATCGTTGATATGGAATGTACTGCTTGAGTTTTGTAAAATCGTCACATTAACTTTCATAATTCAATCTGGCAGATGAATCACAATTTTGATAGTCTTAGATAAAGAAATAAATTAAACGCTCTTGTGTGACAACAGAAAATAAGTAAAAACATTTGTAATGTATTTTTCCTCAGTTCAAAGATTGAGTTTTAAGACATTATTATTTTCTTGAAATAATCATATTTAATTTCACAATTATGTAATATTATATTTTTTCTCGATTCAATAAATATTGAGCATATTAAAATTCACTGTACTAATAATGATACAAATTATTCATAAATGATTTCTTCCAACTCTCACTAAAATATACATGTAATTAAATTTTTCGGATTATTTGAATCAAACGATGTTTCAATTAATAATCATGTTATGCAATAGCATTAAAGTAACAAAGCGGCAAACTGCAAATATATAAAAAAAAATACTGAGGGATTTGATCCTTCAACCTTCAGATTGTAAAGGAAAAACAATACCACTTAGCAAATTTCCCACAACAATACATGTCAGTTATAAATAAAGTATATACTTTCTATTGTTTTTAGGCTTAAACTAGGAATCAAAATATACTGATTTAACAGTTTGTAATTGCTTTTCAGTTACAAAACTTGCCTTTGCAAATTCTTTTGTTTAATGTGTGACACAAATTGCTTAAAACAATGGCACAAAATATTAATTCCGCACATCGGGAATGCTGAAGTGTGGCCTTGGATTACACATTACAAAACTTGCATTTCAATCTGAAAATCAGCAATTTCAAGCCCCTTGAAGTGAAAACCTCTTAATGATTTTTAGTAATTACGAAGCATAAATGAACTTATATATCAAAATATAAGATTTCTGTGCTCCATTTTCACTTTGTGCTCTTTTTTGACATATGGATAATGCAACACGTTTATGTGAACTTTCGGGGGTTAGATTCGCATGCTCTCACGATTCGTCATCAGATCGCCATCCTGAGTAAACAATCTTACGACCCAACCTTATATAATTCTAATAACCTTCATTATATCATTCAATTGAACATCATTTTAATGTGACAATAATCACAGAAACATAAAATGTCAGGCTACGTAGTTTCTGACCATAATTATCTATTTCATTTTCACATATCGCTGGGTATTGGTAAGACATACAAAACTGCATTTTAACATGGAGATGATGACTATGTTCACTTCGTCTTTTACTTCACAATCCATATTTGAGGATCCACTACCATAGACAAATGACAGAAATGTGTACTAATATGGTTCGATAGGTGAAGTGTATTCCACTCGTTAGAGCATTTTTCGCTCGAGCGGAAGACCTATCAATTCTGTATGCCATCTAGCATTGCCCAAGTGAACTATTTGCTGCTCGAGCGAAAAACTCTAATATACAGTGACAAAGCTTTCTTCCTTTCCATCAACAGGGTAGTGCAATGTGTGCTCCTTGGCAGATTATTGGACTATTTTAGAGAGGAGCCGGAAATCAACAAAACAGATGCTTACATCACTGCATCTGCTATCATATTTTGTTCAGCATTCAGTGCACTTGCTTTTAACTCAGCTGGTCTTGTGCACCAACATATTGGAATGAAGATGAGGGTGGGATGTTGCTCCTTAATCTACAGAAAGGTAAGTTTTGACTGACATCTCCAATAACAACTTACACTAACAACTTGTCTTAAGGGCACGAGGAACAGTTTCGATATTAAGCCAGGAGTAAGGACTGGAAACTGCTCCTCCCCCACCAACCTTTGCCTGCTGTGAACTGGAAAAAGGGAGGACTGTGCCCTGGATAATTGTAGGAGGGGAGAAAAATTAAAAATTAGCATTACACTTATGAGAGCTTTACTGTACATTCCTTGGAAGTAACAAATTTCCGATGGTGTACAAAAACACATGAACGGAAAGATGACAGGTTGATGATTTTGTTTGTTTTGGAAAAAGTAGAAACTTCCATTTGATTAGCCATAACTTGAGGTTGAGGTTGTCTGTCCATAAGGAAAACATAGGATTCTGTAAATACTTCGTCATCATATCTTTTACAGATCGTATATAGCTTAATAATCAACTCAAAAACTTCTTTCAGTTGCAACATGGGGAGAAATTCATACTTTCTTGTTATATGTTTTAATGTTTTCAGCAGCAGTGGCCATTCTCACGATATTGAAATAAATGCATACCTGGTGCGAAAATGTCACTCTTCACGTTAAGAAAAAAAAAAGAGCCATTATATATTAATTGAAAGTAAGGCTGATACCAGTTAGACCTGATACAAGTACCAATCTGAACATTTTGAAAAATAATTTAAAGTGGTTCAGAATAGTTATAAATTCAAAGATATAAGTGTTCTGTTGGAACTGTACCATATGAAGCTACTGAGATAAATGATTTAATCAGAAAATCTATTTCTCCCCACAATATTATTGCATTTTGCATAACTTTCAGGATATTTAGCCTCCATGAAAGTTTGGTTGATTCACTTTGCTTTGCTTTTCTGCCACTCCTGGCTAATCGCAAAGATGAGGATGAGTGATGATATGAAATTGATGAAGGGAAATTCACAAAGAACACCCATGTGCATGCTGGCAATCAAACCCAGGATCCCTGGCATTGTAATGCACTCTGATAACCACTCTGGCACAGAGGTCAGCTCTGTGAAAGTGCTGCATTTCTTTTTTTTTTTACTCCTTGAATCACACTGGCTTCAGGAAAAGTTTGGCTGGTATATTATATTTCATAAGTAATATGGATTTGTTGTATATATGTTCATCTTAAAGGTTCGCATTATCACTTTTTGTAAATTCAAAATAATGCAACTAAAAATAACTGTATAACAGTATTTTGCATCGTGGATTTGTTGTTTATATATAAACAATGGAAGTAATTAGTTACTTGCAATGCATTTACAAGTAAGTTACTTTTTTGATTAATCATAACTGTAAAAATTACAGTTATTATCTAATAATAATTGTAACTCGGTAATTTCTTTAGATAACAAGTAACAAATTTAATAGTCCCTTTTCTATCCAGTTCAACAGTAAACAGTAACAAAACAAATTATAATTTGTTAAATGACAAATACAATTTTACCCCCCCCCCCCCCACTTCCCCCCAGCACACACATACATACATTTGTTATGTATAAATGTTTTGTGGCGTAATTTTTTTCAACTACACAGGTTCACTTTGAATTTTCTTGTATTTTAATATGTAACTGCTAGTTATATTTAATAGTAACATTAATTGTAACTAAGTTACTTTCTGAGTAAAAGTACCTGTAACTCAGCTAGTTTTAAAAAGTAGTTTAAAAGAGTAACTCAATATTCTGCATATAAATTCAGATAACTTCAGCAACGATAGTTCAGCAAAAATAGTGTATTTACTTCAAAGAGTTAAGTAACTACACCATTTTAGCTGAAATGATACAGCACATAATGTCCAATTCCTAGCACAATGTTTGTTCACTGATTCACTACAGAAACGTATTCTTGTGTAACTTGTAAAAGGTGAGAATTTGCTATACTTAACAATATACAAACACCTGTTATTTTTCTTTACAGGTGCTTTCTTTGAGTAAAGCTTCCTTGTCTCAAACAAGTGGTCAAGTGGTAAACTTACTATCAAATGATGTCACTAGATTTGACCAGGCTTCGGTTTACCTTTTTATGTTGTGGATTGGGCCCATGCAGAGTATTATAGTAATTTACTTTGTTTGGATGCAAGTTGGGTACTCTGCTTTAGCATGCACAATAACATTATTGTTATTAATAGTTCTTCAAGGTAAGTAAAGGTAGTATAGTCAGAACAATGAATTTACAGTGCTCAAAAAATTGTCGCATTATGTGATATTTACAGAACGGAATGTGATATAGGTCTTGATTTGATTGAATTGGTTCTGTTAGAAGGATGTAACACCCAATAAAATGATGACTAACTACTAAATTCTAGTACTCCAATATACAGTGGAACCTCGATTTTATGTTTTTCAGGAGACAAGCGGGGAAAAATGTGGGAAAATGTAAAATCGAGGGAAATTTTATAACTATGGCATCATTCACTCTGTATTGCGGTATGGCATCATTTTCTGGGGGAACATGAACAAAAGCATTACATTATTCAGACTACAAAAAAGAGCTGTTAGAATTCTGGCAAATGCTCCAACAGATGCACCATGCAAACCATTATTTCAAGAATTAC
Source organism: Lepisma saccharinum (assembly GCF_977018435.1). NCBI lineage: Eukaryota > Metazoa > Arthropoda > Insecta > Zygentoma > Lepismatidae > Lepisma > Lepisma saccharinum. The sequence goes on along the minus strand of NC_139238.1, from coordinate 81,815,922 downwards.
AGATATTACCAGTTCCATGCATATACCTATATGAAATCCTAACAGGCATAAAAATTTGTCAAAATACATACGCAGCAAATAAGGACTACCACAACTACAACACCAAGGGAAAGAATGACTTACATATGGAATTACACAATACCACATTCTACCAAAAAGGGGTAACATTTTATGGTATACGCTTATTTAACATGCTACCAAATGCATTCAAAAACATAAAGTCATTGCCAGTATACAAGTTACATCTAAAAAGATTCCTAAAGGAACATTGTTTTTACACAGTGCAAGAGTACATTGACACCGTAAGTGACAGGAATAACAACAATAATGTAACCAAGTAGAACGGTCCTATCATTAGTTTTTTTTAATTCTTTTCCTTTGCTGTTCAATTTCATTTATCTAGATGTAAGTATAGGTGACTATTTAATGCTCAATTTATGTTTGTGTGTGTGTACATAATGTCATAGCAAATGAAGCGAACACTGAATATAGAAAACGTATTTTTAGCCAATTTGTCTCAAAAAAATAACATTGAGCATGCCTTTATTCTCTTTATACGATATCTTGTATCTCATACTATCTATTGTATTTTTTATTATATTTTGCCTATAATTTTATAGATGTATTCTAAATGTACATGTACAAGGTGGTTATAATTAAAGTGACGGTGTTCAGAGTGGTACAGCACGGGCTGTAATGAGAGTAGCAGTCTGAAACTTCGTAGATATGCTAATGAAGCAATGCGCTCGCGAATTAAGCAAAAAAAAAAAAAATAGTTCCAATTCTCGCCACCAGGGTAAAAAATGGCGCTGTAAGCAGTCAAAACGTGGTATAGTTACAGGAAAAAGGCAGGAAAGATCAAACACATGAGAACAATGGCTCTGTCATGTTTATTAGGAACTATGGTCACAAGAACTGTTCAATATGGCCTCCCAATTCAGCAACATGCTGCATTCGTAACACGGCATGGTCGACGGTTGCTCGCAGCATGTCTGGTGAAATCTGCGCGACATGTCGTTGTATGCTAGCCTTCAGATCAGGCAGAGACCGGACATGTCCCTGATAGACACGATCTTTTAAATATCCCCACAGCCAGAAGTCACATGGATTAAGGTCGGGGGATCTGGAAGGCCAATCATCTGGAAACTGCCTAGAGATGATGCGGTCATTAGTGAAGGTTTCTCGCAGCAAATCTTTCACATGGCGAGCGACATGTGGTGTTGCCCCATCTTGCATGAAAATGGTGGTGTGTTCACAGTTCCGTTCTTGCAAAGCTGGAATCACGTGTTGCACAAGGAGATCCCTATAACGTGCAGATGTCACTGTACACCTAACAGGCCCTCGAGGTGTCATCTCCTCAAAGAAAAACGGACCAAGAATGAAGGAGCTAGTGAACCCACACCATGCAGTCACGTAAACTGAGTGCAATGGTTGTTCCTGCACAACATGTGGACGAGTGGAACCCCATATGCGACAGTTCTGAGTATTCACTGTACCGACCAGAGTAAAATGCACCTCGTCAGTCCACAGAATATTCCCCGGCCACATGTCATCCACTTCCATGCGTGCCAAAAACCGATGGGCAAACTCACGGCATTGTGGAATATCTTGGTGTTTCAATTGGTGCACAATTTGAATCTTGTAGGGATACCAGTGTAAAATGCACCGCAATACCTTGCGAACTGTTGACCAGGGGAGTGACAATTCACGTGCCACAGCTCTAGCACTGGTTGCAGAAGTTGAGGCATGTGCTGCACGGTCAGCTACAGCTACAGCAACTTCGTCCACAACTTCCACGGGCATGGGCCGCCTTCCTCTCCCTGGTGCAACACCCAATTCACCTGTTTCCTCGAATTTCTTCATCATCTTCTTCAGCCCATTAATTGACATGGGCCCTCTTCTCAGCCCTTTCTGTTGGCGATATTTCCGCAGTGCAGCGTTACTATTGCTCCCATTCTGGTAAAACAACTTCACTAGCAGTGCACCGTCTTTGCAATAGCCATTGCTTTTTACACGGGAAAAATCAAACTTTTAATGTTCGGCGAACATTCACATCACTAAAGGAAAAAAAAGCAACAAGCGTCACCAACAACAACCAGGGAGCTCACACAATGGTTAGGCAATGTCACCGACTTTGACGCCAGAGTTACGGAAAATTCCACGTTTTGACTGCTTACAGCGCCATTTTTTACCCTGGTGGCGAGAATTGGAACTATTTTTTTTTTTTTTTTTTTGCATAATTCGCGAGCGCATTGCTTCATTATCATATCTAGGAAGTTTCAGACTGCTACTCTCATTACAGCCCGTGCTGTACCACTCTGAACACCGTCACTTTAATTATAACCACCTGGTACAATGTGACAATTCCAAACTTTTGTAAAGTTGAATGGATGGTAATAAATAAATCAATCAATATATATATAATGAGGAAAAATATAAAATCCATGAACGTAAAACTGGGTGTTCAACTGTACAACTTAAAATAAACTAGATGTATTCTCAGGCCAATCACAGATCAATAGCCTCAGTATCAGCTCAGGTGCCTAAAGCAAGTACCTAGTCTTGCCATTAATACTGTTAAAAACTTTCTGCTTGGACTGTACATCTTGTGGTCCGGCAAATGAACCATGTTTGCGCTGAAGCTCACTCCTGACCATTGTGTATTCAACTGTCGAAGAGCAAGCATGTATCTTCTAGTGTTCAGCATTGAGTGGGGTGAATATGAAAACAGAGTACTCTTATAGCTCTGCATATGGTTTGAAAGTCAACCACTGAGATTTTCCATCCCCTAAAAACCCTGAATATCAGCAAAATGTTTGTGTATCAGACAATCTAGTCTTCTCACTAGTTATGGTTCTGTAGGAATGTTTGAGAAAAGAGAATTTATTTTTCACCAATGCTTAGTAGGTGTCTTTAGAAGTATTTTTGACTTGGGTGGACATCCACCACCTGGCATAATTGTTAGAAGTGTACTAGATATCCATGCATTTGTAGGGAACATGAAATAACCTGTTGCTCCTTTTGTAGGTGTTGCAGTATCAGGGGAGAGATTCAACTTGCAAAAACACATATTTGATAAAATCTGAAATTGCAATATAATCATTATCATCATCATTTGGCGTTTCCTGCCTCTGGCTGAGTCAGTATAGAAGTCAAGTTTCTCCATTTTTTCCTGGTCTTCCACCACTCCTCTCTTTCCACGGTGTTCCAATCTTGTCCTCTTCTCCCAACACTCTCCCCTATCTGCTTTTTCCACGGACATCTTGGTCTCCCCCTTGGCCTTATTCCCACTCCTTGTGCACTGTAAGCTTTTACTGGTAGTATTTCTGCATCCATCCTCTTCAATGTCTGAACCATCTCATCTGTGCCTGATCTATCCTGTCCTGAAGCTTCACCACCCCCACTGGGCAGGTCTAAAGGCTCGTTATTAGTAGTGTCTCTGGCGTCAGAATGGGAAAAGCAGAAGATCTCTCCCAGTTTGATAGAGGTCAAATTGTGATGGCACGGTACCTTGGTACAGTCATGTTCAAAAAATCTGTCGCATGGATTTTTTCTAAGTCCAACGTCTTACGAAATTATGTTGGTAGCTCTGAAACAAGGAAGTGTTGTGAAATATACGATCTTCCAATCAGAGTGAAGTTCGATTCGGCGGAGCAGGAGGCGTGACTCACGGTCATGTCCACAGGAAATTCAACCAATGCAGCATTTTCAAATATGAGATAACATCCCCATTGGTTAAATATTGTTTCAATAACGCGAATCGGCAGAAAGATTGCGCAAAAGTTTACTTTGTCGCTTTAATTGACTTTAATCGTTTCAAATTAGTATTAAATTGTCCCAATTATAGTTCACGAACTTAATATATGTATTCATGTATGTGTTTGACAATCATATATATCACTCCTTAGAACAATTTTCACATTGTTTTCACTACGTGAGATGACATTTCATTTACATTTACGATAAAATAGTGGTTTGGGTGTAATAACAGTTTTCATTAATTAATTTAGAGATGTATTTTTATTTATTGAGTTAATGATTAGGTTAATTCGTTATTTTTCGCGAAAAGAGGGATCCACAGCTGAAAGAAAATACACAAATTGCATGATTGAGGTCAAGAGTTCGTTTTAACATCACTTTTTGCACACATAGGCTAATCACGACTCGGGATACATTTAAATTGGAATGTGAAACATTATGCGACCTGACTGGAACTCGGAAAAGGACACACTGATTACAAGACGTCGATACATTACCGCTATGGTCTGGCGAACGCCAATAATAATGAGGGGGTTGTGAGAGTGAGAGAGGGGTGACGGAGAGTAGAAAATAAATAGTAATTTTGGGGGTATTTAGTGTTATATTTATACACATACAAACCTAAGAAAATATTTATTTTGATACATGTGTGTGGGAGGGGGGGGGCGAAGGGAGAAAAGAGAGGAACAGAAAGATATTGGGAGAGATGGGACGAAGAGGTGATTATAGAAAATGTTTTATTTGACGTTCAGTAATAAAAACAATCAAATCAATAATGATTATCTTATAAATACCATATTTATTGTAAATTTGTTTTAGAAATGGGGCCGGGAGCTGTTTGTTTAAGTACAGTGCAGGATAACAAGTGGAGACACATAGTGGTTCGTATCTCACTTTAAACTGTAGGTCCAGGCCCGATTAGCCTATCTGTGCATAAAGTGGACTTAGAATTCAGTAGGAAAATAACGTCGATCTAGTATTTTTGATTTTAGATGCGTTGAGACCACTAAAATTACCATTTCTTATAATAAGAAACCTGTCCTCATCTTACCATTTTGAAAGAGAGAGAGTTAATTGTATAATCTTTCGTTGTTAATTTCAAAGAAGACTAATTCAAATAGTAACAATGGGGACGAATAAAGCTTACGAAAAGTTTTTGCCACCGTGGGGATTTGAACCTACGACCATTAGAGTGACAACCCATTGCGATAACCACTACCCCACGAGTTCGTTCCTTCATAGGGCATGATTATAAGTTAAGACCACTTTGTTCAATGTGCATTAGAAATATAATCCCCACCCGCCTCTTTATAAACAACATACCAAAACGCTCCTTTGTAGCAAATGAAATAAAGGTGGTATGAATGTCACAAAACATTTAAGCAAAATCCACTATATTTACGACGCAATCGTTTTACATGGAGAGGCTACAGCTTCGAAAATTGAGGTTGTGGTTTGATTCTAGTTGTAGGATACCCCATAGGTATTGATAAGCCAAGGCTCTAGTGTGCACTAGATTGGTTCATTTGTAGTGACGTGCTCAGGAATTTGTAAAGAGGTATGTGAATTTAAAAATGTGTTAATGCTTAGTTTTTAAACAGTGAACTCATATTTTAATATCTCTCTGTCAATCTCACTATCTGACTTAGGAACTTATTAGTATTGCAGGAGTCATACTGAAAAGAAATTTCACGTGACAATAACGAGAAATTAGATTTACGGAAGGAATATTTTTCATATTTTAAAACCTCGAAGGGCCTTGGGCTATCTCCTGACTGTCAATCTCCCTTCCACAATCCTACCTATAGTTGTGGAGATCTTCAACTGGCAACGAGGTGACGTTGGTCAGCACGTCGAACCCTCAGCCGTTATAGAAGATATATGAAACCGGGTTACACCAGTCAATCGTAGCTCCCCAATTTCCTCACGATGGTGGGTTGCCGCCGGTCCTATACACATAGCAGGCCGAGAACCCAGGACAACTCGAATCCATGCCGTCCCGCTGCAGTTGGAGTCCAAAACTCAGTGTTAGACCGCACTGCTACGGAGGAGGAGAGTTTTCATATTTTATTTCTTATAAATGTCGACAATACATTAAATCTATTACGCACCAAAAATTAGTGGAAAAAATAGCTGGTTCTATAAGAGATTCGAACCTTCGATCTTCACTCAACTAGGCCGCTATTTTTAACAATTTCCCATTTTCTCACTCAATAACCTTCGTCGAACGTTAACGTTTATCTTAAGAGTCGTTAGCAATCTTGTAAACCTTATTAACCTATCTGCTGTCTATCACAAATTTATTTTACAACCTGGAGTAGATTTTGATGTCTGCAATTTAGAACTTGACTTTCGTGGTAAGTAATTCTCTACCGTCTACTATAATAAATAAATCAAAGTCTACATATCTCATATTTTGTAAATGCGAAATGTCATTGTTAAATGTTACAAACGATTTCTCATTCGACCGTTAGTTCCAGATATAGCCACAGCATTCTGGAAACCAGCGTGAAACGTGTTTCCCACATTTACAAGGTCAGGTGAACCCTTATCAGTTGTATTAGATGTCTGTGAACATGTTACTTCATACGTCATGGTCCTGTGGTGGATTTCTTCCCCTTCCCCTTTTACCTTGAACGGTAGTAATCCCCGACTGGGCACGACGAATCAATCACAGAAAAGCAGACTGTCTAGTAAATCTCATGGCATGTATTATTTCGAGCTCCTAGGTTTTGGAAAGTGAAATAAAAAAGTATGTAACATAAATTCATAATGGTTGACTTCTTTGGGTATTATTTCATGTCTCTTTTCTACTTACTCCTCTGAAACTTTTTGTCTACTGTTTTCAGTAGATCAAAAGGTGTTTTGAAACATCTACTGTGTTCATATTTTCAAAAAGATATAAATGCAAGAAATAATAAGGGGGAATGAAATTCATATTTACAGCCAAAATATTAAGCTTAACATATTATACGCTATACTGAATAAATTAATTTCACTTGCAGTTTCTCTACTGTACTGGTTTCAGTAGATCAATAGGTGTAGTAGATCAAAACTTCGGGTTTTGATGCACGGGGCTGGACCTCGTCACCCTATACGGGGCCCAGCCCCTTATCATGACAAAAATAAAAGCGTGTCTGAAAACTAAAATATCCTTACCTGGGTTAAAAGCTGAGACTGTAAAGGGACAGTCAGCACAAACAAGGACAAAACACAGGACAACACGCACACAGTCCTACGAAGATTATACTAACAGTAGGTCCAGTCACCAGAGCCTCGTTAGTCTGCAAAATGCAGTTCAGTGTGTACTACATGGAAGTGAGGTTGGTTTAGATTTTAAATAGATATAAAAACAAATTGTTAGTGAGGAGGAATAAAAAGCTATATTTACAGCTGACATGCTGAGCTAAACACACTACAAGGGTGTAAGGGATGACCTTCCACGAAGTATGTACACCCAATTGTTGCTTCCACGTAGTACTCCCTGGACTTCAGTTTTGCAGACGAACGAGGCTCTGGCGACTGGCCCCATGGCCAGTATAATTTTCTGTGTTGTCCTGTGTTTGGTCCTTGTGGGTGCTGAGTGCCTCTTTACAGCCTCAGCCTTTAACCGAATTCAGAATATTTTAATATTTTAGTTACAACAATACGTTATAGTTATGTTATTTTAGTTCTGGTAAGGGGCTGGGCCCCGTATAAAGTGACAGGTGCAAAATAGCCTAAGTGCTGACGCACCCAAAATTTTGAATTCAAATTCAAACACACTACATGCAATACTACATGTAGTACTGAAGAGAATATTTCACTTGTAGTTCCTCAACTGTAATTACACATTAGGCCTACTGAAAGTGTTCAGTAGGAAATCATTGATTTTGAGTAGATTTCCGAGAGACACAGTAGAGTACTACAATTGATAACAGTAGATTCTGTCTATTGTAAACAGTAGAAATTACGTACGTTTATAACGACGATGAGAATGAAACAGAGGTAAAAATAATGATAATGAAATGCAGAAGCGACCTGGAGCAAACAGGAACGTAGAATGTCTGGCAGGGAGACGCAAGAGTTGATCAAGCGATTGTAGCGTCAAATATAGCTTAGAGCTCGTAATTGATATTTCTACATGAGCTCAACATACAAGTTACATACAATGAGAGTATTGAATTGAGTTTACATCTCACGTGATATGAGTCGAAACTATTGTTACACATTGAACTGTGAAGTGGATCAATATTCAATTCGATTAGTTAGTGAATGGTGATATGCTGAGATTTTGTAACGAGATGTGCCGAATGGCTGAAAGTATAACATATTATGGACACATTGATTTGAGTTAATACATTTGAACAATCTTATAACGTGCGATTTTGCATGAAATTTTATTACTTGAATCTACATCACTTCATTGCAAAAGCTACAAGGCATTTTATGGGGTGTAAAATTCCGTGTTCGATTCAACGTTCGGTTAACCCTGCGATTTTTATTCTTTATTAAACCTAAAAATTATTTATTGAATTTCACTCATTACGAAAATTCGTATATTATTTGCTTTGCGAAATGTAGAGAAATATATTGTTTTTCATGCTTTTTACAAGAATACAACTATGCATGGTGAACAAAAAATAATGTAAAATAAATACTATTCACAAAATGTCAATAGTATTTATTTGTTTTGTTTCTTGATAATTTTTCCTAAAATAAAAATGTATAACTCTCGCTGAACATGACATTTCGTCGAATATAACACATGGATAAATTTTATGCAAATATTTGTAAAATGATGAGAAATTCAAAAACATATTCTGAGAAATTATTTTCAAAAATAACATTGAAACATCATTAGAAAGGAGTGTTATTTTTCTAAAATATATATAACATTTTTATTTCTTTAAATTATTAATTAAATACAATACTTAGTTGCTCTATATAATAATAATAGGGGTAATCGAACAGAAGTCAAACCTATAATCTTCGGCGTGTGATACTGATAGCCTATCACCGATCCACTTTACCATCTTAAAAAAAATTGAAGTTTCTTTCTCGGAAATTACTGGCTAATGCACGCAGGAACCTTGCCATACCATTATCTACCACTAAAAGCAGCCACGTCACAACCTCAATTTTCGAAGCTGTAACCTCTCCATGTAAAACGATTGCGTCGTAAATATAGTAGATATAGTAGATTAGTTCCAGATATAGCCAAAGCATTCTCTTCAGTACTACATGTAATATTGCATGTAGTGTTTGAATTTGAATTGAATTTATGGGTGTATCAGCACTTAGGCTATTTTGCACCTGTCACTTTATACAGGGTCCAGCTCCTTAGCAGAACAAAAATAACATAAGTAACGTCCTGTTGTAATTAAAATATTAAAATATTCTGAATTCGGTTAAAAGCTGAGGCTGTAAAGAGGCACTCAGCACCCACAAGCACCAAACACAGGACAACACAGAAAATTATACTGGCCATGGGGCCAGTCGCCAGAGCCTCGTTCGTCTGCAAAACTGAAGTCCTGGGTGTACTACGTGGAAGCAACAATTGGGTGTACATACTTCGTGGAAGGTCATCCCTTACACCCTTGTAGTGTGTTTAGCTCAGCATGTCAGCTGTAAATATAGCTTTTTATTCCTCCTCACTAACAATTTGTTTTTATATCTATTTAAAATCTAAACCAACCTCACTTCCATGTAGTACACACTGAACTGCATTTTGCAGACTAACGAGGCTCTGGTGACTGGACCTACTGTTAGTATAATCTTCGTAGGACTGTGTGCGTGTTGTCCTGTGTTTTGTCCTTGTTTGTGCTGACTGTCCCTTTACAGTCTCAGCTTTTAACCCAGGTAAGGATATTTTAGTTTTCAGACACGCTTTTATTTTTGTCATGATAAGGTGCTGGGCCCCGTATAGGGTGACGGGGTCCAGCCCCGTGCATCAAAACCCGAAGTTTTGATGCACACAAATTGTAATTCAAATTTAAAAAATCTTAACGTAGATGTTTCAAAACACCTATTGATCTACTGAAACCAGTACAGTAGAGAAACTGCAAGTGAAATTAATTTATTCAGTATAGCGTATAATATGTTAAGCTTAATATTTTGGCTGTAAATATGAATTTCATTCCCCTTTATTATTTCTTGCATTTATATCTTTTTGAAAATATGAACACAGTAGATGTTTCAAAACACCTTTTGATCTACTGAAAACAGTAGACAAAAAGTTTCAGAGGAGTAAGTAGAAAAGAGACATGAAATAATACCCAAAGAAGTCAACCATTATGAATTTATGTTACATACTTTTTTATTTCACTTTCCAAAACCTAGGAGCTCGAAATAATACATGCCATGAGATTTACTAGACAGTCTGCTTTTCTGTGATTGATTCGTCGTGCCCAGTCGGGGATTACTACCGTTCAAGGTAAAAGGGGAAGGGGAAGAAATCCACCACAGGACCATGACGTATGAAGTAACATGTTCACAGACATCTAATACAACTGATAAGGGTTCACCTGACCTTGTAAATGTGGGAAACACGTTTCACGCTGGTTTCCAGAATGCTGTGGCTATATCTGGAACTAACGGTCGAATGAGAAATCGTTTGTAACATTTAACAATGACATTTCGCATTTACAAAATATGAGATATGTAGACTTTGATTTATTTATTATAGTAGACGGTAGAGAATTACTTACCACGAAAGTCAAGTTCTAAATTGCAGACATCAAAATCTACTCCAGGTTGTAAAATAAATTTGTGATAGACAGCAGATAGGTTAATAAGGTTTACAAGATTGCTAACGACTCTTAAGATAAACGTTAACGTTCGACGAAGGTTATTGAGTGAGAAAATGGGAAATTGTTAAAAATAGCGGCCTAGTTGAGTGAAGATCGAAGGTTCGAATCTCTTATAGAACCAGCTATTTTTTCCACTAATTTTTGGTGCGTAATAGATTTAATGTATTGTCGACATTTATAAGAAATAAAATATGAAAACTCTCCTCCTCCGTAGCAGTGCGGTCTAACACTGAGTTTTGGACTCCAACTGCAGCGGGACGGCATGGATTCGAGTTGTCCTGGGTTCTCGGCCTGCTATGTGTATAGGACCGGCGGCAACCCACCATCGTGAGGAAATTGGGGAGCTACGATTGACTGGTGTAACCCGGTTTCATATATCTTCTATAACGGCTGAGGGTTCGACGTGCTGACCAACGTCACCTCGTTGCCAGTTGAAGATCTCCACAACTATAGGTAGGATTGTGGAAGGGAGATTGACAGTCAGGAGATAGCCCAAGGCCCTTCGAGGTTTTAAAATATGAAAAATATTCCTTCCGTAAATCTAATTTCTCGTTATTGTCACGTGAAATTTCTTTTCAGTATGACTCCTGCAATACTAATAAGTTCCTAAGTCAGATAGTGAGATTGACAGAGAGATATTAAAATATGAGTTCACTGTTTAAAAACTAAGCATTAACACATTTTTAAATTCACATACCTCTTTACAAATTCCTGAGCACGTCACTACAAATGAACCAATCTAGTGCACACTAGAGCCTTGGCTTATCAATACCTATGGGGTATCCTACAACTAGAATCAAACCACAACCTCAATTTTCGAAGCTGTAGCCTCTCCATGTAAAACGATTGCGTCGTAAATATAGTGGATTTTGCTTAAATGTTTTGTGACATTCATACCACCTTTATTTCATTTGCTACAAAGGAGCGTTTTGGTGTGTTGTTTATAAAGAGGCGGGTGGGGATTATATTTCTAATGCACATTGAACAAAGTGGTCTTAACTTATAATCATGCCCTATGAAGGAACGAACGCGTGGGGTAGTGGTTATCGCAATGGGTTGTCACTCTAATGGTCGTAGGTTCAAATCCCCACGGTGGCAAAAACTTTTCGTAAGCTTTATTCGTCCCCATTGTTACTATTTGAATTAGTCTTCTTTGAAATTAACAACGAAAGATTATACAATTAACTCTCTCTCTTTCAAAATGGTAAGATGAGGACAGGTTTCTTATTATAAGAAATGGTAATTTTAGTGGTCTCAACGCATCTAAAATCAAAAATACTAGATCGACGTTATTTTCCTACTGAATTCTAAGTCCACTTTATGCACAGATAGGCTAATCGGGCCTGGACCTACAGTTTAAAGTGAGATACGAACCACTATGTGTCTCCACTTGTTATCCTGCACTGTACTTAAACAAACAGCTCCCGGCCCCATTTCTAAAACAAATTTACAATAAATATGGTATTTATAAGATAATCATTATTGATTTGATTGTTTTTATTACTGAACGTCAAATAAAACATTTTCTATAATCACCTCTTCGTCCCATCTCTCCCAATATCTTTCTGTTCCTCTCTTTTCTCCCTTCGCCCCCCCCCTCCCACACACATGTATCAAAATAAATATTTTCTTAGGTTTGTATGTGTATAAATATAACACTAAATACCCCCAAAATTACTATTTATTTTCTACTCTCCGTCACCCCTCTCTCACTCTCACAACCCCCTCATTATTATTGGCGTTCGCCAGACCATAGCGGTAATGTATCGACGTCTTGTAATCAGTGTGTCCTTTTCCGAGTTCCAGTCAGGTCGCATAATGTTTCACATTCCAATTTAAATGTATCCCGAGTCGTGATTAGCCTATGTGTGCAAAAAGTGATGTTAAAACGAACTCTTGACCTCAATCATGCAATTTGTGTATTTTCTTTCAGCTGTGGATCCCTCTTTTCGCGAAAAATAACGAATTAACCTAATCATTAACTCAATAAATAAAAATACATCTCTAAATTAATTAATGAAAACTGTTATTACACCCAAACCACTATTTTATCGTAAATGTAAATGAAATGTCATCTCACGTAGTGAAAACAATGTGAAAATTGTTCTAAGGAGTGATATATATGATTGTCAAACACATACATGAATACATATATTAAGTTCGTGAACTATAATTGGGACAATTTAATACTAATTTGAAACGATTAAAGTCAATTAAAGCGACAAAGTAAACTTTTGCGCAATCTTTCTGCCGATTCGCGTTATTGAAACAATATTTAACCAATGGGGATGTTATCTCATATTTGAAAATGCTGCATTGGTTGAATTTCCTGTGGACATGACCGTGAGTCACGCCTCCTGCTCCGCCGAATCGAACTTCACTCTGATTGGAAGATCGTATATTTCACAACACTTCCTTGTTTCAGAGCTACCAACATAATTTCGTAAGACGTTGGACTTAGAAAAAATCCATGTGACAGATTTTTTGAACATGACTGTACCAGCATCTCTGAAACAACGCAGGTTGTTGGCTGCTCTCATGCTGCTGTAGTGAGCACGTATCGAAAGTGGTGCAATGGTGGACAAACAACGACACATCGTCCAGCCATGTGTCAACAGCGGTTCATTGATGCCAGAGACCAGCGGTGGATGTCGCTTATTGTTCAAAGCGACCGCAGGACCACAGTGCGAGAAATCGCCCACAGGTACAGCAGTGGTGACCAGGATGTTTCACTGCACACGGTTCAGCGAAGACCAAGTCGTACCTCAATGCTGACTGCACTCCACTGAAAGAAGCACATTAAGTGGGCAGGAAATCATCGACACTGGACCATGGATGATTGGAAAAAGGTCGCCTGGTCCGATGAATCCAGATTCCTGGTTCATCATATCGACAGCCAAGTGCATGTACGCCGATTTCCATCAGAAGCTATGGCACGTGATTGCTCGGTTGGGTGGAGACAGGTTGGTGGAGGAGGTGTGATGGTCTGGGCAATGTTTTTATGGGACACACTGGGGCCCATTATTCTGGTACACTAATCACTGACAACTCTCAGGTATCTGGACATTATTTGGAACCAAGTCCATCTGTTCATTTGATTTTCTTGATTTGAGTTGGTGTTTTAAGTCCACTTTATGCACAGTAAGGCTAATCGGGACTGGACCTACAGTTTAAAGTGGGATCTGAACCACTTGTGCCTCCACCAGGTATCAAACCTGGGACCCCTTGATTACAAGGCAATGACGCTACCACTGCACCAGGGGGAGGCATCCATCTGTTCATGTCAATAGTGTTCCCTGCTGGTGACGGCCACTTCCAACAGGACAATGCACCATGCCACACTGCCAGGATTGTGCAGGACTAGTTCGAGGAACATGACAGTGCATTAACTTTAATGTTGTGGCTGCCACATAGCCCGGATATCAACCCCATTGAATATTCGTGGTTCGACTTGTAGAATCAGGTACGTGCTACATCACCACCACCCCCACACTGTATGCCAACTGGAGGATCTGCTGTTGCGCTTTTGGCATAAGATACCCCAGGATACCTTCCGTCACCACGTTGAATCGATGCCTCATCGAGTTCTGCGGGATAAAGGTGGTCCCACACCACATTAGGTGGGTGGTCATAATGTAATGGATCGGTGTATATCACCTTCTTGCATTTCATAGGTACATCCCTGTTCCATATTAATCTTCGAACACTTTGATGTAGTCCACCACCCATTTCTCCTCTTCTGTTTACCTCCTCATCTATTCTTCCACTTCTCTCAATTATGCTTCCTAGATATTTGAAGCTCTCCACTACCCTCAACTCGTCCGTGTCCATCTCTATTCTTGGTTCATTTCTGGCTCAGTTTCTTCTTGTTATTAGCACCTCAATCTTTTCTGCACTGAATTTCATTCCTGCTCTTCTGATTTCCTCATTCAACTATCAAGCTGTCTTTGTACTTCTTCTGTTTCCCCATATTACTAAGTCATCAGTGAACAACACGGCCTTCATCTCTTCCTCTCCTATCTTCTTCCCCACCTCTTCGTTAATTGCATCCATTGTAATTATGAAGAGCAGTGGGAAAAGAGCACTTCCCTGTTCCGCTGGTGTCTTCACACAGCTCTGGTTCACCTTGTATGTGCTCTGCACTCTACACACTTATCTCTTCCTTGACTCCTTTCTCTCCTAGAGACTTCCAAATCTTTGTTCTGTTTATGCTATAATATGCCTTTTCTATATCTAGGAATGCCATAATCAAATAATTTCCATACTCGTAGTGCCTTTCCTGCATTTGCCTTATGGTGAATATGAGGTCTACTGTTGATCTGCCTCTTCTAAATCCATACTGTTCCTCTCTCATGTTCGGATCTGTTACTTCCCTTATTCTTTTCTCTAATATTTTCTCATACACCTTTGCTGAGTGGCACATTAGTGTTATTCCTCTGCAGTTTATACATTCCTTTCTTTCACCCTTCTTGAATATGGGAACTATTAGCCCCTTTGTCCAATCTCTTGGCACACTGTTTTCAACACTCTGTACAGCCACTGCACACCAATCACTCCTGCTCCTAGTATCATTTCCACTGACACTTCATCTACTCCAGGTGCTATACCTCTCTTCAGTGCTTCCTCCACTTCTTTCTACACGAGATTCATTTTTCCCTTCCTGTTTTCTTTTCCCTTCACTTCATGTGCATTTCTTTTTTTCACGTTCAGCAATTTCTTGAAATGATTTCTCCACATTCTCCTTATTTCTTCATCCTCTTCTACAAAGTTTTCCCTTTCATCTCTTAGATTACAGCTCCCCTTTCTCTTGTCCTTTCTCTCAATATATATGCAATATAATCACTCTTGGTAAACATTTTTAAACCACTTTATTGATGGCATCAGTGCATTATGATTATTGACACAGTGGTAAATTCGTCGCCTTTTATCACAGCACGGTACAATGCTAGGGGTCCCTAGTTTGAATCCCAAACTGGCCATGGGTGCTTCATCAATAGCATCATGTCGTCATTCATCCTCATCTTCGTGATTAGCTAAAAGTGGTAGAAAAGCAAAGATAAATAAACCAAATCATACAATTGTAGCCTTTTATTCAATGGGGACTGAGTTCGATGCCCCAGGGGAGCCATATAGTGGTTCGGAACTTACTTTAAACTGTAGATCCAGCCCCAATGAGTCTCTCTGTGCATAAAGTGGACTTAAAAACAAACTCAAGAGTAATGCAAAACTAAATATGCTGACCAAGGCAGTAATTTATTTTATTAAAAACATAAACTAAACGTAACGTTTCAACCTTCTAGCAAGATCTTCTTCAGACTCTGTATCAAGTACAAAAGCAACAAGATACAAAAACAGGGTATTATATATACACACAAACATTACTCCCTCCAGACTATTTAGAAAGTTGTTTGGAACTTTCTAGCAGGTGACTTTCACTTGCCAACTTTACTTTCACCTAAACGGCTAAACACAATTACTTCCATATAGAATGTGGTTGGACTTTTAATCTCACGCTCTTTTCCCTTCATTTTTCTTCCTTTTCCTCTCCTCTTTCTCTCTTGTCCTTTCCACTCTTTCTAACATCTTCTTCCATTCTTTGTTTAACTTCAGTCCCCCATTCCAGTTCATTGTGTCTTCTTCACCTTTCTTTTCTATTTCCTTGGCTTCCTTCCATTTTCTCACTAGCATTCTCTTCTCCCTTCCTATCTGCTTAGCCTCATCCCACTCTATGTCATGTACTGTTTCTCTCGTGTGTTTAAATATTGCATTTTTCTCTCTCTTAAGTCGAACATCATCCCTATGTTGTTTCAACCTGTCTTTCAGCCTTTTTTTCGTTTCTCCTATGTACACACTCTGACATTCTTTACATTTCACTTCGTAGATAATCCCTTCCTCTTCCTCATCTCTGTTTTCCTTTTTCTTGTTTGCATTCCAGGGAAGAATTGGAAGGAGAAGAAGACCTTGCTAGAAGGTTGAAACGTTACGCTTAGTTTATGTTTTTAATAAAATAAATTACTGCCTTGGTCAGCATATTTAGTTTTTCATAATCATGGAAACAAGGCTTAATGGTGTTATAATTCAACAGTAATATTGAATTTATTGCAATATGTATTGTGGAAGTATCTATGGATCTTTTTATGTGAAAGAAAAGCAGAAAAACAATGAACAAAAGACAAAACAGTTTACAAATTATTTTCATTCACCTTCTAAATAGAAATTACAACATACTGACTCGATTTCCATCATAATCACGTCAATATTAGCAGAGATAAGAGAAGTTTTGTGATGGAGTGGCCGCCATCTTTGATGTTGTAATAGCGGGAAAATGTACCAGGTGGTGGAAGTCCATCCAAGTCAAAAATACTTCTTAAAACACCTACTAAGTATTGGTGAAAAAAAATTCTCTACATTCATACTTTCCTACAGAACCATAGCCAGGTCCTGGACTAATCCAGAGATGCACCGAGACTGGAAGCATGAAAATCACCCAAGAGTGGGTCAACTTCACACCGTATCAACAGTGGCGGCTCATGTCCACCGAAATCCCATCTGGAAGGAAGTGATGATGGCACAGGAGCTGAAAATTTCTGATCACCAATGTCCAGGGTACATAATGAAGACCTTGGACTTGGAGCTTACCGGAAGAGTACTGGATATTTTCTGACTCCACAGCTGAAGATGCAGAGGGAACTGCAATCGAGACGGCTCCTGCAGCGGTACAGTGCTAATTTGCATGGCAGGATTCTCTTCAGCACTGAAGAAAGTTTTAACCACCAAAATGAAATGGCATGTGCTTCAAGCTTTCAAGAAGTCCGTGAGAGAGTTCAGAGATGCCACCAGCCCTCCTCAGTCATGGTGTAGTGGGGGGTGAACTATGAGAGTGCCACCACGCTTCATTTTTGTGAGAAGGGCTTAGAAACCTGTGCGAAAATGTATGTGGAAAGTGTCCTGGACCTTGTTGTGATGCCATTGAACCAAACAATGTTTCACAATGAACCCTAGAGGCTCCAGAAATATTCTGCTCCAGTTCATAAGGCGAGGATGATGCGACAGTGACTGGACAACATTGTACTATTTTTTTTAATCCCACTGTTGATTGGCCATCTGATAGCCCTGGTCTCAAAACCCTGGACTACAAACTGTGGCTGGTGCTAGAGGGGACTGTCTGCAAGAAGAGGCACCCTAGAACTGAAAGTTAAAAGCGCTCCTTGATGGCAGCAGTGGTGGACTTTCCCATCGAGACCATTCCTGCTGCAATAGATGCCTGGTCAGAGAGACTTCGAGTCTGTGTGAGGGCAAAAAGCGGACATTTTGAAAATTCATTGGTGCTATTTGTGTATAATATATGTAAGTGTAACATTACTTATAGAAAATTTAAAAATCTGAAACCATATTCAACTTACTCACAAAATAGTGTGTAACAGCATTTATGGCTAGACTAGGTATAATTGCAGTGCCACTGTAATTACTTATTAATAAAGGCATGCATATTTCATTTTTGATGGAAACACAAAATGTGAAATATCACAGTGCAAAGTTCATTATTCATGTTTTTGAAGGTGTGAGGTGCATTTTTATATCATGTTTTGTCACAAAATGAGGTGAAATGAACTGCAATATGTGAAATAAACTATTCAACATGTAATTTAGGGTTTATATACAGATGCGCTACTTTCTGATGTCTGAATTTTTCTATGAGTTATGCAAATTCAGGAAAATTGATTAATTCTCCTGTAAATATTTGAGAAGCAAAAATGGAGTCCTTTACACAAAAATAAACTTAATACTATGATAGCTACATAAATGTACTTACTATTAGAAGAGATGTTTTTTTTCTTTGTGTTATAAGTGTAGTTTTTAAAATCCAATTTAGGGTTAAATTTACCATTTTAACACCAAAATGCCATATTATATACTGCTTCTGATCCTGAAAGACGCCCAGTTTTTGTACCATAATCTTGATATTTTATTCACCATAAATATGTGGTTATACTTATTAGTAAGAATCAATATTCTTTTCTTGCAGGTTCATTAGCAAACATAACTTCAAAATTGAGATTAAAAGTATCTTGTAGTACAGATAAAAGAGTACAAATCATGGATGAAATTATTTCAGGTATTCGAATAATTAAAATGTATACGTGGGAGAAAATGTTTGCTAAAATTGTCAAGTTGGTCAGAAGGTAAGTGTAAACTTTACTTCACAAGAAAAGTAATCAAATTTAGTAATATCTGGTTTAATTACTAAGATCTCAGGTGAAGTAGGTGTAGAAGTTAACAGGAGAGAAGTTTTTAGTCGGAACAAGAAATATAAAGAAGATACCAACTTTGGGGATGGGAAATGGAATGAGTTAAAACTTTGGGGTGAATCGGCACATTTTTCACCCTTCAAAGTATACGAGGAAAATCCTCTTAAAGTTAAAGAGCCCCTTGAGAAAGCTTAAAAGTGCAAGGTTGTAAAGGGACCTGCATAGGGTGCACACAACATGTTAAAAAGGTAAGGGGAGACTAAAAACTTGCTCAGAAACAGTAAACGAGGCCCACTCCTCTCAACAAGCCTAAAGCACTGGTTAAAACATTGTCCTCATCTCCCAACATGGATGATGAACTTTGAGGATTTTCCTTATACTGTGAACATCTATAATTTACATACTATTTCTCCTTGAAGGAATTATTTTTACATTTCTAAAAAGAAACCTGCCATTTTCAAAAAAAAATATGACAATTATAGGGCAATAAACATCAAAGTACTTTTAATACTTGACCATTCGAAATTCCCCTACTGTTCAGAATCCCAAAATTCGGGAAACAAATTTCTTAAGTCAGGATCGGGAGAGATATTATTTTCTCCCAATCTCAGTAGTGACATTTCAATATATCTCACATCACTACTATAATGAATAGTATTAGACTTAATGAGATTATATATATATATATGCACAAGATGCTTTCATGACATTGAATTAAACTAGCAGGGTGGTCGGATACTGACCCAATTACTAATATGAGATGAGGAACCCCAGTTCAGAAACGTGTCATTAAAAAGTTATAAGCCAAAACTAGTTGCAGCTGCCTATGACAGCGGAATAAGACAATTGTGAGATGTGGCTTGTAGATTTAATACAAAAATTACTAGTGTATCATAGCACTCTATGATAAAAATGTTACAGTAGTTGTTCAAAATGGCAGCCCCCAGCATCGATGTAGGAACGACAGCTTCACAAGAAGCTCTGTCGCATCCGCTCTAACATCCCTTGAGTCATTCTGATGACACCACAGGCAGTAAGGATTCTTGCTAGGAGGGGGTGCAAGAGGTGTCCTTCAGTTCAGCACCTCATTGTCAGCTGTTTGAGTGAGGAGGACCTGCTGGAAAGTTACTTTTTAAAACTAACTGAGTTACAGTTACTCATTTCAAAAAGTAACTCAGTTACAGCTACTGGTATGTGAAAAAGTACGTAATTGTAAGTTTCTAGCTCAACTACCATGTTCACAATGAATGCAAAACACTAAAGTTTTCATGCCCAATTAGAAACGAATTGCAAAAAACCATGTATGTTCTACAATTATTATGCATCAAAGCCTAGCTTCCCTGCCATACGCGATTCCGTGAAAACTCTTTCAACTTAGCATCCACAGAAGACATATAGTTGGAAGCAGAATTGCCAAATTTATTTATTTCCCCACGTTAAAAATTTCCAAGTTAACAATTTAAGTGTCATAAAGTAATTGTTCATAATATTACTTCTATTGCAAAAAATAACTGTTAGTTATAATTTCTCACAAAAGTAACTGTTACTTGTAACACAACTACTTTGAAACAATGGTTCAAAGTATGACTTATTGGAAAAAGTACAGAAACAAACAACTGTCTAGTCAACATGGCACCCTTTCCATTAAAAAGTTTTTCCTTGTCTTTTATGCTTATTTACAGCTTAATATTCTATGTACCTCTTGTTTGGTATTCCAAAATGATTTTCACTTAATATAAGTTCGATTCTCACACAAGAACTAAATTAACAGTTTTAAAAAAAGCATGTATGAGTAATTCCATGTCAAATCAATGTATTAAAGATGTATTTTGAAGTTTGGCAATTCTTACTGACTTCTAATTTGGCTGTTTAGCACATTAAAATTGCCTTAAATTGCAAAAATCTAAAAAAATTGGCACACTTTCACATAAAAGTGTAAATCTTTGCTAAACGCAATTCACCTCTTGGTTGCCAATTGCCTTTTAAAGTGTTATATAATACTGGCAGTTTCAAGGCAAAAATATTTAACTTTCATTTTTAAAATTTTGTTTAATTCTTTAGACCCAAGAAAAAATATATTTCTATATCTTTCAGAAAGTAACACATTTCATGGGTCGACTTGCTAAAATTAATCTTAATAATTATTATAATATCAACAATATAATTAAACACTTTCAATCTCATAAAAAAAATTTCTTTCAGGCTAGAAATAAAAAGACTTCGAGCAACTTCATATATTCGCAGCATTAACTATTCATTCATATTAGTAGCTGTCCAAACAGAAATCTGCACTACTGTGGTAATGTATGTTCTTCTTGGGAATACAATCAATGCACAAAAGGTATTATAGCATCTCCTTTATCATTACTAACATCCATATCTATATTATGTGAAAAATAAAACAGAGAGAATACATGGCTTCACTAATTTAGTCTTTGAAGTACTTTGCAATAATAACCCTGTTAAGCCAAGCTCAATAACACACAAAAAATGCTGACCAAGGCAGACATTTATTTTAAAACACAGTGTGTATAGTGTGTTTTCTTAAAATAAATCTCTGCCTTGGTCAGCATTTTTAGTGTGTTATGTATTTGCAATAATGTTCAGTCATTAGGGCATCTGACTGCAATGCGAAAGACCCGGGTTTGATCCCCGGTGGGGGAGAACCAGGATTTTTTCCACCTGTTCAAGTGGCTCCGGCATCCACTCAGCGTCATATAAAGTGGGTACCTGGAGGAAACTCAGGGAAGGGGGGTGGTTGAGGCAGCCAGGGCTGTGGTGCTGATCACATCACCCCAACCTTCGGTCGTGATCAAGAAAGCATGGGGCCCAATCTCCCTGTCCCTATACGCCCTCACCTCACAATGGAAAACATTGCCCGTGTGGATGCAACAGTAAAATTAGTGGTGCTATGGGACAAATGCCTGAACCGCTGTGGTGACTATGTGGGAGAATAGAACAATTCCTATATTTTGATTTCCCTGCATGTTTATTATTTCGGCTGAATAAAATATAGGGGCAAAGACTTTTTGATTTGCCCTCGTACATAGTCCATGACATCAGCCTTCAAACCCTACTGGTTAACACACAATATAATACACACAGTTCCAGAATCCAGGCAAGGCTTGAGATTGTCTACTGTCCCAATTCATTACTACTAAGGGAGATTTCACATCAACGTGACAGGAGACATGCGTCACTTTGAAACAAACCTTTCACAAAAATTACAAGCAGGGACGTCGTTAGGGGAGAGGATTTGCAACTGTTCCCCCACCCCCAACAAAATTTTTATCGATTAAAATTTAACCTTAAATTAATACTATATAAAATTTTCAGGGAAATTTTTAGCAGAACTGGAGCACTGCATGGGGAACAAACTTGCTAGTCTGAAGAAATTATTCAGAAGCAAATGTAAATCTACAAAATTTCCACTCCTTCATTGCTTACCGGTTTGTAACCAGTCATAGAATCTGCCTGCCTTGAGGCTATTGCCCTTGCTCAAAGTTCCTAGAAACCAGGGATTCGAACTTTTTGTTACAAATTACCATTCCCTTACAGATGGAATCAAAGTCTCTGCTGCAGTCAACAGTAGGGGATCGAGATATATACTATGAGTTCTCCAATGACTGATAATGTTCCAAGACTTCAAATTTCTACCTGCTTCAACTTCAGAGCTTTGTGTTCTTGCAAGTTGCCCTGGGTGTGATCAATGTGTAGTTCTAAAGTGTTGTGGTACGTTCCCATTTTCAATGGATAAATTCATTTTTTGTGATAATTTTCACATAAGAATAAATTATCTTGGACCTGTCAAAAATAAATCATAGACGTTAGGTTATTCAGTCTGGGAGGACCAAATCTGAAATTTTGAAATGTGTTTGCATGAAACTATTAGCAGAAACGAAAGCTAAACAAGACAACAACATTATACAGAGTGTCACGAAAGTAATAGCGCAAACTCACACAGGTGAAAGTACATGATAATAGAAGCAAAAAGTCCCAGTAAACATGGGTCTGCAAACTAGCCATTTTCGAGATAATCGTGAATGTGTGGTTACAATCTGCCACTGACTTAATTGTTTGTAAACTTATGAGACACCCTGTATAATGTTGTTGTCTTGTTTAGCTTTCGTTTCTGCTAATAGTTTCATACAAACACATTTCAAAATTTCAGATTTGGTCCTCCCAAACTGAATAACCTAACGTCTCTGATTACAAGACAAGCTGCATATGTCACTGAGTTCTGACTGAGGCATGAGTGTTCTTTGGGAGTGCCTCTTTCCATCTAATCTTCACTCATCCTCATCATCAAAATTAGCCAGAAGTGGAAGAAACGCGACACAAAAATTGAAAGGAAAAAAAAAGATTCAAAGCAGAATGGGGTACCGAAAGTTTGCTTTATGCAGGTACCAGGCTGGAAAAATTCTGACCTTAGATCAACACACCCCAGGGATTGAACCCATGTCTCCTGTATGGCAGTCAGGTGCCCGGAAGACTTCAATTTGTGGTTGAGCCACAATGGCACACTAACTACTAACTCCCTAGCCTTCTTAAACCAGGTTTATGGCTGAAGGAACACAAGCCTATCTTGGGCAAGATCAATCCAATCTTCTCCATCCTTACCGATTTCCTTTAGGTCCATCACAACGTTATCCCTCTATCTTTGTCTTGGCCTTCCTACAGGTCTCTTACCATCAGGTTTCCCAACAAGAATCCTGTAAACTCTTCTTTCATCTCCCATTTGTGCCACATAAGTCTTCTTGATTTAATCATTTTAATAATATTGGAACATGAATACAAATTATACAGTTCTAAATTATTTATCATTCTGCACTCAACTGTCTCCTCGTCCCTTTTAGGTACAAGTATTTCTCTAAGGATTTTATTTTCAAATACTCTTAATTTATGTTCCTCTTTTAATGTAAGGGACCAAGTTTTACATCCATATAATACTACAGGCATAGGCGTAGCTAGAGGGTGTGCCGGGTGTGCCTAGGATCACCCTAATGGGCTGCTTTCAAAGAGAATTAAATACAGATATTACAATAAGAGAGAAAATAAGCGGCAGTTTGTAAGAAGTTGTTGGAGAAAGAAGATATTTACTGCATTCTACTCTGTACTGCAGCGCCTTTCTTCTATGCCTGTCTCAAGCTGAATGTGTGAGAGAGCTTTCTCCAAGCTTACCCAAGTTAAAACTAAATTAAGAGCAACTCAGAAGCAGGGTGGTTTGGAAGCCCTGCTCTTGCTATTTGTGAAACAGGAAAAAGCTTCGTCTATTGATGTAAATGAAGTTATTGATGAGTTTAATAACATTGTATCTTTTGACAGACGTCTCTTGTTATAGATAACGTGTATTTTGATGTATTTGTTTGTAATATTTATGAACATTTTTTGTGTGTGTAATTTCTATGCAATTTGATTTTTTTCTACTACATATATTCAGAAATTTCCAACACTGTCATTTAGTGAATTTATATTCCTTTACAAACATCAGTGCAGTTAAAGAGCCAAGTGATTGTGTTGCAAAATATGCTATTAAAAAGGTACATGAACTCATTTTTTCTTTGTGCACACCCAAATATAAAGTTCTAGCTATGCCTATGGCTACAGGCAAAATAACTGTTTTGTATATTTTAACTTCTAGTTTCTTGGATATTATACGAAAAGATAAAAGTTTATGAAGAGGTGACACACAAACTACTCAAAGATTAAGGGGAATATCTTTGTAAGTCTTGAGCTATTTATATAATTGCATAATGTAACTCTTTTATGTTTTTCAGCTATTCGTTATCACTTCTCTTATTAACACTCTACGTATATCAATGGCTAGTTTCTTCCCTCAAGCTATCACACTGTTTGCAGAGCTTTTAGTAGCCATCAGACGTCTCCAGGTGAGTTATACATTTCATAATCAAAGTCACTGTAATGGTTATACATTTCATAATCAAAGTCGCTGTAATGGTTATACATTTCATAATCAAAGTTGCTGTAATGGCTATACATTTCATAATCAAAGTCGCTAAGTTGCTGACCAAGGCAGTTTATTAAGATAAAAAACACTTAACAGGTAACGTTTCAACCCTGTATCAGGGTCTTCCTCAGACGAAGAACTAAACTAAAATGATGAAATATACTACACATAGAAAGATTACATACACATAGCAGGGTCACTAGCCACACAACAACAAATCAAGTTGACAGTCCTTATCTAGGAAGATTTCTTCAAAGGAATTAAGAATATCACCTCTTGACAGTTGTTGACTAATGGGTCTACTACACTGACAGGTGATCGACAGGTCAAGATTAGCAAGACCATCATTCATAACACCTCAACTATAAACACACAAAGGACAGTGGCAACCAATTTTAGATTCACTTTACACTCAGATCTGCTAATCGTGATAGGTCTACAGTTTAAATTAGACTTACAACTACTTTGCAATATGCCTTCACAGGGGATCGAACTTTTTGAAATTCCTTGATTACAACACAATAGTATGGGGTGATTCACATAAAACTAACACATTTCAGTCATGTCTAACTTCCATAGAAATACATCTCAATGCTTCATGTTAGTCTCACATGACGCGGGACATCTGGAAGATTCAAGATTCTAAAAAAAGTTACGAATCTGTGCTGGATTTGGTAGCTTTCATTGCCATATTGTCTCGGTCGCTGTGAAAATGCAGTACACACTATGAATTTTTATGGTGTTTGTTGACCAATTGAATGACACGGATATTTCAACAGCATGGCCCACATGCTATGCACCAAATGATTTCTTGGCGCTGATCCAAAGTGTCTTTGAGGACCGAATAATTCCCTGAAAATTATGGCCACCGATATTTTCTGATTTGATCCACCTCACTCAACTTGGTCCTGGGTAGGTATCTTAAGGAAACAGTATATATCACACACCCTCTGACATTGGACAAATAGGAGAGCATTACAAATGATATCACTGGTATTGACAACAGCCTACTCGAATGAATGACCAGGAACATGGGACAATGCGTCCAACTGTGCCTTCAGGAGGTGGAAGGGAGGAAAGGACACTTTCAGCATGCAATGTTGATTTATTTATTTATTTATTTATTGTTTTAAGTCCACTTTATGCACAGTAAGGCTAATCGAGACTGGACTTACAGTTTAAAGTGGGATCCAAACCACTTGTGCCTCCACCAGGTATCGAACCTGGGACCCATTGATTACAAGGCAACAATGCTACCACTGCGCCATCGGGGAGGCCCTCAGCATGCAATCTAAAAGCTATTAAATTCCCATATCTGTGCTACATTTCAGATGCAATAACATGTTGCCAGCTTTATTCTCGTTCGCATACATTGATAATGAAATGTGTCAGTTTTATATAAATCACCCTGTATTATCATTGTAGCATCGAGGAGACTCAACCAATTTTAAACAACAAAAGAAATTGAACATAAACACAAATGAACTAGTCTGAAATTAGAGCAACAACTATGGGCTTCACTCGGCCACATACATTTTTGTGATTTGTCTGATACAGATTTGATAGAATTTCGATCAACATCCTTTTGTGGCTTACACAAAATTATTGTACTGTATATTTGAGAAAGAAGAGAACTGTACCATTGACTTGATTAATAAAATATAAGTGCAACTGGTAAGGCTTCTTTTATCTATTCCAGGACTTTCTGTTGTATGAAGAAAACACTCCAAGCAAAGCTGACAATTTCCCCTACAAGAATGATAACAGTGAACAGCCAACTTTGGGTGTTACAATTACAAATGCAAGTGGGAAATGGAATTCAGCCAGTGAAAATACTTTATCCCAGATCAACATAGAGTTCATTCCTGGTAAACTGGTTGCAGTTATAGGGCCTGTTGGATCTGGGAAGGTGAATATAATGTTCTAGATACACTCCAAAAGTTCTAAAGATTTTTTTTGTTGTTGAAATTATCTTTATGTATCACTTCTCTCTAACTTCTGGTCAATTATGATGGTGGTGATGATGATGATGATGATGACAAGACACAAAAGAACAGCCTTCCCTAAATCCAGAACCCTCAGTGGCAAGATCATAGATTTGCCTACTCAATGCATTCAATCTGCAAAATGGCCTCATGAGAACATGTCCCCATTACCAGCCTTAACAGCATGTTTCCTTTTTGTGGGGTGGGGAAGCTAGTCTAGACTGCCTTGCAGGAGACATGGGTTTGATTCCTGTGGTTCACCCAGCCTCAAATAAATGGGTATCTGGTAGCAACCATGTGGAGTAAAGGTGGTCAGAGTATGTTGCTGATCATATCACCTCTAAAAAACATTTCAAAATCAAGAATGTGTGGGGTAGGGATGGCCAAATTTGGATATCGGATAACTTTCTATTCGGATTTCAAATATCTGGATATCAAATATTCTGATATCTAGATTATCAGGATATCCAGAATTCCATATATCTGAATTGTCCAGATATTTGATATCCAGATTATCCACAGTATTATTTCCACTGAAATTGAAATTTATTTTTTACTTGTGGGAGATGACTAGTATACAGGAGCCTTGTAAAAGTGATTGAATCTGATATCCAGGCAATTTTTGCACAAACAGTGGAACCCCGATTTTAAGTTTCTGGTTTTTACATTATGCAAATGTAAAAAGTTTATATTGCGAAATGTAAAATTGAGGTTCCACTGTATATCCACTCGATCATTTCCCAGATATTCTCTAGAGACCCCCTTTTCTTTGTAAGTTTCCAATTCCAGATGATCTGCACAATTCCCTGACAAGCCAAATTCCCTGACATTTCCCTGTTTTCCAGGTTTTTAAGACGTGTAGCAACACTGGAATTCTAAGCCAGTGTAATTCTTCACAGTTCGGTTTTTTGAAGGAAGAGAAAATCTCGAAAATGGCTTTGTTGTCATTGGCCAAAGGTCTAGCTGAACCTTAACATTTTAAAAATGCCAGATTATTTGCTACAGTTACGATGATTTTGGTCAAATCAAAGAAAGCAGTTATGCAAGTCTGGTAGTGGGTTGGGAACTGGCAAAATGTATCAATTACAACAGCCATAAAATCGAAAAAAAAAATACCAGGTGGTTATAATTAAAGTGACGGTGTTCAGAGTGGTACAGCACGAGCTGTAATGAGAGAAGTAGCCAGAAACTTCGTAGATATGCTAATGAAGCAATGCGCTCGCGAATTATGCAAAAAAAAAAAAAAAAAAAATAGTTCCAATTCTCTCCAAGGGTAAAAAATGACACTCTAAGCAGTCAAAACTGGGTATAGTTACAGGAAAAACACTATAAATCGCAGAAAACAATACTCCTTGTAATAAAATATCGCTACAATTTCACTATTCGAATTACATGAACATTACTAAAGGAAAAAGCAACAAGCGTCACCAACAACAACCAGGGAGCTCACGCAATGGTTAGGCAATGTCACCGACTTTGACGTCAGAATTACGGAAAATTACACGTTTTGACTGCTTACGCTTTAACCCTGGTGGCGAAAATTGGAACTTTTTTTTTTTTTTTTTTTTGCATAATTCGCGAGCGCATTGCTTCATTAGCTTATCTACGAAGTTTCAGACTGCTACTCTCATTACAGCCCATGCTGTACCACTCTGAACACCCTCACTTTAATTATAACCACCTGGTATATCATGTTAGTATAAATTATATCTTTTTGGGTTCAATGAATTCAAATATGCCATTTATTTTAAAGTCCAAGCACTTACTGTTGCATTTCCCTAAATGGCTCAGAATATTCTACTACTTTCAATCTTCATGTAAAAAAGCTGATCACAAAATCAATACTTGACTTCAAAACTTAATCATTATTAGATTTATGGCTTTATTATATGCTACAATTATGTCGGAGGCTATTTATTATTTTTTATATAAAATTGCACCCAAATTTGCAGAAATGTGTTCCAGCATAACTTAGCTCTGTGAGCAAAAAATATAGGTATTGACCAGGGTTGGCCCAGGTGTGCCCAGCCCAGTTTTCCCCACGCAAGTTTTTTCAGAAAAACCCACCTTGGAAAAACTCACTCAACTGTGTTTTTTTTTCTTCTTCAGAAAATATTTTAAATTATTGCTTTAAATAATTGTGAGGTTCTAGAATTGTCAACATTTTGAAAAAAACTTGTAAAATAAAGACTTAGTCAAGCTTATAATACTCAAAATAATTAACGTGGTACAAGTCACAGTGGGTTTTTTTATGCTAGAAATAGACTTTTAACAGAAATATGAACATATAACCAGTAAACAAAAATCAAAAGGATCTGAAATATTTAGATAAAACATTGAACAAAAAAGTTTATAATTGTGAAATGTGGTAACTCTTTAGATATCAGTCACTTCTGTATGTGGGCAAGCCACATAGTTTCACCTGTGGCAATCAACTTTTACAATGAATTTTTCCATTTATGAACATTACAAAGGAGAATTGAGTTGTACATTTTCTTGAAATGTCGTCAAAGTAGAATAAAGTTAACTGTGGTATAATTAAATCAAACACTTTTCAAATGATTGACTTCATTCCTCAAAATTCAGTATGTGTGGAAACGATCTGTTTTCTTTCCAATGCTTTACACTGAGACAGTGACCCCTCCCTCCTTCCAGTTCAGTGCATTGATTGAACCTAATGGGTTGCTTGCCCATGTAGGATAAATATTATTTGTGGTTAGGAGCTCTATGCCCAACAAGTCGAGCACACTCAGAATCTACCACAATTTCTTTTTTTCTTAAAAATAGGGGGTGTGGGGTACTCAAGTAAATACAATTCATATCCTACATATTCTTTCATATTTTGACCATTTTTGACATTTTCAAACCTTTAAACCTTTATAGAGACTACAATTTCGATCTTTGTGCATAATACTTTCAGGACCATTGTGACATTACTTGCACTGTAAATTCACAATAAAATTACCGGAACATAATGCATGATTTAGGAGAAGCAAGGGTGGGGTGGATGGGCAAAGAAAGATAAGTCATCTATTTAGTGACCATGATAACATGTTTCTGCAGCTGTGTTCCAAGATGATGAATGAAAAACTGATTTTCCTAATGTTGCACGAGTGCATGCTCTATACCATGCTCTCTTTTTCCCCAAAACTGTTTATAATGCATTTTTGTAGTATAAGGAACTAAACTCAGTCATTGTACGTAGATAATCCAGTCTGCAATTTTGCAGTAAAACTTTTAAAATTATATATTTCATAGTTTAGGAGAGGAGTGGTGGTAAAATCGCAAACATACATTTTGCCATAAATGTAAAGCTTTTGAGTTGCAATTGTTAGAGTTAGAAAATAACTTAAAAGATTGATGTCATATTATATTTGAGAAAAATTTGTCACCATGTTTAAAGATGATGAAAAATTTAACATGCCTTGCAAGAGCTTTAAGTTACGCAAATATTTGAGATTAGATTCTTGTAGATTAAGGAAACCAAGTCTCAGCTATGTTAGGACATTGCTTGAGTTTGAAGCTTTTAGTAAAAACTCTGTAATATAGTGTGTGGTTTACAAAAGGTGGGGGAAAGTCACCAATTTTGAGACCATGATATCTCTAGCAAATTTAGAGTTTTTAAGCTGAAATTCATGTTGCACCCAGGGAATGATTTTATTTTGCATTTGCATTTGTTGAAAGCATTTCAAGATGATGGATGAAAAATTGATTTTTCATATTCTCAGGTAGCTCTAAATTCTGATGCCACTTTCAAATATCTGCGTAAACTACATTTTTGGACATTAGGAAAAGAGACTTAAATATTTTAGAACATTTCTTAAGCTATAGCGTGAGAAGTGATTTTTTAACAATATAGTGCATATGTATGTTGAGATCCAAATGGGGGCCACTAATGTTTTGTCCATGGGAACTGTTAGTTTCATAACAACCAGATGTTTTGGAGGATGGATACGGTATTCCGTTTAGATTAAATCAGTCCAGACAATTAAATATGCCAGCCTTATAATTTTGGCATGGTTAATACACAGAAGAGATATTTAAACTTGAAACATCCACAAAAATAATGGGAAAACAAAACAGTGAACAAACTGTATTGAAGCAGATTTAAAAGTGTGTGTGCAGCTACCGTATGTTGTATAGTAGGTAAAAGTAAAGTTCCCCATGCATATAGCACTGAGCCATGAAGGCACATTCAGAGGATATTGTGGTAGGGCGTGGCATATTCTTGATCTCGGCCATTTTGGAGGTGATGCGATCACAACCAAACTCTGGCTGCCTTTACCCTCCTGGACCCATTGATTTGAGGCTGTGTGAGTTCCAGAGTTGCTTTTTGCAGGGACAAGACCAGAATAATTCCGACCTTAGATGACACACCTCAATATTTGAACCTTGGTCTTCAGCCAGCCTGTCTACTTTTTTTTCACATTTGTAATAAAAGTAATACCCCTAAGCAGAAGTATCTTTTTTTCTCTCTATTTTCTCTGTATTATCATTGGGACAAACATCCACTTCTGAACCAGGATTCGAACCCAGGACTCCTGGCATTGCAGCATGCTGTGCTAACCACTCTGCCATGGAGGTTGACTAAACCACCACAGCTATCAAGTATTAGTATAGTATTGCAAATGCACAACACTGGGAACTGATCATAGATATATTAACTGTTACATCATTCAGCAAGAGTAGAATCAAACTGTTGGTCAAATTTTTCAGAACATGGTATTTTAATTTAATCATTTGTCCTGCACTGTGGCTGTGCGGTCATGCTTTGTGCTCTGGCTTTGGGACGTGTGGAGGTTTGAGTCTCCTGAGATTTCGGCCTGTGTATGAGACTGGTTAACACTCACCATCATGATTACATTGGGGAGCTACGAATGAGTATGTCATGAAAACATTCAACGACAACTGGGGGGGGGGGGGGTTTCATCGTGCTGATTTCTTGCCTCAGAGTAGGATCAGGTGGGAGTGCGGCGGGCAGTCGGTAAGTAGGCCTGTACCATCAGTGGGCTGTTGCAGTAGGGGTTATGTATGTTTTACTTTAATCATTTCAAGGTGTGAGACTTTGATTGTCAATTCTCAACTATGTTAACAGAAAATATTAAATAGTTTTTGATTCAGTGATCTAAAACAATACAAATTGAATGTTCCAATCTATTACTATCAGGGAAAAGTGTATTTCATTTTTGAAATATATATATATTTATAAACATAACCTGAAAAAAACAAAAACAATAAAACCCAGTTTTGCCCAGGTTTTTAAAAAAAGGAGGTTGGGTTTTTTCAAAAAAAAAAACGGGCAAAATGCCAACCCTGGTATTGTCACGAACCCTGACTCGAACCATAGACTTCCAAGTCTACCACTAGGCTACCCTCAGAGTCCGTGGGACATATCTTTGCCGGGGCTCACCAGGGATCTCACAGCCACTGCGCTCACCTGACACAGAACTAGGTTCTTGGGCTGTACACTCTTTTCTCATCTGTACTCCCGGCAGAAGAGTACAAGATACAAAGAGAAAAGGGCAATATATATACATATGGGGGTTCCACCACTTAACTTCTAAGAGTTAAGAATTTAAAGCAACTGACATTCACCATTACCATTTCCGTAGAGATTAGACACTACTTCTATAACTATGACTCTTGGAAAGAAACTTGTATGCATTACCTTCTGAAATCAAGATAAATAAAAGAGAAACACAAAGATAAACTTAATAAACATATATTCTTTAGTAAATGTTACAATATCGGGCTTTATACAGACCCTAATGTATTCACTCGCCATGAGTGATCGTTCGAAGTGTACATATTGATCTGCTTGATCGAATCTCCTTTCCTTTGGAGTTTTACGATGAACATTCAAATTACATGGGCCCGTTAGGCCTAATGGTATACAAAAATATATAAAAACACATACATTACCTTGCAGCTATGCTTCTAGTGAAGTTGGCTTCATAACTCAGGCTTTGAACCTGAGTTCGAACTAAAGACTCTGAATCTCTCTTGAGAACTTAAGAACTGAACTGACTGTCTCACTCTCTGTCCACCTCTGACTCTGACTGACTTTTGAGGCAAAACCTAAGCTTTTATACAACTGAAAAAGGCTTGTCACTGGGTGGGGTCCTTTACTAGCGCCCTCTGACTGACGTGTTATTCTTTGAACTCTGACTTATGTTAAATCCTAAGAAATAACAAGTTTCTAAAGAATTGGGAAAGTTCCTATTACCATATATGAAAGGTTAATGTTTTTGGCTCTTTGGGCTTGTAAGGTTGGATAAGGAAATCATGGTAATTGATCATTCACTCGAGGCATATGAGTGGCGTGACCTTATCGACTCTACAAACAAACAGGAAGCTCCTTATTTCTTTCTGCGGCTTGGCTGGGATAACCCTTGACAAAGCGTGCTTCCCTCCGGAAGGCAAACAATGCAGATTATTAACCAATGCGGGCAGACCTCTGACATATGAGATAAACTGTATCCTGTTGTGGCTTCTTGCCAAGTCGATGAACAAGCAATTTCCTTGTCGAAAGAGCTCTTGTAAGCCTCTTAAAAACTTACCATTGCTGAGCAATGAATAACGTAAAGGAAAGTTATGGTCAAAGGAATATGGTAGTCGGAATAAAGTTACTGAGTTCGATTCTGGTGGGTGACTAAAATTCTAGGTGTGACAATACCCTCCACCTGAGATTGAAATATCTCCCGATGTTTCATTTTCTCTGGGGCTTCTGTGTGGTGAAATTGGTGAAATACAATCTGTCTTGTTGATATTTACAAGGCTTTAGGCTGCGATAGCTTCTATATATTCTTGGGGTTTCTTTCAGACTTTATCACAAACAAATGGGTAATTAATATCATTACTTATGCAGATCGTATCGGAGTAAACCGTCGAAGATACACTAAGTGCTGGTGTTTCTTTGATTAAGAACTAATCAGCTATTGGTTCAACACTCGAGAAGCTAACTTCACTGGAGCTTACAAATAAAGTGCTGCACATTCAAAAAGAGTAAACAGTTATATGCATAACCTGAACAAACAAAAAAAATGAAAAAGATCTATATAATCAATCCAAATTATAGATTGGAATGATGAATATATATATATATAGAAATATTCTCTATACCTCTTTTTTTTTGTATTACTTAAACTTAAAATATATAACTAATGATACTAATGAAAATGAAATTGATTAAAATGCTAGACATTAAGGCTTTCATTTATCACTCATATTCAGGAATACAACCTGACCAAAAAGCTAAGTGATACTAATTCCATAGCATCATACATGTTTTTCATTGAATGAAAACGATCAAAGGGATCTAATGAGATCCTTACACTATTTTCTGTAAGAAGAGCTCTAAGCAGACTAGGCTTAGCCTCTGTTTCTGATACATGAGAATAGGCTATCAATGTAGGGAAGGGTTTTTCTTCCGTACATAACAAAGTAAAGGTATTAAACACACTAGATTCTTTTGGTACAATAATTTCATGATACTCTTCTATTACTCTGAATATACATTTGAGAACATGTTGGTGTAACAAATTCTGTTCTCGTGTCCTTTTACATTTACTTAAGGCAAAACACATAAACTCTTTTAAGTTTGTCTTAAAAGGTTGACAAATTGGTTCGATTTCTCCATATCGATAGAAAATATTTGCTCTATCGTAGGCATATCGAATAAATTTGTCCAATACTAAGATTGGATTTTGCATTATATATGCTGTGAACAATTTGTGTTCTCTTCGATTCTTAACATTTCTTACTTGTTTATTTATATGCCACTTGACATATGGATCATTTTCAGCTAACATGAGCTGTATAAGAGCTTGGGAATCTATGCCTGGAATACTCATGATTTCGTTATTTCTTTTTCTTTTGACGAGAAATAACTATCATCTTACAACCTTACCAATTGCATATTTACACAAAAAAAACATAAAGTAATTAAACTTAATTACTTATAAGTATATGACAACATAACATATTTGTTGTTAATAATAGAAGGTTAACATATATATGGTATGATATAAATAATTGATTAATATGTAGTTAAGTGATTATACTGATTATATTGGATTACATGAATATGTAAGTATGTATATATATATATATATATCTTCTGACGATTTGCTTGATTATAATACGTAAGATATTCGTAACATTATTTTCATATAGGGTAAGTTCATGTATAAAAATAATGTTTACACTTTTTTTCTGTCTTTATAACACAGTTCAAATTTCACTATATTTGCAATATAGGTTCACTTATGTCTGTAGTTAACACTTTGAAAGATTGTTTGTGTTAGCACGATTAAATCGTAGCACTACACTGCACGGTTTATTTTACCTTAATATGAACTTTTGTTGAGTCCTTGTGAAATTTCACTAGTTAATTAATATAGTGACATGTTCCATTCCTATACAAAGGAATATACACACAATATATTAGTATATAACTATACTTTATAACATGGTGTTGTACTGTTACACAATTGACAACCTAATGTCCTTAAGATTTACACGGTATGTAGCCTATTGGCTTGTTCAATAGTTATATACTCTGATTCGTTTGGATCTACTTGATTTACTACATGAATTGGTTCTTCATAATTTCTGTCAGACTCATAGCGAATAACAGGTGGGGAAGGTAATGGTCTTGAAATATTCATATTTCTTACTCTTAACCTTCTATTATGAGACCGTGGTCTCTTACACTCACATGTGTTTATATACACTTTCCATATTATATAAAATATGAGTAGATATGTTTGTAAAGTTAGTATTGTTAACCATAAAATAATAGATATTTCATATCTCGTATCTTTTAAGTTTAGGTGACATTCCTCTTTATGACATAAGTAGGGTATGGTTAAATTCTTGTTATTTATATCTATCCATGTTAATGGAATTAAACGACTTATACTAGCGGTAGTATCTGTAGGTAATATACAAGGAAAAGTACTTCTAATATGAAGTCTTTCATCATACTTAATATAACATGAGCAACCTAAATGAATTAAAGTAACACCATATTGAAATTCTACTTGATAATTGATTTCAATATCTTTACATACAATGCGTAAAGTACGATTATATTCTTTGTTTCCAACAAAAGCTTGGGTAGAAACGTTAAATTTGTAAAACTCTAGATCATTGTTATTCTTAGTGCATGTCATATTGCAATAGTTATACATCTCATGCACATTCTTTGTTATAGTAACTATTATACATCTCTCAAAGTTACTCAAAAATCCATGTTTCGGGTGAACGAAACATAAGGTATCTTTAACAATATCACATTCAGTTGTCAATAAACTCTTAGAGTTATCATCGTAAGCTATGTTTATATCTTCATTGTACACACTACAAATTTCTGTTTGTCTTCTGAAGTAGATCTGTTTTACTGAAAAACTACGTATACGTCTTTGGCTTGAGATAATGGGAACTTTTATAGCAAACAACACTTTGCTTTTTGATATTACACATTCAGCTAAAGGTACATTGTAGAATTGTCCTAAATTCGTAACGTCTATACTGATAGAATGATTAGTCTTTACAAACTTTTGTTGTACATCTAACAAATCTTGCTGAAGCTTAGCAAATGATATTAATTTTGGATTAATGACTTTTTGTTGACAAGAATTTATTAATAACATCAAATTTTCATTCGTACATACTGATAATGTTTTAAAGTTTAACCATGATAAAGCTGGTGAATCATAAATTTTACTTCTTATGATATTATAACCTTTTCTATCTACAAAAAGTGTTTTAACATGCAATTTTTCAATTCTAAAATACTGCCAACCATATGTAAGAGGATCAGCATTGAAGGTATGATTACCAACACGTGAAATTATATTCTCCCAATCAATTACATGTGGTTGTGGTATTGAAATGGTGATTTCGTATGTGACAGGCAAAGATGTTTCATAATATATAGGAGAGCTTAACTCTTCTATTTGCAATCCTGAATTTATATAAGTAGGTATTTGTAAAGCTGACAATAATGAAAAATTTCTAAGAAGTACAAATGTAAATAGTCAGGATGAAGGTGCTCTATTTAATGTAGCATATTCGGGTTCCATCGTAGGATTAGCGCTAGTTTCAAATGATACGCAACTAGGCCTTCCTTCAAAATTTGGACTATGAAATTTTATTTTTGCTTCATCTAGACTTGATCTGACATTTGCTCTTCGTAATGTACTATCCCTAAATTCTCGAATCTCTTTACAAGTTGTCATCCATATCAAATAAACTGTAACTACGATGACTAAAAATGCTATCACTACACATATGTAAACAGCAATTTCTTCGATAGTTGTAAGTTCACAAGCATGAGCTTCTACTTGACTTATTGGTATAGCACTCATAGGTATAGCAACATTTTGTACTAATCGATTAGTGCGATTTAATTTAAAAATACACCATAATAATAGAATGCTAATTATTCCATTCCAAAGATAAAATACTAAATTATCTGTGGTATCTGAAGGTATTAATTCACTTCCTATATCGGTAACCATATTTTCAACTTCATCTAACAATTCTTTTCTATAGTTAACAGATTGGTTTTCAGTTGTGGGTTTAATATAGATATGAGGTAGTTTCTGTGTCCAATTACTATCTAAACAATCTTGGAATGATTTGAACTCTAACATTTCTTGTTTCGTTTTCATATCTGTGACTTTTAATGTAGGTATGTGAGACCAACTGGCTGGGATAACTCTAGATATTTGAAAGTTCGTTTCAGCATTATCTGAACATGGAAAAGTTTGAGGGATGAATACATCATCACTAATCTTAGCAGAACATGTGCAAGGCAAATTTAACTCACTAGCTCCTGGCTGATTGCCATGAGTAGGAAATTTACGTTTGTTTCCATTACATGCTACTTCAATTTCATCTAGAGCGTTGGTTATTACATACTTGTCTGGTGATATTTCAGTGATAACTATAGGATTTCCCTGAGTACATTGAAATGTACAAACTTTAGCTAACTCTTCTGTAGTAGCTCCTTCTCTTATCTTCTGTGGGCAACCGGTGCCTATTACAGCATCGTGTCCATAGCGTGGTAAATAACATAACTTATCTGTGTGAGGATTACATGTTGAAAGGAAGGTTCCTGACAACATTCTAACACTCGTACTTGTAGTGGCTGCGTAACTTGTGGAATGTAATAATATACATGTCGAATTATGCCATCTAAATGGTACTGTCTGAAATCGTTCTAATAACACTCTTTCTCCTATCCTGATTATAGGGATTTTAACATGGAAAACTACGTTGGTATCTGAGAAAATACACTGCGTTATTGGTAAGCTATAATATTGACTTAGTTTATTAAGTGGAATTGCTAATGTAAAACCTTTCTTAGAAATTTTCTCTATTATATTCATTAAATCGTCTCTTAAAGTTGGCGGTCTAATAGAAGTCATGGGCAAAGTATTATGAAAACATGCATTCTGGATTTCTTTATATTCCTGTTCTATTACCTGATTTAACACTATCTTATGAAATAACATGATTCGCATTTGTTCCAATAACCCTTTATACTGCAAATTCTGGGACATATTCTTTAATTCAGCGAAATGAAAGTTCTCTAATGATCGAATTTGTTCAAATTTTCCTTCTACGGCATCAAGTGATTTGTTTATCTGTTTAGCCATATCCTTTAATCCATATCTAACAGTGACTATATCTCTGTCAAAATGTTTTAAGCTTCTAGTGATCTTTAAAATTGTTTGCTTCAATTTACGATTTTCTACTTTAGAACTTTGAACTTCTTTATCTGTTGCTACTGAGCAACACCATCCAAGGAAATCTCCTAAGAATGGCAGAAGTTTTCTTTTCTTTCTAGTTGGTTCATACTCAAAATATTCCTCTGTAGGAAATTCTAGTGATGATTTATTCAAATGTGCAAGAAAAGCTTCTTGTAACTGTCCTATGGCTTCATCTATAAAACAAAACAGTGAATCAGTTTCCTCATGTTCATTACATAAATGACTTCTTTCTGAATTTGAAATTTGCCATAAACTAGGTGCTATAACTGGAAGTTTGACTAATACATTTTCATATACCAATGGGATCGTGGCTTCATACATTGTTAATCCACTAATGATATTCCAGTATCCTCCGGATACTAAACGTATGGGTGGTAATGGGTTTCCATAAACCTGAAAAGAGATAGTTACCAGTATACCGAAGTAGATTTCCAGAAACAGTTGGCGAGTCATCTTCTGGCTCGATTTCCTCTGGATCTATCCGGTTGATTGGTACCTTTTGGAAATAGGTTTGGAACTTATACCAATTTGTTCACTGAGATTTCTGAAACTGGTTAGAAAACTAAAAATACAATTTATTAGTTATTACAAGGTTAGAAATTTAGTACATCATGTATGAAATTCAATTACTCTTACGAATCAACGAATACCTTGACTAGGATGTGGTTCTATAGGCAGGCTAACAAGTCTTAGCCTAGCTATGGTTGGATCAAAGTGGCAACTAAATTTCCACTGATCACCATACATCCATATGCTACGTTGTATATAGGCGTCTAGTTGATAGGCATTTTGCTTAAGCCATATCTCTCTATCTACCTTATTTGGTCTCAAACTTAAACCAAAACGAATATAATTCGTATAATGTCTTTCAATTGTAGATTTTCCTTGAATCGGATTAGGTGCTATTAAAGGTAAAACATTGGTTCTATAGGGAATATGTTTATTTTCTTTGGCTATGAAACACTTCTTAAAAGAACCTTTCATAAACTTATGTGCAAGGCTAGCTATTTCTAACATATCCTTTATTTTTATGGTCTGGGCTGTTGATAAATTAGGATTTTCTACTACTTTTGAAGTAGCGTTATCTTTACTTGTACTTGCTCCTTCATTTACCTTTTCAACATTCTCCTTACTTTCTCTACTCTCTAATTGGGTTTGTCTTAGTTCAATTGAACTGTGGGCTCTTCCTAAGTCAAAATAATCAGAAAATTCTGAAGATAGTGTACTGATAGACATTGTCGAACATCTAGATGTGACTTCGACAATATCGCTCTCTTCTTCGGAAGAAATTGTAATTGTCTCTTTGGAAGAAGGGTCATCACTGTTTATAGTGATAGTCCCTCTCCCTAATGACTTTTCAATGCATGATGAATCTAAAATATCTATAATGGTATCATGATCTGACATCATTAATGTTTCCTTATTCACAGCGGTCTTTGGGCTAGAAGCTGCTAATGGTAAATCCTTTTCAAATATACTATAAGTAACACTTGAGGGTAAAGTTTCATTAACTATAACACTGGCGCCAGAACCTGTACTAGAATCACTAAGGGTTATCGTTTCTGGGTATAATTTCTCTAATTCCTTTTGGGCGTATTGTTTCAATAGTTGCTCAATGGAAGTATCCTTGATACTTTCAGCCATTTTTCCTCTATACTTATAACACAATTCTATATTACTACTACTGTTTACTTCGAGGTTGGAATGTTCTTCTCAGGGTTGATATAAGCTATCAATTTGATAGTGTTTGTTTCCCTATCAAAAGTAGAAGTAAATAACTATTTACTACCATATTTCTGGAAATTTTCTAATACAAACTTCTTTGTATCACTTGCAACTTTCTGGAGAAAAACATTTATATCCATATCATGTATAATAGCAAACTCTACATTAGCGTCTAGGAATTGTTTCCATTCAAATAATGTTTCTTCTTTGATCATATAATTTCCTCGAAATAGCAAATGTTGTACGTCAAACAGAGCGTAGACGTTCTTTAGAATCCAAGTCCATAAGTCGGGTTTGGTAAGATCCAAAGTCATCAAAATCTTGTGGGTTCCCTGGTTTGTGTCTGGGGAGGAAGAAAATATAACATTACCCGGTATATATAAGGTCTCCTTTTATTTTACTAAAGGGAAAAAGTTTCACTTTTGGGGTTCTATCGTTATAGTCCCTTATAAACAAGCAAATATCATCAACATGGTTTCCGGGTTGGTGGAATACCAAAGTAGGATGTTGTTCAGATAAAACATTATTGACAAGATCCTTGAAAGACTGGACTACATGGATTTCGTCCTCATGTCGTAAATTTCGCAATTCATAAACATACAGATTTTTATGTGGATTTTCCCCATACTCTTGTATGACCTTCGTTGCTCTAATTAGAGGTTCATAAGGGGAAAGTGAAATGTCTTCTCGTAGTATAAATTATTGTTTGATGATCTGGTGGGTAACAAAAATATGGCAGAGAAAATCTACCTACGTGGGCTATTAAAGTACTGCATTTATTCGTCCAATATCGAGGAGGTATTATGCTCCTCATAACTTCAATCATATTGCTGGGTACAGAGTTATTCATTTTTCAAAAGAACAAGGTCTTTCATCATAAAACCGTAGGCAAGTTGTATGTTGCTGAACACTTTTATAACAAAACTCTTTACAAAATCTGCAAAAATAGCTTTTAGGTAGTCTCAATGTATATGGTGCTTTAAACAAGTACTCTTTTTCTTGTCTTAGGACATAATATCTATAATATCGACAAAGCATATTGATACAATACAGCCTATTATATCCAAAATCGTGGAATTCGGCTAATTCTTGTCTTCCGCAATGAGGACAATATACCTTATTTCTATCGTGTAGAATAGCTAGAGGTTGAAGACTCATTATTTAATTTTCTTTTCTTAAATGGTTTAGACAAAATACCTAACTGGTTTGGTTCTGTTCCCTGTATTGTCTGTATAGGTACTAACGGTGGTGGACCGTATGGCGTACACAGTTCAAACAATCTTCTTATTAGCACATAATATACATCGGCGAAATTTATTACGGTAACCTTGGCAAGTATATCGTTTAACACATACTTGAATCTAGCAATGCTCTGATTTTCTAAGACTTGATCTACTGTATACCGTTTTGTATCAAAGAAATAGGGCAAAAATTCTTTATACTTAATCTTCCTATCTTCCAATTCCAATGGAATATGAGGATATTTCTTTGTGTAATGCAATGACATTTATTTTCAGTGGCTTGAGCTTTTCTTAACGGGATGTAGTATTCGAGCAAGTTTTATATGTCCGGTTGAATCGGTGGTAACCTTTAATTTCCAATTCAATCCGTATTTCTTTCTCCACTCTGATAGAACTGTTACTGTATTTCTCTTAATGTTAAACAATAACCTACT
Source organism: Lepisma saccharinum (assembly GCF_977018435.1). Classification (NCBI taxonomy): domain Eukaryota; kingdom Metazoa; phylum Arthropoda; class Insecta; order Zygentoma; family Lepismatidae; genus Lepisma; species Lepisma saccharinum. Next base: position 81,773,987 of record NC_139238.1, on the reverse strand, counting down.
CCACTCTAAATATGGGATTTCTTGAACTCCTCCACAAATCTCGGGATTTACTTGATAGTTAGCAAATGGTACATAATATGAACAAAGGCTCTGTGTGAAAAAGACAAGAGCACTTGGTCCTATACTCTTCTTAACTTCAATTAAAGAACAACCAATAAACGTTTCGATTAGAATTTCGTCTATCGTCTCTTGCACTCGTCTTCGGACGGCGTCTGGTATTAATAACACTTCAAAAATATCTAATTTGCTTAACTCTCCTTCGGATGCAGATTCAGACATTTAATCACAAAACACTTATTTGGTGACACAACTCATAAGGTTTCTTAACTCACCTAACTTCTTATTGCTCTTCGTGAGAAGAAACAGGGTGTAGGTCCTAAAATGTCTCAGATGAGATATCAGCTGGGTCAATCTTTAAGAAGAACCTGTTAAAGATAAATCCTGATGTAGGCGAAGATATACGTATGATTTGCAATAAATGGCAAATATATATTTTCGTTGACTAATACATTTGAATAGAAATAATGAATAATCAGATGATGAAGAAAATGATTGTCTTTTAAATGAATGGCCAGTTCATTCAATTGACGAAATTGTGAGAAAAAAATGAGATATACAATGAAAGATGTACGTACAATTCTTCCATTTATGTATTTTATCGTATTAGACCTTTTTCGGATTATCTTCTATTTCAATACTAGTTTGCACTTCGTTTAAAGAAGGTGCAAAGGTATGCGTGTTAAGGATGAGTTCCTTCCATTTTTAAGTCGTTGTGATTTTAGTCTTTACTGATTTACATTTCGAAAACAAATGTAATTACCATTGGTTCGGCGAATAATATCTCTTCAAACGTCTAACATTGACGTTCATTTCCTTTTGTCCTACTAACTTTCTTACATGGAATACATTATTTCCCAAATATCTTATGATTTCCCATGGTCCATTCCATTTTCGTCTTAGCTTTTCTGTTAATCCAATTTTGTGTGCAGGTTGGTATACCAAAACCAAATCTCCTGCGACAAATTGTACGTCATTTACTTTTTCATCATATCTTTTCTTATCATATACCTGTCTCTGTTCATGTCTTTTTCTTGCTATTTGGCGTATGTCTTCCAAATGTTGAGATAGGTGCGTTGTATGCACGGTGGGATCTTGTGTCTTAAGTGATTCTATTCCCATTGTTTCTAAAGGAAATACCGGTTTTCTACCGTACACTAGTTCAAAAGGCGAGAAACCAATCTGATCTACCTTTGAACAGTTGTACGCGAAAACACACAATCTCAAATAATCACTCCAATCCTTTTGATGATGTTCTACATATTTACTTAGCATTTGTGCTAACGTAGCGTTGAATCTCTCTACCTTACCATTCGTCTGAGGGTGGTAAGCGGTCGTACATACATGTTTCACTTTCATGAGTTCCAATAATTCTTCTGTTACCTTTGCCATATATACAGATCCTCTGTCTGAGAGTATCTCTCGAGGACATCCGTGTCTACATATTACATCTTCTAGAAGAAATTTAGCTACTGTTTTTGCTGTTGTTGTTCTTAGGCATCTTGCTTCTATCCAATTTGTAAGATAACATGTTGCAGTAATGACATACTGAAATCCTTTGGAATTTGGCAACGGTCCTAATATATCCGTGGATACACGAGCGAATGGTTCTCCGATAGGTATCGGGTGTAACAAACCTTGAGGTTTACCAACATTACGGTTTCTTTGCTGGCAAGTCGGGCATCCTTGGACATATGAAATAATTTCCTTTTTCATATTAGGCCAATAATAACGTTCCGTGATTTTTCCACGAGTTTTATTTATTCCTAAATGTGCTCCGGTGAGAGGAGAATCCTGAGCTTCTCTCAAAATTTCTCCTTTCAATTTTTCTGATACAACTAACACGTATTGGTCTCCAAACTTTCGATACAATATGCCATCTTTAATTTCAAAGTATCGTACATTTAGTTGATCGGGGTCGGTTTCTTTATCTGTTATTAATTGTGTTACCACTGGATCTTCTCTCTGCAGTTTTCTGATATCCTTTAGTTCTTTTTCCATATCATCTGTCTCCTTTCTAACCTGGGCGACGGCGACAATGGCTCCTTCTTCTATGCATTCTCTTTCTTGAGCTGATAGTGAAGTAGATGGAATACGACTAAGACAATCTGGTGCGCAATGCAATTTTCCTGATTTGTGAACAATGTCGTAGCTATATTCTTGCAATCTTATCGCCCATCGAGCTAATCTTCCTACAAGATCTTTACATCGTTTTAACCAACATAAGGCATGACTGTCAGTTACTACTGTGAACTTTTGATCTATTACGTACGTTCGGAAGTGTATGATTCCAAACACTACAGCCAATGCTTCTTACTCAGCAATAGAGTAGTTTCTTTCTGGTCCATTCATGGTCCTACTAGCATAAGCTATCGGATTTACAATTCTCTTCTTTGATGATGGGTCCTTTGGATTCGGTCTACTCTGACATAGTACTACACCTATACCAGATTCTGAAGCGTCGGTATGCAGTTCTATAGGGATACCTGGATCAAAATGTCGTAATACAGGAGCTTTCATCAGACATTCTTTTAATTTCTCAAAAGATTTTCTTTGCTCTTCTCCAAAAATAAATTCTTGGTCTTTTCGGGTAAGCTTTGTAAGCGGTTGTGCAAGCTGACTGAAATCTTTGACGAATCGTCGGTAATATCCACACATTCCTAAAAATCTACGAATCTCTGTGACATTCCGAGGTTCCGGAATTTCTTTGATTGCTTGTACTTTCTTGGGGTCGGTTTTAACTCCGTCTCTCCCTATGATGAATCCTAATACTTCTGTTTCAAAGTATCCAAAATGGCATTTAGTTGGCGATAATCTTAAATTAGCACTTCTTAGTCGTTTTAAAACTTCTGACAAGCGATATACCATTGTTTCCCAGTCTTCTGCGAATACTATTAAATCATCTAGATAAACTGCAAGGCTGTTCCACTTCATAGAAGCAAAAATTTGGTCCATGCATCGCTGATACGCTGCTGGAGCTCTGTGTAAGCCAAATGGCATCCTTTTCCAATGAAAAAGTCCGTCTCCCGTGATAAACGCGGTCTTGTGTCGATCTTCTTCTTTAATTGGAATTGACCAATATCCTGAACGACAATCTAAAGATGTTATATATTTGATATTTCCCAAAAAGTGTATGATATCATCTATGCGTGGTAAAGGATAACAATCTTCTTCTGCAATGGCATTTAATTTTCGGTAGTCTATACAGAAGCGAATCTCGTTATTCTTCTTCGGTACTAACACTACAGGTGAAGCATAAGGTGATTTACTAGGTTCTATGACTCCTATGTCAAGCATCTGTTGAACTTCTTGTTTTATAAACTCACGCTGCTTCGGACTCGTCCTATAAGGCGGTTGACTTACAGGAGTTTCCGTCTTCAATGGCAGGGTAAATACATAAACGTCTGTTTCTCCTAGTTGATCGGCAGTCCATGCTAAACAGTCTTTATAACTTGTCACTAAATCGAGAACTTCTTTCCTTTGAGCTGGTGTCAATTCGGGATTGATGTCTAACTCTTTTGCTAGGTCATGTTCATCTTCTTTCCCTGGAGTGGTTCCACTGTGCAAAATATCTAAATCCACTGCACAACAAGATTTCACTTGGGGTTGCGTTAGCGGTGAAAGACATTCCAATTTTCCTATCACTGTTCCGGATGGGATATGAACACTGGTATAACCCATATTAATTATCGGCACAGCTTTCAGATCGGAAGGTTTCACTAACATTCGTGGCACTAAACATCTAAACTGATTGTATAGACCATCAGAAGGTTCCAGTAAATATTCACGATCACTTTCTTTCGAAGTTGTACATGGATAAGTTACGGCGATTTGCGTATGCTGACGAGATGGAAGAAACGTATTGACCATTACTTTAAACACTTTCTTTTCCTTTCTCCTCTTTCTTTTCTCTTTTCTAGCTTCTAAACTGGTTTCAAAATTATCATCAAAACCTGAACATTTCAAAGAAGTTATATTTACCTGATCATCTGGTAAAGAAGTTGGATGATTCAAAATCTCTGTAGCTGGTGGCTTCCCAATAATTGCTGGATCACAATCACAACGTGGAGACTCACTAAGTTCAGACTCACTGTTGATTTGTGTTGATTTACTCGAAACTTTATGTTCGGCGCTATCTTGCGTTACTATTTGCGTACGCACTTGGGTGCGGTCGGCGTTCCTTGAGATAGCCTCTGGTTGGTTGACTTGATCATGTGTTCCCTCTTGGCGACATGATGGCGTCATATGCGCGCGCAACTCGGTGCGGTCGCAAGACTCGACAGAGTTCCCTGAGTGGCTAAGTCCTGATCGCTGATGTGGCGTCACTGTGTTGCTACCGGACGTTATCACGTGTTTGCTGCCTAGTGGCGTGATATTTTGGCGTCGCTTCGACATCACATAGGCATCAAAAGTTGGCGTTAGGACGCTTTGATTAATACGGAAAGCGTTGGCTTGCTTCAGCTTCTTGATAATATTAATGAGCTTAGTTAAGATTATCTTACTGGGCGTTTCTTTATTTTGAAAGTCACTATCACTCCCCATTTCGCACTCCTTATCTACACAGGGCGATTCTTGATTAAAACTTATTTCTTGTCTTTCTTTTACTTGGGAATGAAAACTGACAACTTTTATAAGACCAGAATATGAAGGAATATTGCCATTACTGTCCATTTTTACCAACGGAATTCTTCTTTCCATTTGCTGGAATTCTCCTGGTCGTTTTAAGCATATTTCCTTTGGACTGATCCATTTCACATACTTATTAAAGAAATCACTACCAAGTAATACAGGGGAGAACTTCTCTCCTCTTTTTGGTTCCATAAAAACGAAGTTTATCCACATTTTTAAGCCGTTTGTTCTAAAATATACTCTATGGACTGGATATAAATCTGAATCTGTGTCAAGCAAGGTTCGAATACTCACTAAACCTATCTTTTTACTGTTGCTGACAAATTTCTCTGGCAATAATGCAGGATTAATGATACTAATTTCCGATCCTGTATCTAATAAAGCTAATTCCTTTTTTCCAAATAAATGTACATATAGGTGTGGTCTCGGATAACGGTGAGACTCATATATCACAGACTTTAACGGTTTTAGGGGTTTTACATAGTTCGCCTGATTTACGAAGCGATCCCCATCTCGCTCCGTCCTTACTCGTTTGGGGTTCGAACGGCATGGGCAGGTACGTCATTACCCTCCGTCAAACGCGTTTTTCCAAGCAGTTCTGACACTAACATCTCGGCTAACATTTCGTTGACTTGATGTTCTACTGGTTTCTGTACTAACCCTTGTACACCTTTTTGATTTCTGAAGGAAGCTTGATTACCTGCGGGTGTTCGGTTATCGAAGTCGGACCTTCCTCTTTGTGGGCATTCTCTTGCATAATGACCGAAATTTCGACAAGAGAAGCACTGAATGTTACTCTTATCGTTGTTTCTAAAATTCTGATTTGAATTTATATCATTACGACTATACTGATTAAAAGTACCTCGGTAATTGTTACCTCTATAATTATTCCCTCTATAATCATTGCCTCTATACTCGTTTCTAGGTGGCGTGGCCACTTCTGCTGTGAAAGTACGCTTGGAAAAATCATTTCTAGGTGGATTCCTAAATGTCCTACCTGTTCCTCGCTGATATTGGTTTTCTTGTCTTTCTGGCCTGGGCCTAAGATTATACCTGGTTTGAAAGAATTTATTCTGTGATACCTGTTGGTTCTGGGGTCGATGTAATATTTGGTTTTGTGGTCGATTCTGTGCTTGATTAGACCCTTGATTTGCCTTAGTAAAAGATGTATTTTGTCCTTTATTTTCAAAAGATGAAAGAACGTCTTTCTCTTTTTGTTCAGTTACCTTTTTCTTTGATAAAGCACTATTAGTTAACGAAGCCTGCTTTTTAGCTCTTTCCATTAATCGAAGGTTATTTAGCAAATCACTTAACGATTCCGGTCTCATGGGGACTAGTTTCTCAACTTGGTCCTCACTGAGTCCTCTATAAATATAGTTCATTTTACTTTCAGTGTTCATATGTGGGTCAGCTCTCTGACACAATTTCAACATAGAGTAGTAATACTGCTCTATTGTTTCATCATCACCCTTCTTTCGTGCACTAAGTTCGATTAAGGCGTCGCCCTCTGGATAGACAGGTGAAAAGGCTTCTTCTAGTTTTGCCTTTAGTTCAGAAAACAAATTTAATGCCTCTAAGGTACTCTTATGCAATTCCCAAAAATCAGATGCGCTGTTCTTTAAATATGCTGGAAGGTACTTTATTTTATCCCTTTCGGACCATCCCAAAATAGTTGCTACCCTCTCATAGGTCTGAATAAATTGTCGGACGTTTTCGCCTTTATTTCCTGAAAACGTGTCGGGCTGCACGGACGGTACTCGCCCATGACATGGAACTGATGTTGTCGTTGTACTAGTGCTTTCTGAGTCGGTCGGCATTGTGACTATTTGTGGTTTTCTTTCCGCTATAGGCTGGTTACATTCACTAAGGATACACGGAATTTCTATTTGTCTACGTGATGCAATTCTTTCACTACGTCTTGTCTCTTTTATTTCTTGATCAGACATCCAAGTATTTCCAAAGTCATAGTTTCAGCAATTTCAATAATTCATGCACCAATTATTTTGGTGAGTGTTAATCAACTTTTTCTTACTTTTGGTGAGATGCCTTCTCACTTTTACTACTACTTTTGGTGAGATGCCCCGCACCTCCACCATTTAATATGTCACGAACCCTGACTCGAACCATAGACTTCCAAGTCTACCACTAGGCTACCCTCAGAGTCCGTGGGACATATGTTTGCCGGGGCTCACCAGGGATCTCACAGCCACTGCGCTCACCGGACACAAAACTAGGTTCTTGGGCTGTACACTCTTTTCTCATCTGTACTCCCGGCAGAAGAGTACAAAATACAAAGAGAAAAGGGCAATATATATACATATGGGGGTTCCACCACTTAACTTCTAAGAGTTAAGAATTTAAAGGAACTGACATTCACCATTACCATTTCCGTAGAGATTAGACACTACTTCTATAACTATGACTCTTGGAAAGAAACTTGTATGCATTACCTTCTAAAATCAAGATAAATAAAAGAGAAACACAAAGATAAACTTAATAAACATATATTCTTTAGTAAATGTTACAATATCGGGCTTTATACAGACCCTAATGTATTCACTCGTCATGAGTGATCGTTCGAAGTGTACATATCGATCTGCTTGATCGAATCTCCTTTCCTTTGGAGTTTTACGATGAACATTCAAATTACATGGGCCCGTTAGGCCTAATGGTATACAAAAATATATAAAAACACATACATTACCTTGCAGCTATGCTTCTAGTGAAGTTGGCTTCATAACTCAGGCTTTGAACCTGAGTTCGAACTAAAGACTCTGAATCTCTCTTGAGAACTTAAGAACTGAACTGACTGTCTCACTCTCTGTCCACCTCTGACTCTGACTGACTTTTGAGGCAAAACCTAAGCTTTTATACAACTGAAAAAGGCTTGTCACTGGGTGGGGTCCTTTACTAGCGCCCTCTGACTGACGTGTTATTCTTTGAACTCTGACTTATGTTAAATCCTAAGAAATAACAAGTTTCTAAAGAATTGGGAAAGTTCCTATTACCATATATGAAAGGTTAATGTTTTTGGCTCTTTGGGCTTGTAAGGTTGGATAAGGAAATCATGGTAATTGATCATTCACTCGAGGCATATGAGTGGCGTGACCTTATCGACTCTACAAACAAACAGGAAGCTCCTTATTTCTTTCTGCGGCTTGGCTGGGATAACCCTTGACAAAGCGTGCTTCCCTCCGGAAGGCAAACAATGCAGATTATTAACCAATGCGGGCAGACCTCTGACATATGAGATAAACTGTATCCTGTTGTGGCTTCTTGCCAAGTCGATAAACAAGCATTTTCTTGTCGAAAGAGCTCTTGTAAGCCTCTTAAAAACTTACCATTGCTGAGCAATGAATAACGTAAAGGAAAGTTATGGTCAAAGGAATATGGTAGTCGGAATAAAGTTACTGAGTTCGATTCTGGTGGGTGACTAAAATTCTAGGTGTGACAGTATTGACATGTCCTTCCTGGGACCCCCTTGTGGTTGCACCAAGGTCTAGAGCAAGTTCATTTTTCCACTACAGACTTATGAACAGCGTTCTTTATAACTGGGAGAAGTTTTCCCTTGCACACTGCATTTGTGCCGAACTGTTGTGTTGGTGCCGTAACTGTGTGTGATTAACACAAACACATAACTTGATGTAAGAAGTTGACGTGACGTGTTTGGTTCACCATGGAATCGTGTGCATGTTTTTCTGTGGAAATGAAAGGACATATCCCGTGAACAGTTTTTAAGCACGCGATAATTTATGCTATTGTTTTTGTGTAATTTATGATCTATTTGAGCTACAGATTTTGATATATTTCTATATTTTATTTACTTTCAAAATGTTTGAGTGACGTCAGACTGTTGAAGTACACAGTCCCGCCTTGTATATATTAATCTTGTTGCTGACCTCACGTTATTAGTTTTTATAGTTTTCTGGTAAAGTTTAGTTATTTAAAGAATGTTTTAATTGCAAAATGAACTCTATAATTTTGTGCTGTTACTGTGTCTTTTGTGTATTTTGTTATTATGGATTAATGTTTTTACATACCTTTGCATATATAATTTCCATTCTGATACTAGTCGTCTGTGGCAACAAAAAGATTATAAATACGAGCCAGTCTGTCCAGATTCTGAACCATTTTTCATTTGCTCTTTGAAGTGTATAAATGTCTAATGTGCTTTGTTTAGATTCTTCTTGGTACTCCTTGAGGGGTGGTTCGTGTGGGGGACCTGTGTAGGATGCAATACACCTTACGGCCCTCTTGCTATACACAACTCGTTGTGCCCTGGCACTTGTTGAGGAGTTTGTAATTTTGCTTATTTGCCATTTTGTGTCATTATTTCAATGTCGATTTTTATTGTGTGTCTTGTCCCGAGATTCCTTGGTGCTCGTTGGGATGAGGTTCATGTGGAGGACTAGTGTGGGGTGCAATACACCCTACGGTCCTCTCATTTGTACACAACTTGTTTTCGCCCTGGCTCTTGATGAGGGTCTCTGTGCACACCAATTTATTTCGTTTCTTGTTGTAGGGTCTCGAACCCTCAACCCTTGTTGAGACCATTGTCTTGGGGTGATATATTTGTGTAATTTTTATTTGTCAGTGCCATTGTGTGCTTATTTTGACTGACAATGCCTGTTTGAGTTGATATATTTTGTTGACATCATTTTGCCCTTGTACATTTATATACATTTTTTTTATTAACTGCATAATCGAAATAGATTCTTGAATCTATATGTCAAACGTAAGTTTTGAGTTTTGTTTTGACTGCAAATCTTAATGTTTTCCCATGCTCTGAGAGGTGTCATTTGTATAACATTGTAGAGTCTCGTGTTGTTCATGTATTAATATATTGAGATTACTATTATTGTTGAAACTGGCACGACCGTGTCAGTATTCTTACCAGTCTGTAAGTTCAGGTTAGTATTATTAATATACAAAAACCTTTTCTTCTGCACAGACTAGTTTGCTCCATGCCATCTTGGGTGAGCTCCCCCTGACCAAAGGCTCCGTGGAGGTGAACGGAAGAGTCTCCTACGCAGCACAAGAGCCTTGGCTATTCTCTGCTTCCGTGCAGCAGAACATTTTGTTTGGTTCCCCCTTAGACTTAGAGCGATACGAGAGGGTGGTGGAGGTCTGTGCTCTGAAGAAGGACTTTCAGCATTTCCCCTACGGGGACCAGACGATTGTTGGGGAGAGGGGGATTTCTCTGAGCGGAGGCCAAAAAGCGAGAGTCAATCTTGCCAGGTAAATTTCTTGTTTGTTTGTTTTAGAGTCAATTTTATGTACAGAAAGGTTAACCGGGACTGGACCTACAGTTTAATGTGGAATCCAAACCACTATATGCCTGCACTGGATATTGAACCCGGACCCCTTGATTACAAGGTGACAAAATTACCACTACGTTATCGGGGAGGTCCCTTAACAGGTAAATATTACTAGTACTTAGGTAAAAACATTTCCAGATGAGTTTTAGTGAGATTTTTACCTCTTATCCTTCCATTTTATGGAAGTTGCTTTGGTCTAGTCAGTACAGCATCTGACTGCCATGTAGAAATGAATGGATGCATGAGTTAAAATTATTGGCTGCATTGGCACACATGGTCATTTTGCATCCTTAAATGTATAAGGTAAGGTAAAGTTCCCGTGCATATAGCACCATGCCATGAAGGCACATTTAGGGGGGATGTGGGGGTAGGGCCCGCACACATTCGCAATCTTGGCAATTTTGGAGGTGGTGTGATCAGCACCACATTCTGGAAACCTTCACACACCCCTCCCCCCACAGGGGTGTCTCCAGGTACCCTTTGATTTGAGGCTGGATGAGCCCCAAAGCTGCTTTATGCGGGGACAAGGCCAGAAAAATTCTGACCTTAGATCACATGCCCTATCACTGTATTCAATAAACTGTGATCTGTGGATAATGCAGAGAGGTCTGCAATGGCTGCATTCTTCTTTTTTATGTAATTATGTATTTGATAAGTTCCTGTAATTTTGCTTTATGAAGCAACCTGAACAAAATTGGCATTATAGTCAAGTTCTCTTTCAAAATCAAGAATCTTGTTTAAGCTTGCAGTGTCGTTTTTGCTGTTAAGAAACCAAAAATCACACACAGTCTTGAATGTTTATGAGTAAGCAACTGCATTGTTAACAACGGGTGCTCAAAGAGAGAGAGAGAGAGCTGCTTTTCTTTTCAAAGAAATAGCAAATCTTGGTACTGAAATCTGAATGCAAACCTCTATTGTTGTGTTTGGTAAAAATTATGTTCTCTGGTATAGTGTGTGGTTTTTTTGCTTTATCTGTGATAAAGGAAGAAAAATAAGTTAGTTCGCTGCAAGAAGTGAAGTCTGCGCGATGCTAAAGTTTTCACAGAGAAAAGGGATATTATTTTTCCTAAGTAATTCGCGTGCGAGCAGGAGTTCGCAGAGGGGAAGTGAACAGTGCGCAACGTGAAGTTAAACGCGGCTCTGAGAAAGATAATTTTCCTGTGATTCGCATGTGTATCTTGTTCAAAAGTGACAAGTTTTGAGTTATATTGCATGATGGAGGTCAAAAAATGTGGCAGTGTCATCTGTGACTGAATCCCATTCACATCTCGATTTCCGTTCCTTTCTGTGTTCTGACAAAAGAAGTTCCAATCAAACTCCAAGTAGTGAATGCTATGGTTATGGAACATTCTTCGAATAACTGAGGATTTCCCTGGAAGAGACCTCCTGACCTGTTTGGCGAAGTGGCTACGATCGTAAGTACTATGCATCATTGAGCCTCATTCGATACTTTCAGGGTACAAAGGTTGACCTCGTCTAATCATAATTTGTGCCGCATTAGGAGTTTTACAATAACAGGATTATGTCGTGTATGTGGATCAATCATAACTAGACTGATGATGATGAGTTAGTTATCAACAGTAAAAATCACTGAATTACAAAAATTAATGTAATTTAAAGATGAGCAATTGTTAACTGGTTGTGGAAGTCACATTACAATTCAAAGTTCATTTGTTTTAAATGGTGGTTATTCAAACATGTTATACCTTTAAGGAAGAATGGGTAAAGTCAAGGCCAAGAATTATTTGTATTGTAAGGATCCTTGGGTATATTATATCAAAGTACATAATAGATTGTTAGAGGCATGCAAATTTTGTTTTTGACAAAAACAAGAAATAAGAAATAACATGCTGCTGTAATGTTCATTTCTCATGTTTCTGAAAGGTGTGAGGTGCATTTTTCTACCCTTTTTTGTCACGAAATAATGCGAAATGAACTGCAAAATGCGAAATATATTCTTAAACATGAAATTTACAGTTTATATACTGATGCGACACTTTCTGAAGTCTAAAGTATCCTGTGAGTTATGCAATTCACGGAACATTGATTAATTCTGTTGTAAATATTTGAGAAGCAAAAATGGACCCCTTTACACAGGAAAAAACTTAATACTCTGGTAACTACATAAATGTGCTATTAGAAGGGGTAAGTTTATTTTTGTATAATAAGTGCAGTTTTTAAATCAAATTTAGGATTATATTCACAATTTTAAAACCAAAATGTAATTTTATATAGCACTTTTGATGTGATTATTCACCACTATAACACCTTAATTCTATTTTATTTATCGCTTTTGAACCTGTAATCAACTCTGTTTTTGTACCGAAATTTTGCTATTTTATTTACCAAAAATATGTGCCTCTATAGATTGTACATATTAGAAGACAAAAAAACAATTCTGTGATTTTGTTCAATTTTGATTTCAGTGAATATAATTGTTATAAAACTTTATTTCTGTCCTTGTAGTTTTACTTAATGATGGTTTATGTTTAAGTCCACGCTTAACTAGTGTTTGTGTGTTTCCTGGACTCTAATACTGGCTAGTACTGTAGGTGAAACAAATCACCTCTACTGAGCTACATGCCGGATACTTGGATCCGAATTTTTAATTCTAGAAGAACAGTCGACTCATTCCTGGTATCGTCATAACCCCAGGAATCAAACTCAGGTCTCCCATGTGGCAGTCAGATGCCCTACTAACTAGATAACCATGGCTCTACAAGCCAGAGTAAATTCTCAAAATATCAACTTGTATTCTATGGAATTAGCATTGTTAAAAAAATACATGTATATATATATTATACAGGGTGTCATTTTAATGGAGCCCACGGATCGCAGATTCGTATAGAGGACATCAAAACAAAACAACTTTTCTCGATAACATTTTTCTCGTTGGTGCATCATTTCAGCACTACAGTTGTTCAAAAAAGCCCGTTTTGCCACCTGAATGCTGGCAACTACACCAAACATTTGATTGCACTTGTGATGTCATATCCCATCTTGAAGCGATGTGTTCCAGGGTTGCCAGGAACACACACATTCTGTGAGAAATGAGATACCTACAATCAGCCACACTATGTAAAGTAAAACAAAACGAGCAAACACATTCTGTAACATAACAGGAAGTAAACAAACGATACGAAAAATGGTAGAAAGAAAATATAATTCAAGTGGAAGTGGTCATATCGAATTTTGTCTCAGTTTACATGTCAAATATTTTGCAAATCTAGTTACCAAGTTGACATCTACAATTTAGTCTATCCACTTCATCCTTCTGATACTACACTAGTGTCCAAAATTAAAGCAACAAACAGAAATCCTTTCCTCGTGTGATTTTTTCTTTTGATAAATTTGCCAAGTTTAACCTGTTGCTATCATAATTTTTTTGTTGCTAAATCCTGGCACATTAAGGTTAGTTTATTTTCTATCTTAAACCAGTTGTCTATGACATCATAAATATTACTATCACCTGATCATATTATGTGGTCAAATGGACACACAGTATATATTCAGGGAATTATGAGGCGTCACAAAAATTGTTGAAAATACAGGGACATAAGTAGCAGTAATACAAGCTCTCCGACGACTGTGTTTATCTATGCACGGGATACACATGTAATAGTTTACAACTTCTAAACAGTGTAGTATATTCGCTACTGATTCACCATTAGATTGTTACTGTGGTTGTACGTGTTTTAGCCGTAATGTAACAACATGAAACTCGGATACTTCCGTTATCAGCACAAAAGTACCACAAGGCATATGGGCACAAACCTGTAGATATAAACTTTGCAACAAGATTTGCAAATATAATTGACATGTAGCTGGGCGTAAACAGCCAAATGTAAGCTGTAGGTCCAATAACATTTGTTGTTGTTGATATTTGACATGTAGGCTGAGAGAAAATCCGATATTTACACTTCATTTTGAACATGTTTTTACCATTTCTCATATCGTTGGTTCACTTCCCCCTTTCCTTAGATGACTGCAGATTTTCTGGCAGGTAGGCTATGATGTTCGGTCTACTGGATGAGTTTCTCGCTTCATTTTACAGTTAATAATGTTGTTGGTAGTTCACAAAATTGGTGTGTGCTGTTTCGCCGCAGGATATGACGTCACAGATACGATAAAATGTTGTGTTGGGTTGCCAGCATCCAGGCGGCAAAACGGTCTTTTTTGAACGGCTGTATCGTCGAATCGACACACCAACAAGAAAAATGTTACTGAGAAAAGTTGTTTGTTTTGATGTCCTCTGTACGTTTCCGTGGTCCGTGGGTGCCATTATATCAGAATTTCATATTCTTGAAAATCATGCTTAATTATAAATTAATCAACTATAATTCATTGTTGCCCCATCATTCATGATTGCTGTTCACATTATCATATTAAATTAATTATGATAAAGAAATTATTGAAACAAAGTAACCACTGACTATTTTTTCAGAGCTGTCTACCGCGATGCTGATATCTACCTTTTCGATGATCCATTGTCTGCTGTGGACACATTTGTTGGAAAACAATTATTTGAAAACTGCATTACTTCATTTTTAAGAAACAAGACATGCATTCTGGTCACACACCAGTTGCAGTATCTTAAAAATGCAGATCACATTGTCATTTTGTGTAATGTAAGTACTATATTTGTGATAGGTGAAATTTCATACTGTAACATTACTTCGAAGTATTGTACTATTGTGATGGGTGTTTAAGTCTGAATCCAAATTACCCAAATCTAGAATCCTAAAACTGATTTTTGAAACTCAAACCTTGAGTGAAATATCTGAATCTCAAATCTTAGAACTGATATCTGGATCCCAAATCTGATATCTGAATCTTGGAACCAATATATAAAACTTAAGTCAATCCATTACAAGCTCCAAATCTCTCCAGATTTGGATAGTCTCATTCCTACTGTAAAAATTTCATATCGTTCCTTACCTATTATGAAAAAATGTAATATACGTGTGTTGAAAATTTTATATTGGCAACTATTAATTTACAAATGATACGAGAGTGATACCTCTGTGAAACTTTTACAGTCCTTCGATGTAATCACCAGCATTGTGTACCACCATTCCCAGAGATGTGGAAGTCGTAGTATTTCTGTAGCAGTGCCTGTTCTGTTGATGATTTGAATGAAGAATTGCCTGAAGAATTTCTGGAACAGTTCGGAAGCAAATGCCCTTTATCAAATCAAAGTCACAGGGGCTGGTAGAGCATCTGCCAGCCCCATCGAGGTAACAAATCAGACTACATGCACCCAAGCATTGCCCTGCAAAATGATGGGAGGATTCAGAAGAAGTGCAGGTCGCAGGTTATGTTACAAAAATGAACAGTAATACCACATGTAATACTGCACATTGATGGTCTGTCCTGCAGGTTCGGCGAGAATCATCAGAATTTTCACATTAGTGGGGTTCTGACTACACAACTTAGACTGCCAACTCCAGCAATACTCTATTCCTCTCGTCACTGCGCATGTGCCTAGTGTTGGAAGGAAGAGTCCATTTACTGGGAGGTAGCTTAGGTATGAAACTAACATGTTGTATAAGTGAGAAGCACCGGTTCCGTTTCATGGCATATATACAGCAGTGTTGCCACTATTAAATTTCCAACCCACGTATATATTGGTTTATCAACCTGAATATATCAGTTAGCAATCAAAAACATTAGAAACTATAAGGCTGATGTTCTTTTGGAGAAGAGAGATATCTTCTGTAGATCAGGTTTGTTTACTACTCTGAGCATGAACAATTAATACTTATTAACTTTGCATTATCACAGGTAGTAGCTAGTTGTTAATTTTTGTACCTATAAAATCAGTTTTAATGATTTTTACTAGGGAAAATCAAAAAGTAAGTTACACCCCCTATATAAAACAAACAAGACACATTAGAAAAAAAATAATTATTGGAGAAAAATGCATAGTCACTAAGGTATTCCAAGCACTTTTCGAATCGTGTGACCAGTTTTTTGATTTCTTGTGCGTAAAAATTCCATTCAATTTTAATTGAGTTGACATTTGTGCTCATCGGTTAACAATCGTGGCACCCAGTGAGAGCACAGTTTACTATACACCCAACTGGTCATGAATCAGCATAGACACACTATTGTATGATATGTTTAGTTCACTTGCAATATCTTTTAATTTTCACATGTCAGTTGGCAAGGATGATTGCATGCACATGCTCCGTTTTGTCGATAGTGTTCCAGTTGCAGGCTACCCAACACACTGTTCGTCGTTCACTTTTGTTCTTTCGAACATCTGGCAATTTCCTGATCATGGGATGTGACATTGCATTCCCACCATATGCCTCGACAATTTGGCGATGGATTTCACTCTGATTATGCCTTCGTGTCCACAAAAATCGGAAGACTGAGCGGAACTCAATGTTGGACACCACCTCAGTATGACATGCCATACTGACACGGTGACTACTCATATTAAAGCAGCTACAGCATGGCTGCTTTGGGTGTGGGGAGAATACATTCCGGACAGTGCTGCCACAAAGCGTGATTATTTTCTCTCTTTTAGTACAGGAACACGGCTCAGGTGTAACTTACTTTTTGATTTGCCCACGTATATGCATAAAAAAAGGAGATATCTGATATTTTAGTCTTGATTTAAAAAAAAACATAAGATGCGTGAAGTTTGTAACACAACATTCTTTTTTATGACTTGTTTTCAGTTTCAGTAATGGAAGATCAGATCATATATAACGTTTGTCAGAGAAGTTACAGGATTGATTTATAATTCTCAAACTACGATATTGAACCATGCAGGTGTTATTTAATCACCTGATATGTATTGTGAATATGCATGTCCCATACTGCTGTATCGGTACAGGAATATCTGGCCAAACATCATATGCCTGCTCTTCCACATCCACCATATTCACCTGATCTGGTTTCCCATGTGAAAATGCCACTAAAAGGAAACTGACATCAAGATATTCCAGCAATCCAAAAGGATGTGGCAGATGTGCTGAGAAGCATTTCAGAAGAGGCTTTCTCTGCTTGTTTTCAAGACATCCGGAAATGCTGGCAGCTGTTTGTAGATAGTGGAGGGAACTACTTTGACAGGAAGAACCATTAGTTGGTGATTGCATCTAAAGATATCCCTTAGTAGTTATACAGAGAGAAGTAAGTCACTGTAATAAGCTTATGGTTCATAGCTGTACATGCCTGACAAGGATACCAGACAGGTGGCAAAATCGTGAACTTCATGGAAAATTAACCATAAGCTTATTAGAGTGAATTAGTTGCTGAGTTGAATATATTATTTCTTACAGCGTCAATCCTGAAACTTTTCTGACAAAGGTTACATGTAATAAAACTTGTAACTGAATAGATCACTCAAATTATCTGAATCTGAATTATCAAGATAGTCATCTCTTGGATAATCAAAATATCCAGATATCAAGACCACTAGCTGCTTCCAAAATAGATATTCACTAATTTAAAATCTGGACACCATTATCTGAATTTCTAGTATAAAACCTGTTCTAATGATTATGTGATGGCTAAACTATATATGCTTGCATAACAATTTAAATGTTCTTGTGACTCCCTTCAGGGATCTATTGAGGCTCAGGGCAACTACAATGACCTGCTAGAAAGTGGAATGGATTTTGCACACCTCCTTGCTCACAGTGAAGAGAAAGAAGAACATACCAGCAATGAAATAATAGAATGTTCTACAAGTGTCAAGCCAATTGCTGTTCAGGTAATATTGTAATTTTATATTGCACAATAGCAGAACAGTTATTTAATTAGATAATTCATTCATTAGCAATTATATATACCCCCAAATTATAGGGAATCTACCATGTTAACAAGGTAGACCTAACCAGTTATTATGCATCCAGAGGTTCTTCTTTAGTACTTTATTCATGTTACGGGAATTTAGATGTAGTAAGATATCAATACATGTGAAATGTGATTACGTATAATGACTATACGTTTCATGTGTGTGTGTATTAATTTAGTTCTTTCTGTATGCATTAATGCATTAGGATGGTGCATGTTATCATGTTACAAAATATCTAGTATTTTCATAATACCAAGAAAAATTCATAATAGAGTGGCTTATTTGAAAACAGTTACCTTTTGTATTTTTGAAATATTTTTTTTGGCAGTGTGTAAATTTGAATTCAACTATTACAACTATACTAGATCATGACTTCCAAAGTTCGCAGAATAACAATTTGTAGATTGATTTATTAGTCATATTAAAACATTTATATTTAATCATGAAACTATTTTGGTGAAGTGTTCAACTGAAAATATTGCATAATTATCAGGATATTCAGGCCTGGCACAAGTGATTAAATGTAACTTACATATTAGATATGTAAAATGGCCTTGAAAAATTACGAACTTGTACTGGTGATTAAATATGAACTTGTATATCTCAGGAAAACATCAACATTTTTTTCATTTTAAGGTATTTTTTTTTAAATGTTGACTGTTTGATACATAGTATTTACTAGAGTACTTGGCACCCTTGGATACAGCCACACACCTGGATTTTGAAGGAAGGAAATGATGGGGGAAATCAGTGCATTCTACAATACAAATAGGGTTATCACTATCACAATTTTACCTTTTTTACCTTTATACAACCCAATTTACACAAGGCGTTGGTGGGTTGCGTGTAGAGTTAGGCTCAATTTCAGGGTTGCCACATGCACAATAAATATTTATACAATACGCGAAAAAATATAAACAATTATTATTGTATAAAATTATTAAAAATATCACTATTATATCGCAAGTGACAAAATTCTTTCTCGAAGAAAAAAATAGGTTTTCTGGTATTTCATCGCTGAAGAGTCTACAGAAAGGAAAAGAGGTGAGAGAAAACAAGAGGTGACAAAGGAGAGGAGAAAGAGAAAGCGAAAGGAGAAGAGGGAAAGTAGAGGAGAGAAGAAAGAGAGGATAGGCGAGGAGAGGAGATGTAGTGAGGAGAATCGAAGAAGATTCTAGGAGAGATGAGGAAAATGGAGCAAAGAAGAGAAAATAATCAATGGCTAAGGTGGTCGGTAACGCGTCTGACTACCATGTTAAAGGTCCCGGGTTCGATCCCTGGCTGGTTCAAATCCGGGAACGTTTCTAACGATGGAAGTTGCCCCGGCAATAACATGAAACCCTAGGGGGTAAAGGTGGTCAGGGGCGTGATGCTGATCACATCACCCCCACTCACGACCGGATCAAGAAAGTGTGGGGCGTTACCCCCACACCCCCTATACACCTTCATGGCGTGGTGCTATGCACAGGGGAGCACTTTACCTTTTTTTACCTATCACAATTCAGTTGAAGGCAGGGAGTGTGGGGCTGAAAAACAATCAACACATAACTAGCAGTTAAACCAGAATGCCTTTTACATATTCTTTCACTTAATATGTGAATTGTAGTATACACACAAACATGCTTCATGCTTTATTTGCCTACCAATTACACCCCACAAGAAGAGCTAAATAGGTTGCATATATATACTGCGTAAATGGTGTTCATACGTTAGCTCTGTCTAGTTGGCTGCACTTTTGACACTCGGTGCAGTGCAGGTGTATCCAGTGTCAGATTGGTGCAAGGAAATTACATTCAACCAACTAGATGGAAAGCTATGTTCAAGTTCAGAAGATTCAAGAAATGCCTGTCTGCTGCTTTAAACCGTCATTTGATTAGTTAGCATGAGCCATGTGACCATACACCAAACATACACCAGTCCGAAAGGTAGTGCAGATGGTGCAGACACCAAATACACTACTTGACTCGAAATCAATGAACTAGAAGACTCTGTGTTGCACCGTGCAATCAACTAGACATTTCAGTGCAAAGAGAGTCAAAGCGAGTTTAAAAATGCAACCAACTAGACAGGGCTATTGTTAGGAGCTCTGTAAATACATAAGATGCACAGCCCTATTGTCTATAATCCTTTTGGTAAAGAAAAAAATGGAGGGTACTCGAGTAAATACAGTATCTTTTAATTACAAATTTGCATGATTTTTTCCATTGTATTGTAATAATGAATATTTTAAACCCTGAATGTCATCCGCCTATTGGAATAACATACAATTATATAAACAGTCATATTTGTAAATTGTTAGTACTTTCATAATATTAAATTTATGAAACATTAAAAAAAAATCTGAAATATGTGCAAAAATTGTTAGATTGTGATTTATGAGTTCTTTGCAATGCCCACTTTCCACTTTTGCTTTTTTTTTTTCCTTTTGTGTGCATAAACTTGAACATGTCACATAATTCGATAAGTGTCAATTTTATTAACTCTTATTTTTATTTCACTTTTTTCTCTTTTGGTTATATTGTGTCACTTTCTAGCAGTGATATATTCACACATTCCAAACAACACCCCCCAAATTTCCTCATTTTGGCTCTAAATACACTCCCCTAAACATGAACTTACACACTTTAAATTAAAAATTCTGGATAAATCCCTGACTTCTAGATTAACCACATCTGACAATTTGATGAAAAGCACATGACAAACCACAAACAATGCTTTCTTCTGGATTACACTAGTTCTGGCATGTGACATTTTGATTTTAAATCCAATTCTGGCAACATTTTTTTCAGTTTTGGTACCTAAAGGTTATATATTAGTTGCCAATGTGCATCTAAAGGTTGAAGCACAGTTTCAAACACAGTACAAAACTTGTGAAACAGTACAGAAAACAACAAAACAAATAACAATACTGAAATACCCAAGTAATGGTGCATAGGTGAATATTTGCCAAAGACTACATGATGTTGAAAATAACAAACAGCCAACCTACAAACAAGCATGATTGAGTGAATTTCCAACCATGTCGTATGCGATTTAAAGTGAGGGGCTGAAAAATTACAAGCACTTAAGACTAAAACCCACCAAATATTAGCTGCGACCAGCACAGCCATGGGAAAAATTTGCCCTGCACACGTCATTAAGTGTTAATATTGAAAAATGTTAATTACAGATACAAGAATTTTATATTTCTAATATCACATTTCGTTTTGTTTTAATTTAAGCTTAGTTCTTCCCAGCTGCTGTGTATTCTATATAATATGACGATAACAAAAATTCTCTCACATGGGAAACACTGGTTGGTGCATGCAGGTTTTCAGCATGTAAGTATCTACAAGGGTTGATCAAATGAAAAGGTACAAAACGACACTGTATCCTCCATAGGCCTGAGCACATTGATCCCATTGATGAACGAGCCGAATGATTCCTTTTTCCCAGAATTCCTTTGGCCGTGACGTGACCCAGTCCTTCACAGTGTCCTTGAGTTCATCGTCCGAGGTGAAGCAATTTCCTTTGAGATGCTTTTTCAGGGGACCAAACACATGGAAGTCATAGGGGGATAAGTCCGGACTGTAGGGCAGATGGTCTAGCTGCTCCCACTTCAACCTGGACAGTTTCGCGTGTGTGACCCTGCTCTTGGGTCATCAAGCAAACTCTCAAGGCCTGCACGAAAACGGGCACTCCATTTCCTCACTGATTTGCCAGACACACAGTCTTCCCGTAAACGTTCACCATCCGGCCATGAATATCGGCCGGTTTAACACCTTCCGCTGTCAGAAAACGGATAACGCCTCGCTGCTCTTCAACAGTCGAATTTGCCAATGTTAACGCCATCCTGTCTGAACACGCACTGCCGCGTCTCTTGGACGGCGCTCTGTATCAGAGCCTCTGCTCTCTCCTGCGCATGCATGTTCCCCTGCATGCTCCGTTGCCGCGTGGCGGCTCTAATCGCACCCCTACATATCACGCTACGTTCTCCCATTGCGGCATCGGTATTATATAAACAATTCCGTTGTTACGACGTTCCGTACCTTTTCATTTGATCAACCCTTGTATTACAATTTCATACAATTTAGTTGGATAAATTTAGAGGAGTACTATTTAGCCTTCTTAAACCTAAAGGTTCATGGCTGCAGCAACACAGGCCTTCCATCTGTCCCTATCCTGAGCAAGATCTATATACTGTTTTCCATCCCTACCAATTTCCTTCAGGTCCATCTCAACGTTATCCCTCCATCTTCGTCTTGGTCTTCCTACAGGTCTCTTACCATCAGGTTTCTCAACAAGAATCCTGTAAACTCTTCTTTCGTCTCCCATTCGTGCCACATTACCTGTCCACCTAAGTCTTCTTGATTTAATCATTCTAATAATATTGGGACATGAATACAAATTATGTAGTTCTTAATTATGTAACATTCTGCACTCACCTGTCTCCTCATCCCTTTTAGGTCCAAGTATTTTTCTAAGGCTTTTATTTTGAAATACTCTCAATTTATTTTCCTCTTTCAATGTAAGGGACCAAGTTTAGCATCCATATAATAATACAGGCAAAATTACTGTTTTGTATATTTTAACTTTTAATTTCTTAGATATTACACAAGAAGACAAAAGTTTATGTAGAGAACAGTAACATGCATTTCCTGAATTAAGCCTACTTTTTATTTTGTCTCAAATATCATTTCCATTTGTTAGTATTACTCCTGCCTAAAACAGACAGTACAACAGAAGAAAGAAACTAAAAGTTTTAGAGTTTTGTCACTTTTCACCTGATGTCACATAGACTGGGAAACAAGGACGTGCTCAGGAAGAAAATTTAGGGGAGAAGGGGTTGACAGGATCATGATTTCATAAAAGCTAATATATACACAATAAAAAGAGAGAGAGAGAGAGATGTTTGATTTTGTTTATTTTACTTCACTTTGTGCCACTTTTAGCTAATTGTGAATGATGATACAATGAAATTCAAGAAGGGACACTCACAAATAACATTCATCCCCAGGCCAGGATTCGAACCTGGGACCCCTGGCATCGTAGCATACTGTGTTAACCACTTCATCATGAAGCAGGCTAGAGAGAGAGAGAGAAAGAGAAGGCACTATTATTTCAGCACTGTTTGACACAATTCGTAATATGGAATTATACATTACAAATTATATCACTGAAATAATTTGCTTGGGTTTCTGAAACAGAGCACGGGTATTGGAAGAATTGAGAAAAAATATTTATTTTCTAACACACATTTTAGTGTATGTCCTGCAATGATGCTGATGTGCTCGCTCTCTCTCTCTCTCTGTCTCTGTCTTACTGGGTGTAAAGTTTAGAAAAGTTTTTGTTACAACAAAGTGCAGACAGCAGTGTACATAGCGGACAAAGAATTCTAATTGTTCATGTTTCAAGAATATTTTGGAGCATTTTGAACCCCCAAGCCCCCCTTTCTTGGTATGCCCTGGAAGTTTTAGTTCTTGTATCATACTGTCTGTTTTAAAACCATGTACTTTTATTACCTCCAAAGGTAGGATGATAACTTTAAAAGTACATGACGGTGACCAAAGTCATCATAACAGTACTATCCTCTCTGATATGTATGTAGGTTTCACATTTAATAGTAGCAACTATTTATTCTCAAATGATACAAAAGAAATACCTCTGTGAAACTTGTACAGCCCTTTGATGTAGTCACCAGCATTGTGTACAACCGTTGCCAGTGATGTGAAAGTCATAGTATTTCTGTAGCAGTGCCTGTTCTGTTGATGGTTTGAATAGAATGGTCTATTGCGTGAAGAATCTCTAGAACAGTTCAGAAGCTTCATCTTGGGGATCAAATCAAAGTCACGAGGACTGGTAGAGCATCTGCCAGCCCCATCGAGCTAACAAATCAGCCACAGGTTGCACTACATGCACCCGAGCATTGTCCTGCAAAATAATGGGACGATTCAGCTGAAAGTGTTCCCCTCTTCTTTCGCAATGCAGGTTGTAGGTTATGTTCCAAAAATGAACAGTAATACTGCACATTGACAGTCTGTCCTGGATATATGGCGACAATCACCAGAACTTACACATTAGTGGGGTTCTGACTGCACAACTTAGACCGCCAACTCCAACGATGTTCTATTCCTCTTGTCACTGCGCATATGCCTAGTATTCGAAGGAAGGGTTCATTTACTGGGAGGTAGCTTAGGTATCAAACTAACATGTGGTATAAGTGAGTAGCACCGGTTTTGTTTCATGGCATATATACAGCAGTGTTGCCACTATTAAATTTCCAACCCACGTATATAGATGCACGTTATAGTAATAAACACAGAAGGAGCTGAGTCAATGCACTATATTGCCAATAATGACCGGACACCCTCTGAGCTGTAAAAAGGATCGCCTATACATCTTCATGAAGGACAATGAGTGTGCTGTAGACGTGTATACCACTGCCAGCAGTCAAAATGAGTGGCAAGCTCGAGGTATGCACAGTCATATGGGTGTCTGGTCATTATTGGCAATATAGTGTATGTTAGAATTTATTCACTGATACTGGCTGATGCTTGTTCAGAGTTGGCGTAATTCATATGGTTCACAAAAATGTCACATGACACATTCATGGAGTCTAATCATCCAGAATATTAATAAAAAAATTCCATGTTTTCATTCATTTACACTAGTACCAGGTGTTAAAAATTCTTAATTCATCCGAATGAAAACAAGTATATCTGGGGAGAAAGGTAACAAATGTTTTATTCAAAGTATGCGCCATCGCTAGCTATACATTTTGCCCATCTGTCCATCAAATTGTGGATGCCCTACCAGAAAAATCGTTCACATTTTGAGGTGATCAGGTCAGCAAGCCATTGTTCGACATCTTTGTAATTGTTGAAGTGTTGCTGGGAAAGTGAGTGAGGCATCAATGAAAACAAGTGGTAGTCCGAAGGGGCTAAGTCTGGTGCGTATAGCGAGTGGGGCAAGAATTCCCAGCCAAGTTCACGAAAACTGCTGTGTTCAATAGTAAAAACAGTCATGTGTGGGAACATGAAAATCCACATGCACTGCTAGTGGCACATCATCAGCACAGATTTGCAGTGAATGTGTGGTGCGGGATACTGCATGACCATTTGATTGGACCATACATTCTCCATGTTTGCCTATGTGGACCCACTTATCAAGCATTTCTCAGTGAGGTTTTGCCTGAACTACTAGAGGACGTGCCCTTGGCACTGAGACAAAGATTGTGGTTTCAACATGATGGTGCACCCCCACATTTCGATCGGAATGTGCGCCATTTCCTCAATACCGTATTCCACAACCAGTGCATTGGCAGGGGAGGGCCTGTGCCATGGCCACCTTGATTGCCTGATATTACGCCCCTGGATTTCTTCCTCTGTGGAGAGATGAAACGCCTCATTTACGAAACACCTGTCATGTCAGCAGAGGACCTCGTTGCCCATATCAATGTAGCTGCAGCATCGATAGCAGAAACGCCGGGGTTGTTGGGTCACACTAGACAATCCTTGATTCACCGTTGTCGCCTCTGCTTGGAAGTACATGGTGGACACTTTGAAAACCGTCTGTGATGAGGTGGATGCCCTACCAGCTGGGTGGCCGCGGTGGTTCAGTCTGTAACGCATCTGACTACCATGCTAAAGGTCCCGGGTTCGATCCCCGGCCGGTTCAAATCCGGGAACTTTTCTAACATTGGAAGCGGCCCCGGCGCCCACCCAGCGTTGAATAACATGGGTACCTGGGGGAAACCCTGGGGGGTAAAGGCAGTCAGGGGCGTGGTGCTGATCACATCACCCCCACTCACGACCGGATCAAGAAAGTGTGGGGCGTTACCCCCGCACCCCCTATACGCCTTAATGGCGTGGTGCTAAGCACAGGGGAACACTTTTACTTTACTCTGTGATGAGGTTCACTTCACACCTCCATTAAGCATACTGTGTGCCCTTCCGGGTATGCAATCTATGACAGTTAACTTTTTTCGTTTTTACATCATGGTGCCCTTCGCTCAGGAAATTTTCTTTGTTTTTGGTGCCATTCAACACATGCCAATTTTCGTCGATACCAGCTCATGCCCAATGCACACCCATCCCACTCCCATCAACATCTTCGTTCGCATTCTTTGGGGAATCCCTTGTGCCGACGTTGCACAACATTGCAGCGTGATTTTTTGACAAGAGCGTACCCAATTTCTTAGTGGACCGCCCAACACCGACGACTTCTCTCCACCCATTTTGCCATTATTCACTTCGGAAAATCATTTTCCCACATTTTCAAATGTCAATAACTCGGCAACAAAGCCGTTTCTGGAATTTCATTACATGAACTTTCCACCTTATTTTCACTCGTACAATCACCTTCCAAGCATTGTAAACGAACTTACGAAACACCCTGTATATATATATATATATATATATATATATGGGGAAAGAGAAAGTTTTGTAGATTTCAGAAAGGTTTCGTAAATAATAATAAAAAAACAGAAATATATTTTCCAAGATTTTTTTAAAAAATAAAAAAAAAAATCTCTGTCTACATAGAACAGCATGATATTTTCACGTCAGTCCGCTAAGTGTTGATCAATATTCTGAACAATTATCAAGTACTGGTATCAGTTAAAAGTAGTATTGGCTCATCTCTAAGGATATGGCTTTTTATTTCATGTATTAATATTTTCTTTTTCTTTGCCATGCACTAGATAAATTCAAAAGGAGACACCCATGAAGAAAAACCTACGGGGGTAGCAGAACATCAAGCCAAGGGTTCAGTGGATACTGGCGTGTATAAAGATTACATAAAAGCAGGAGGAAATTTGTTCCACATATTTCTTCTAATTTTCCTTTTCATTCTTGCACAAGTATGTCGCAGTGGAAGTGATTATTGGACATTATATTGGTAAGTATTTGAATTTCTTCATTGGCAAACTTTGAGCAAATGGCAATATGTGTCTTGCATATTTCAATCCATGTATTTTCTTCAATGTCTGTAAGATTTCAAGTATTTTGACCAGAGATACATTTTACATTGAGTTTGTTTGTTTCCAAAAACATCACCGAAAATTCATATTTCTAATTAGAGACATGCATATTTCATTTTTGATGGAAACATAAAATGTGAAATAATATGCAATGTTCATCATCATGTTTTTGAATGTTGTGAGGTATGTTTATCTACCATGTATTATCACGAAATGAACTGGAAAATAAATTGAAACAAGAAATTTAGAGTTTATTTATTTACTGAAACAACATTTTAACATCAAAATGAAATTATATATGCCGCTTTCGATCCTGAAATGTGCCAAATTTTTGTATGATCATCTTGATTTTATTTACCATAAATATGTGGCTCTACTAATTATTATTTCTATCATCTTTTCTGTTTTTTATGCAATTCAGCACTGATTAATTAATGCTATTTCCAGGGCAAACCAGGAGGAGTTACAATCCAAATGTAGAGATACAGGACAAATATATTTGACAAGCTTCACTACAACAACGTGTAAGGCAACTAATGGAAGTGTAGCAACACTAAGTTCTGAATTTTCTATGTACATTTATGTGGTATTAGTAGTAATGACCATACTTACAACATTAATGAGATCTGTGTATTTTTTCCACATCTGTATCAGAGCTTCACAAGTACTTCACAAGAGAATGTTTGACTGCCTCATGAGAGCACGTATGAGATTTTTTGACACCAATCCATCAGGTAAGTAGAAAGATCCCATAAATATCACAAAGCACTCTCCATACTCTCTAAATTCATAGTTGATTGTTTTAGCAATTAAGAATATTTATATTATGAATGAATTTAATCACCGCTACCAGCCAATACAGATAATGTTGAGAAAAATTTTCAGTTTAAATATTCTTATACATTACTCAAAGTTTATCTTATCTGTATAAGTTTTTTGCCAGTACTGTGTGAGGAAAATGTGATTAAATGGTGCCTATTTTAAAATTCTGATTATCTGATTCTGGTAGATACATATGACACAATTCTAAATAAATACCTATATATGAACATTTATAATTATTCTGAACAACTTCAAATTATTATATTCTAGCATCTGTATCAGTGGCAATTGGTAAAAATATTGACATCAGTATTCATACCCACTGAGCCTTAGTTAATGTAGTTATAGGACTGACCTGATATCACTTTAAACTGATAGCAATACTAATACTGATGCACTTACAATTTCCACCAATTCCAATACTAATGCTTGAAAATTTTTCAAAATATTCACGAACAATAATATGCAAGAATTCAACTGGAATTATATGCATGACTTTATCAGTTTTTTCCTTTAAAATCAAGAATTGTTTATTGAATTATTAAAATGGCTGTCATTTAATCACAAAATCAATTACTGGTTCAAAGTACACTAAAACTGAAATTTTCATAATTTCCATTATATTGTAGTGTAAGTGTCACATGGCATTTTTGTAGACATTGCAAAATAGCTAAACTCCGGAAAAATATCAGTTGGTGAATCTATTCCAAACAAAACTTTCTGTAGCAATAATAATAATATAAATAATATAATAATATAAAATCCAATAGTGTCAGCTAATACCAATACATCAACATCAGCATTGGCTCAGATATACAGTGGAACCTTGATTTTACATTTTCCAGAGGATAATACTGAAAAAAACTTAAAATGCAGGAAAATGTAAAATTGAGGAAAATTTTATAACTATGTTGGGACCAAAAGGTAAAGTAAAAAAAAAGGTAAAGTGCTTCCCTGTGCTTAGCACCACGCCATGAAGGCGTATAGGGGGTGTGGGGGTAACGCCCCACACTTTCTTGATCCGGTCGTGAGTGGAGGTGATGTGATCAGCATCATGCCCCTGACCGCCTTTACCCAACAGGGTTTCCCCCAGGTATCCATGTTATTCGACGCTGGGTGGGCGCCGGGGCCGCTTCCATTGTTAGAAAAGTTCCCGGATTTGAACCAGCCGGGATCGAACCCGGGACCTTTAGCATGGTAGTCAGACGCATTACCGACCAAGCCACCGCGGCCAACCTTGTTGTTGGGACCATCAAGATAGAATGCACAATGCAGGAAAATGTAAAATCCATTAACGTAAAATTGGGATTTAACTCTATTGCTATCATATTTGCATAAGTCATACATATCTGAACTTGAAGGGTAGATTTTGACTTTGTGGATATCTCATGAGAAAAAAATTGCAATGATATTTTCCAATATTCTGCGTGCATGAACAAATGATAATCACAATCAACAATGACGTGCAATATCATCTGTCCACCACAAATATTATGACTTCCATGTCTGGCCTATCCATCATGTCTTACAATTAATTTATATTTTGCATATGCCCATTTAATAAAAACTAATTAATTATTTATATATTAACTTCTTAAATTTTAGGTAGAATTTTGAATCGATTTTCCAAAGATATGGGAACTGTTGATGATTATTTACCTCAAGTTATTATGGACACAATTCAGGTAAAGGAGTAATTCTAAAAGTGCCACAAAATACAATAATTTCTTTAGGTATACACTGACATGAAATTTTAACCATTACTGATAATCTACTGAAGTAAAATTTATTCATACTAATAACCAATATTTTATTAATCTGATATTAACTGGCAAAAATTCTCTCAAAACTGTGAATGGTTCATTCATTGCCGTAGTTAAATTATGTAACTAACCAAGTAACTGCAATGGATTCTGCCTTAGTATAAATTAACTGTGTACCTAGATATTTACTTTACAAGACAGGTTACTTTATAAACATAATTATTTTTTAAAGAAAATGAAGAATCAAGAAGAAATAATTATGCAAGTGAAATCCACCTTAGAAATACTCTCAAAAGAAACATACACAATAGTGACCACTCCCGCTGACCTCAACAACAACCCTGGGGCCCTTAATGAAACTTGGCTTCCTGCCGTCAGAAATATATGTACCTGTTCAAACCCATTCCACCCACACAAAAACCTCAAAAAAACATGCACGAACCTTAAGGGCCTGTGAAAATGCCTGCCTGCAGATCGGAGTGAAAAACGAACGCCTTCTCAAGAATGCATGCTTGGCAAAAGAAGAAAGTACCACACTCACGCCGGAAGAGCAGAAAGTGAAAGGCCTGCGTCAACTAGCACCACCGTGAATATGAGTGGGAGAAAAAGGAACGACGCCATCTGCAGCAAGACAATACATGTCTGACAAAACCATCAGACAGGTCGCGAAATCGATTGCAAACAAAAACTGCATGGAAAAATGAAACATGAACTCATTAGAGTAAATTGCCTATCTTCACATAACCACCAAACAGATATCTTTAGATACAACACAAAATGTGCATTTCTTTAATGTGAAAGGGTTGTGGCTTCTCAAACAACATGGGAAAAATATTAGTTATATTTTGTTGTCAGAATTACACACTTACATTTTGCAACTCCTTTAAAGTCACACACTATCCCACACTCACATGGTATACGGTAAACTCCAGGAATGTGGAGTTCAAGGTCATCTTTGAATGACGGTCAGTGAATGGTCTTCACTTCGTGCCTGGCTAGAATACTGCTCAACTTCCCGGACGTGTGCACAACAAATGGTAAAACTGTTATAGTGGGGTGTTCCTGTCCTGTGTTGCTATTGATAGAGGTGCTGTGCGGTGCAGAATCGGTCCATGTCCTCATGTTCAACTTCTCCGGGTTGTGAAGAATCGGCCCTTCTAAGGGCCACATTGTTGTCCATGGTTGGTCTCTGCTGAGATGAAACTGCTTTGTTGATCGCCCTGTTGATATCTCTGATGTGGTATTCATTCTGCTGAAGCGTGGTTGTGAATTCTGATTGTAGATTCTCCTGGTCCAAAATGGTTCAGAACAGAAAATGGGGGACAACCATTTTGTGAATTTTTGGTAAGCCATACAATCTGGGAGGCTGGCTGCCATGTGCTGTCAGGTGTTGGCAAATCTCTTCAGTTAAGCCACATTTCTTGAGAAGGCGGTTTGTTTTTTGCTGCACTGATATGTTGGGGTCTCTGTATGCCTGGTCACTCAGAATGGCTTACCAAAAATTCACAAAATGGGTGTCCCCCTGAGACCCATCATCAGTTCTAATATAAGCAGTACAACATACAGAATTGCCAAGTACCTCACATCGCTGCTTCAACCTCTAGTCAGACAATGTGAACATCACGTCAAGAACTCAACTGAATTTGTCCAGGAACTGAAGAAACTCAAGATCTCCCAAAACGACATTCTTGTCGGTTTTGATGTAGTTTTCCTGTACACCAGAGTTCCGGTTAAAAACACATTGGAACTTCTAGGAAGCCACTTTCCACCAGCCATAGTTAATCTCGTCCGCCACACGCTAACTTCCACATATTTCCTGTACAACGGGAAATATTACGAACAATCTGATGGAGTTGCCATGGATTCACCACTCTCACTGGCGATTGCGAACTTCTACATAGGTTATTTTTAACATGAAGCACTGAAAGTCGCTCCGAACCAACCTTCCTGTTTCTACAGATATGTGGATGACACTTTCGTGATTTGGCCACATGGACGACCAGCATTACGTAGTTTCCTGGATTTCCTTAAGAACCGGCATTCCAACATTCAGTTCACCATGGAGATAGAAGAAGATGGCTGCCTCCCATTCCTGGACATTCTAATCCAACTCAAACCAGATAGCACCCTCAGACATAGTATATATAGAAAACACACGCACACCGACCTGTACCTAAATGTCCATAGCTTCCATCATAAAGCACAGCATCTAGCCATTCTGAACACTCTTGCGCACAGGGCAGTAACCATTTCGGGCCAGGAGAATCTACAGTCAGTATTCACTCATCTCAGAACCACGCTTCAGCAGAATGGATACCACATCAGAGATATCAACAGGGCGATCAACAAGGCAGTTTCATCTCAGCAGAGACCAACCACAGATAACAGTGTGGCCCTTAGAAGGGCCGATTCTTCTCAACCCAGAGAAGTCGAACATGAGGAAGAGGCCCTCACAAGGACCGATTCTGCACCGCACAGCCCCTCTACCAGTAGCAACACAGGACAGGAACACCCCACTGCAACAGTTTTACCATTTGTCAGACACACATCCGGGAAGTTGAGGAGGATTCTAGCCAGGCACGAAGTGAAGACCATTCACAGACTGTCACTGAAAACCAAGGCCCTACTCCGTTCATTCAAAGATGACCTGGAACTCCACATTCCTGGAGTTTACCGTATACCGTGTGAGTGTGGAACACCATATATAGGCCAAACAGGATGCACCATTGAACAGCGACGTAGAGAACTTCAGTTGGAACATCAGATTATTCCAACTAGAAAAGTCTGGACTTGGGGAACACAGCATCACCAAGGGACACAGGATTTTATTTGCAGACACGGAAATAATAGCCAAATGTGCCAGTTACTGGGACCAACAAGTAAAAGAAGCCATAGCCATTTCACGGGAAAGCACCAATCTCACAAGGGACGTTGGACTCCAGCTCGCTCAGTCACGCCTGGAACCCACTCCTCCGTAATAACATGACACCAGCCAATAAGAACACCAGGATCCAGAGCAAGCCAATGATAGTCTTGTGTATAATCCTACACTGGTCTTCATTTCTTATATTCCCTGATGAAGAGAGCAATGTATACACTTGAAACGTTGGAAGCTAAGGCCGATTTAACCTGGTTGGTAACCTGAGGACACTTGTTCGAATACTTGCATTGTAAATACAAGTACTAAGAACAGAGAATACTGTAGCTGATTATGTAAAACATATTTCTTTCACATGTGTGAATGGTTAAAAGCTACATACAATACAAAAAGGTTAAAAATTTATAAAATAATTTGCAATCATAGCATATTGTTCCATTCTGTAATACTCCTCACTTATTTGACGTGCTAAAATAATGGGATATAGAGCTTCAGCACACTACTTGACAGTCCTAAAATATTATAGTTACCACCTGTGCATTTCATTTATTTATTTTATTTTATATGTTAAACAGAAATCCTTATTTAATAATTCACTGCACTTATACATGGAATATTACTAATCCTACATTAGAAACTATGATGCAAGTTTGTTCGAATTTTTGTTTTGAGTACACTTTATGCACAGATAGGCTAATCAGGACTGAATATACAGTTTTAAGTGGGATCCAAACCACTATGTGCCCCCAACTGGTATCAAACCTGGGATCCCTTGATTACAAGATGACACTACCACTATGCCATTGGTGAAGCCTGTGATGCACATGCATTTACTCCAATTAGAATCACAAAAATTGTCTCTAATAATATAAAATTATGACCATGCCATTGCAAAATATACCACTAGAAGAATGGTTAGTTAAAAAAAAAAAAACTTTAAATGTAAGTTTCAATAATTTTGTTTTATTAATTTCAACTGAGCAGCATTCATTTCATAAAAGTAATATAAAATTTAAATTCTTTCTTATAGATATGTTTGGGAACAATCAGTTCACTAATTGTAATCTCTGTGGCTAATTATTGGCTAAGCATTCTAGCCATACTGTTTGGTATCTTGTTCTATTTCCTGAGGGTCATTTATGTACCACCTTCTAGAAGTATCAAAAGACTGGAAGGAATATGTAAGTATGTTTTGATTTCTCAAATATAAATTTTGGTATTGTATTGATTGGTTTGATTTATTTTACTTTGCATTTTTGTCACATTTTGCTAACACGGAAGATAAGGATGAGTGATATGATGAAATTGACGAAGGGACACACAAAGAGCAACCATACCTAAGTCAACATTTGAACCTGGGACCCCTGGTGTCATAGCGCTCTGTGCTAACTAATCCTTCACCAGGGTCTGCACATCGTATTGAATTTGCCCCCAATAAGGACCTCACATACTATGTGGTGCACATATGTACATGTTTAAATGAAGAGCAAAGTGTAAAGACATGGATCCATCATTATGAAATTGATAGTAGACATATATTTATCTTACAAATCCACATTATATGAAACATATCTTTCAATTTATGAATACTACAACAACATGGTGTTCCATTGGATTAAGTTAAAAGCAATGTATTATAGGGATGGACTGATCTGAAATTTTTGCCGATACTGATAAGCTTTTGATATAAAATATACAAATACTGATCCAATATAAAATTGCTCATGCTTCTTGAAGAACATAAATTCTTGCTGTGGTCAAGCATGTTAAGTGGTAAACTTTCGATCTCACCTCTGATGTTCACAGGTTTGAGTCCTGGCCTAGGTATGAGTTTTCTTTGTGAGTGTCTTTTCATCAATTTAATCTAATCATCACTCATTCTCATCGGCGTAATTAGCCAAAAGTGGCAGAAAAGCGATGTAAAATATAAAAAATACAAATTAATATAGGTAACCAGGTGGCTACTGTGAGTTTTGCTGACTGTTTCTGTGGAAAATAAACTTACAAAAGTATTGTATGTTCATAACAGTGATAATAAAATGGCAGAATTGTGCACTAAATTGTAGCCTATTTATTTATATGTTGCATCGGTAATTTTACTAATACACCAATATGCCAATTAATCTATCCCTGCAGTCCTTAACCAGTGGCCTGCAGACACCCAGGGGCAGTGGCGTATGCTGGTTCTAAAGTGTGGGTAATCTCCGACTCTTGATCCTCAAACTCCAAAAGTTTCCGTGCAATTTATGTCACGATCCATATTGGATTTAGGAATATCGTGTCAGAATGTTTGTCTTATTGCTACGACCACAATCAACTAATTCTCGTTATTGCAGTTTAATATACGTGTAGAATTTTAAATATTAAAACAAGACAGTATTATAAAGCTATAAAAAACAACTTGTGAAATATAAAATGAAAGACGTGCACTAGTGAAATAAAAACCCGCAATATTAATTTAAGTGCAAAATTCAACTTACTCCAGGACCCGATTACTTGTGCGGTACCACATCCAAAGCACGCTGTTTGTCCAGTTGCACGTGTGTGAAAGATTGCAGCTTAACAAAGGAAGTTACGTGACTCTTGGATTTTTCATGTTTGGCACAAGCGTTGCAAAGATTACAATATCCGCCACATGTCCATACATTCTTTTCAGCCCCGAAAAGTAAGCATGGCCCACAAAAAAGCAAAGCTTATTAACACTTATACTTCCTGTCAACCATGGTGTTTTGTCAGAATTTCCTTGCGAAAATGCTTCACATATTCTAGATTTTTGTCTTTGCGTGTAGAAATAAGTTCAAGCAATGACACTGGCCTACCTGTATTAACAATTTGCAACTTCTCCTGAAAAGATCTTGTTCAAAAGGTTTCACCAGCAAATCTTGTATCACATCCATTATCCTTTAACACAGCACTATCACGACAAACACTAACACTTAAATAAATAATAAACATGAAGCACAGCACGAAGCCAACGACTACACACATTCAGTTTCATGCGCCAAACTTCTGTTGTTGTGTTCCTGGCTCAGAATGAAATTCCTTATGAATGATAAAAAAAAATCCCTTTCCGAGCTCGAAATGACAGGTTTTAAAAGTTCGAATCATTGCAGGCCAGAGCCAGAAATTTATTTCGGGGTGGGGATCATTCCTTATTAGCAGCTGCCACATAAAGTTGAAACAGTGGGATTAGAAGTCCTGAAGATGAATCTCAGATTATTACAACGTATTATGCAAGGTGTTTAATCCTGCTAATGAAGTAAAATTAATTACCACTAAACACTTTTTAAATTAGATATTTGTAGGATTTCGGGGGGGTATCAGCACCCCGACTCCTCCACCTGGCTATGTGCCTGATGTGTTTTTTTCGTTTTATGTTTAATTCATTCATCTTCATCACTATTAATCTAAAGAGGTGGAATATAGCAACTTAAATTAACTAATATATATATATATATATAATTTATTTTTGATATCTTTCCCTTTAAAAAATATTTAGTGCCATGAAAGAAGTATTCTTGCTGCTTTTGAAGATTAGAGAGGAGAAACAATTGCGATCTGCGAGACGCGAATGGTCCGGGGATTTGTGCCTCCAGGTTACGTTGCCGCTAATAGGATAGGTGAACCTAACCTACTCACCAACTTTGGGCTCGATTGAATTTACAAATCTACCTGGCTATGTAACCTGGACGCACTTATCCCTGTGCAGCTCTACGCTGTCCTCCTTTGACCATATACATGGAGGATGTCCCCAGCTGACCAGCATCCATTCCGAGGAATGATTGCTGGTTTATCATAGGGACTTTTAGCCTGTTTAATCTGGAGCGAGTGAAGCGCGTCCCGGACTTATCCACCCAAATATGAATTAATAAACCAAGATGTTGGAACGACACATTTAATTTTCTTGGATTTCTCACATTTATATATATACAAGCACTGAACAAACTTATAGGTTCGTTTTTACATATATAACCAACAAATAGGTAACAAGAGCATGGTACTTACATAGTCTGCTTCCATCTCATCACACATGGGCCTTTTGATAATGTGCACTCACCACTCCAACCTTGAATGGGGGGGGGGGATTTCTGAGAATTTACTAGAAATATGAACGGGTCTTAAGGCAGATGGTTATTTACTTGCAAATGCACTGTTTCAGGGAGATATATGACAAAGGATGTGCTGAATAAATGTGGATGCCTTTGGATGCCAATCCCCTTGGTTTTCTGAAGGCCCTTTGTCCTCACCATGTGGTTTGGAAATGTTCCGATTTTTCAGGGTTTCAGGATCCATGCACTATAAGACACTTTAAACCCTGTAATTTGTCCATTTTGTACACTATTGGACTAGTTCTATGCACTTAGTAGGTATTCCACACTATTGGACACAATGGCCGCTCCATTGTTCCTCTCTCCAATGGCCTACTCTGGCCCAAACTGCTGGAGCGATGTGTTCTGCTTCAGATCTAAACAACAAGTAAGTTCAAGATGGCGTCCTCTCATGATAAATACTATCTCAGTTCTATTGTCTGGAAGCCACACTCAGGAAGCCATCTGATTGGTCCACAGCACCTTGGGTTACTTGCCTTCATCAAGTACCTTAAGAAATCCACTACATGGCAGTCTAGTCGAGGCTAGTTCCACTGGCTCTCACCAGATGGCACTGGTGCTGTGAGACCGATTGTCTTTTGTCAAAAACATCGATTTTTTGATGTTTTTGGGGTGTATTTGAGCTAATAATTGTGACTTGGGGTTATTTTCAGGGAAAGCAAGTTAATTTGTGCTTGCACAAATGTTATCCTGAAAATATATCTATTGATAAAATATTTGCATGAAAAGCAACATGTGCTCATTGGATTATGCCTACACACAAAATGTTGTCATTTTGATAACCAATGAATTTTGGTCAGGGACTTATTATTTACTTACTATTTTGATGTTTTATCATACCTTTACTACTTAGGCCTAATTCCTGCTAATCTTAATATATCTGGGAATGTCTAGTCCTATTAATTTTACCTGGAGTGAATTAGCCTTGTACTTTTGTTGGAGTGGTGCCTGTATGTATTGGGGATGTATACCCAACCTTTGGTTGGTTATACAATCACTATTTTTGTAAATACAAGGATGGGGGGAGTCAGCATATAGGTGCTATAATTGCTTAAGCTTTGAATTTTAATTTAGTTTGCTTCATCTTCAATATTTAAGCTTTTCCCTTTTGATAAATCTATGTTCAAGTAACAGAAATCAGCAAGACAGAAGCAAATGTAAAGTGAAAATTAGCGTAGAATTGGTTTGCCCATGTTATTCAATTTTCCTGTTCTTCGCACTCTACCGGGTATGTTTTCCCTAGTTCAGCGGAGGGAACGGAAAAGGCTCCGAAGGTTGAGAGTGTGACCGGTGGACTCTCACAAGAAGCTCCTGAGAAGCAGTTTTTCCTCCCCCTCTTTCCTCTCTCCTCGCCAAGGGTTGTAAGGGAAGCGGGAGGAATGACGTCAGGGTGAGATTCCCTGAAGTCATACCACCGGCTGCAGAAAGGTTCCCAGACATTCAGCGGCAAACTGTTGGAAGCATTGGCGCGCTGGAAGCAAAGAAATGTATGCATTGAAATTGGTTTGGAAGAATATTGCGAAGAAATGTATATATCTTTTTTATTTAAAAAAAAAAGAAATACAGCCGGGTCATCTGCAATTACCTAGATGACCCAGAGTATACGCTGCTGCCCAGGGGGTTGCAATGACCTTTTGTAATGACATACTTGTATGAAACATAGTTTTCTGATTTTATAGATCTGAAAAGAAGTAAAGAAATCATTTGGTAGTGTCAAAATTAAGAATACAAGTTTCAGCCGTTAAGTCTCGACTTAACCCTTGGCTGCGGAATGGGCGAATTTTTAAAAATTTTCCTCTCCATTCGAAAAACCTCTTGGATATTTCAAAATATGAAAAAATACATACGCTTAGAATTCCTTCTAGAGCATTGACATGAATTTTCATGTAGATTTTTTTGTTTTTCACTGATTATTATTAAAATGAACATATGAGTATTGTAGCCCGACCCTGTGGCCGAGTGGTTAGCACATCGTGCTGCGACGCCAAGGGTCCTGGGTTCGAATCCCGGTCGGGCTTGGTTGTTTGCGAATGTCCATTCATCAATTTCATCACTCATCCCCATCTTCGCAAATTAGCCAAGAGGCACAAGACGTGAAGTAAAATGAACTAAATCAATCAATCAATCAATATGAGTATTGTAATAAATTGTATTCTATAATTGTGAGACTCTTGGCGACTAATTTTAATTAAATATTTGATGTGCTTTAGAACCTCAAATAGTTAAGTCATGGGGGTTCACATCAATTTGAAGGATGGGTCCATGGTATTCCATTGGGTTTCAAATATCACATGTAAAATACGAAGCTTGTCCAGAAAGTAAAGATACAAACACATTTGCATGTTAGGGGAAAAATGTGTACCAAGGTTGGCAACACTGGTAGTAACCGTGATAAATACGACGAGGATTGGGAGTGAGTCGTCAGTGCTGCGCTGAGTCTTGTGCGAGGTACACGCGTTGGAAATGGCAGTGGCGATACCGAATCCTGCCTAGTGCGAAGTACGTGCCATGATCAGGTTTTTGCAGGCACAAGGAAAGCATCCATCGGAGATCAACCGAGAAATTGTGACTGTGTATGGGAACGTAATGAATTGTCAAAATGTGGCGAAATGGTGCCGTGCCTTCGCAGAAGGTCGACGTGATGTTCATGATGAAGAGAGAAATGGGAGGCCGTCCGTGATCAGTGACGACCTTCACAATCGTATTGAAGCAGAGGTGCGTGCGAATAGGCGGGTGACAATTCGAGATTTGTGTGTGATGTTTCCTGACAGTTCGAAAACCACTATTCATGAAGTTGCAAGTGGGTTAGGGTACAGAAACTTGTGTGCACGCTGGGTCCCAAAACATTTGACTGACGAACACAAAAGCAAACGACTGGGATATGCACTGGACTTTCTTATTTGCTACGCAGAAGAGGGAGATGCATTCCTGGACTCCATTATGACAGGCGATGAAACATGGGTGTTCCACCATACGTCTGAATCCAACCAGCAGTCACTGCAGTGGCGCCATACCTATTCTCCAAAAGTCAAAAAATTCAAAACGTCAATTTCAACCCACAAGCTGATGGCAACTGTTTTCTGGGATCACCACAGCATCCTGCTGGTGGAATTCATGCCGCCTAGAAGAACGATTAATGCTGAAACCTACTGCCAGACTTTGAAACATCTTTGACATGCAATTCAAAACAAACAGAGAGGCATGTTGTCAAGCGGGATCCACTTTATTCATGACAACGCCCACCCCCATGCAGCGAATGTCACCAAGGATGTGCTTGCACAGTTTCAATGGGAAGTCCTTCACCATCCGCCATACAGCCCCAACCTTGCACCCAGAGACTACCACCTGTTCCTGTACATCAAGAAAAATCTTGGTGGAAAACACTTTGCCAAGGACGATGAAGTCAGGGAAGAAGTTACAACTTGGTTCCAGATGCAGGTGGCGGAGTTCTACGATTCAGGGATACAAAAACTTGTTCCGCGTCTGAACAAATGTTTGGACAATAGTGGCACTTATGTGGAGAAATAGTCTCTGTATCAGTGTATCAAGTGTAACTTTAGTTGCGAGCAATACATTTATTTTGTATCTTATTTTTGGTTTGTATCTTTACTTTACGGACAAGCCTCGTAAAATTAAATGGTTTCAGATTATTGTAATTGGTATTAGAATTTGAAATATAAAGTGCTTTCAAAAATATAAATATTGGTCACCATAACTTCGTTCTATTACTTGTTACATTCTGTGTCATTAGAAAGAGCACAAAATTTGGAATCTTCATGAAATTGTGAAGGAGTATCATCATCCTTTGGCATAGAAGTCAAGCCTCTTTATTTCTTCCTGGTCTTCCACCACTCCTCTCTTTCCATGGTATTCCAATCTTCCTCTTCTCCTAACACTCTCCACTATCTGCTCTTCCCACCAACATCTTGGTCTCCCCCTTGGCCTTATTGGCACATAGTATGTGTTATATATTACCTTCTTGCATTTCATATTTATATCCCTGTTCCATGTTAATCTTCGAACACATTGATATAGTCCACCACCCACTTGTCCTCTTCTGTTTACCTCCTCATCTATTCTTCCACTTCTCTCAATTATGCTTCCTAGATATTTGAAGCAATACACTATCGTCAACTCGTCCGTGACCATCTTTATTCTTGGTTCATTTCTGGCACTGTTTCTTGTTGTTATTAGCACCTCACTCTTTTCTGCACAGAGTTTCATTCCCGCTCTTCTGATTTCCTCATTCCAACTATCAAGCTGTCTCTGTACTTCTTCCCTGTTTCCCCATATTACTAAGTCATCAGTGAACAACAGGGCCTTCTTCTTCCCCACCTCTTCGTTAATTGCATCCATTGTAATTATGAAGAGAAGTGGGAAAAGAGCACTTCCCCGCTCCACTAGTGTCTTCACACAACTCTGGTTCATCTTGTATGTGCTCTGCACTCTACACACTTATCTCTTCCTAGACTCCTTTCTCTCTTAGAGCCTTCCAAATCTTTGTTCTGTCCATGCTATCGTATGCCTTTTCTATATCTAGGAATGCCATAATCAAATCATTTCCATACTCGTAGTGCCTTTCCTGCATTTACCTTATGATGAATATCAGTTCTACTGTTGATCTGCCTCTTCTAAATCCATACTGTTCCTCTCTCATGTTCAGCTCTGTTACTTCCCTTATTCTTTTCTCTAATATCTTCTCATACACCTTTGCTGAGTGGCACATTAGTGTTATTCCTCTGTAGTTCTTACATTCCTTTCTGTCTCCCTTCTTGAATATGGGAATTATTAGTTCCTTTATGAAGTATGATGATTTCAAAATATTCTATTAATAAAACATAAAATATACAACTTGAATATGCAATTCCACACAAAGAATTTTCTTGGAGTTCCGGAAATATTAAAAGGGTTCTAAATTCTGAACTAAAATCTATATGTAAGAAATGAAAAATAAGTATTCTTATATCTGTCTATATGGGTACTTGATCTGTCTAGATGCCATGTACAAAATTTCATACAAATCTGAGTTGGTGTATGATTTGAAATGGAATGATCCATCACTACTATTTATAGAAATATAGATCTGTAAAATTATTGAAAACTTCATCAATAAATGGCCGATTAATGCATGCACATACACACAAAATGCTATTCATTGTGCAATGTATATCTCATTTCCATTCTAGCACGGAGCCCAGTGTTCACCCACTTGAATGCATCCATCCAAGGAATCACAACAATAAGAGCATTTGGAGCTCAACACATGCTCAGCAGGGAATTTGACAGTCATCAGGTAAAAACTATTTGAATCATTGTACTCTTCGCAACATCTTAATTGACCGCCCTGAAAAAATTCAAAGTCCTGTGAAGCGGCGTTACACCATTAAAACACCTGGCGTAACTTTCCCAAGTCCAGGAGTGTGTTGGGTTAAAGAATGAAGTCTCTCATAGTTCGTGAACACAACTATATATTATAATAACGGATATTATATACACAAAGACACAGGTTATACGACGAAGAAGTACCACCACTTGAGGTCACGTCGCGCTCGCTCACACACACACACGAAGACAAAGACACTCGAGTTCAGTCAGTCCTATTGCGTCATGCATGTGACACGTACTTCACGTGGCAGACCTCCCTGCCATCTAGCGAGCAACTCTAACATCATTTTTAAATTTTAATTATATTACAGTACTGAACATCCTCCCCCACCTTGAAATATACATTTCAACATATTTTTAACCTTTAACACAATGTTTATAAAATTGAAATTACAATGTAGACTAACATATATAAACACTTCAAACATAACTTCTGATATTGAATATTTGACATTAACATATAGATTTCTCAAGTTTACTTCTCTACTTCAAATGGTAGCAATGATAATTTCACGATTGGTCTCTTACACAGTCCATTTACAGTTTTTACTGTTGCTGATCGCACTCTTCCATATCGTCCGGCATGAACCTCTACCACTCTCCCCAGTTTCCATTCTTGTGGAGGGGTGTTATCTTCTCGTACAATGACCATGTCGCCCTCTCCGAAGTCTCGATGTTTTGAGAACCATTTGGGACGCTGCTGAAGTCTGGACAGATATTCCTTTGACCACCTCTGCCAAAAATGTTGCGTAAGTTTCTGCATTAGCTGCCATCTTGACAGTCGATTAAGAGGAGTCTTGTTGAAGTCCCTATGCTTGGCGTTGAATGCAAAGCGCCTACACCATGCTGCAACCCGCTGCAATTTACTCAGCAACGAGTAATTCTCCAATAATGTATTTTCTGCTATCCTCACCATGGCTACAAATGACTGTCTCTGCTCTGATGTCACTTCATCAGTATCACATGTGTAAGACTGCTCCACTGGCAACACTGAATTTTTTAAGAATGGGGGGCCAGTCCACCATAATGGATGATTAAGTAAAGCCGAAGTCGAGATTCCACGGCTCGCACAGTCTGCTGGATTTTCCTTGCTAGCAACGTATGCCCACTGTATTTCTCCTTCTTCCTGTATCTTCGCCACACGGTTTCCCACGAAAGTTTTCCATCTCCTAGGACAAGCACTAATCCAAGACAAAACAATTTTCGAGTCAGAATACGCTGTCATGGTTTTCAAGTTGACAGACAATGCTTTCCGCACTAAAGAAAGGAGACGAAGTAACAGCACAGCTGCACAGAGTTCCAACCTGGGAAGGGTTATAGTTTTAAGGGGGGGCCACCTTTGTTTTGGATGCAATCATCTTCACTTG
Organism: Lepisma saccharinum; assembly: GCF_977018435.1. Taxonomy (NCBI): domain Eukaryota; kingdom Metazoa; phylum Arthropoda; class Insecta; order Zygentoma; family Lepismatidae; genus Lepisma; species Lepisma saccharinum. The sequence continues at coordinate 81,730,890 of NC_139238.1, read as the reverse complement.
GACCTGCCCATTAGCACATACACATCTCACGTAGACCACTGCTGCATAAGCCGCTTCTGACGCATTGCAGAATCCAACCAAATGAATCTCCATGGTTTTTCTAGGAATAATGCATCGCTCCACTCTGATATCTTTCAATTGTGGCATATCCTGGCAGTATGCAACCCACTCTGCAGCCAAATTGCTTGGAAGCTCGTCGTTCCAATCAAGATCCAACTTCCAAAGCGTTTGCATAAACAATTTTGCCTTCACGGTCACAGGAGAGACAAAACCTAAGGGATTAAACAGCTTCGATATCTCGGAAAGAACCAGTCTTTTAGTTATAATCGCTCGTTTGCTCGGATTCACCACATCAAAACACAAGTAATCCATAGAAGGGTTCCACTGTATGCCTAAAGTTTTCTTCGCGTCTTCTCCATTAAATTGGAACTGCAGATTTGTCTCCAACAAGTCACAGGAAATAATGTCCAGCACTCTCGGATCGTTTGACCACCACTTCCGAAGCTCAAAGCTGCCCTTGCTTAGTAACTGTGTCAATTGATGATACAACTAGATTGCTTTTTCAGTAGAATTGGCTCCTGTTAGAAAGTCATCCATGTACACATGACTAAGTAAGCTCTTTGTGGCGAGAGGATCTCCTTCGTCATTCGCTAACTGTCGAAGCACTCTTGTGGCGAGAAAACCTGCAGGCTTAGTACCATAAGTAAGAGTATTTAAACGGAATTCCTTGATTGGTTGTTCAGGGGTCTCTCTCCACAAAATCAACTGAAAATCTCTATCTTCATACGCAACCTCTACCTGTCTATACATCATCCGAACGTCAGAAATTAAAGCAACTGGATGGCAACGGAATCGAATCAAAATAGGAAATAAGTCTGGTTGTTGCTTTTCACCATTCATAAGTACATCATTCAGGGAAAGTCCACTACTTGTCTTGCAAGACACATGAAAAACTACTCTCAGTTTAGTCGAACTGCTGCTTTCATTTGTTACACAATGATGTGGAATATAAGATGTGGGGGGTACCTTGGGGGCCTCATCCTCCGCCACTGGTGTCATGTGTTGCAAGGTGAGATATTCTCACATAAATGCTTGATATTGTCGTTGTTTTACTGGATCTTTCTGTAATCTTTGCTCTTGTGATAACAAACACTTTCTTGCTCTCTCTTTAGAGTACCCCAAATCTTCCAAATTGCTCTGAAATGGCAAATTTACGACGTAACGTCCATCTGTTTTGCGACGATGTGTAGTTTCAAAATGCTCTTCACATAAGCTCTCTTCTTCTGTTACGAACTCTCTCTGCGGCAATTCTTCAATCTCAAAGAATTTTCTTAATGACTGGTTTACATTATTTTCTTCAACTGACACATGAAGAGAGGTGAATGAATGTTGTGAAGTTTGTCGATTTACTCCTCCGCAAATAATCCAACCTAAGCGAGTTTGAATGGCAATCGGTTCTCCTTCCTTGCCTTCTCGTTTGCCTCTCATTAGCAGCGACGCATATACTGAGTGATTTTTTTAACCTGAATCATTTGAATATCTTGAAAAAAAATCATCCTACAAAAAAATGTTTCAAATAAAAAGTTGATAGTTTGGAGGGGGAAGTTTAGTGGTGCAACAAAAGTACACCCCCTCCCCCTCTTGTAGGTGGGGCGGGGGGCAACTTTGAAATTTCAAATAGAAACCCCTATTTTTTATTACAGATTCGGATTTTATGGGAAAAAATACATAAGTTTTGTCTGAAACATTTTTTTCAATTTGTGATAGATGGCGCTATAATCGACAAATTCTCATGAGCTGACATGAGGATCATGGGCCACAGCAGCTAATATTAATTTCATTTTCTTCTCCAGTAACTGTTTTTCCACGGGTCCTTTGTTTAGGTTTAACACTTTCTTCAGTAGTAAATTGATTGACTGTACATTGAAACGAAGCGAAAGAACGCACCCTGTCTGAAACACGCTGAGCATAAACAACGACAGCTTGACAGAGATTCCTGCCAGATTCTCCATACACGAGAACCATTTCAATTTTCTCTTCTACAGTTAATACATCCATTGATATTAAAAAGTATCAACAGCTTAGTCAAATTAATCGCTCGGACCATTCTTGTGATCTAAAAAGCAATGAAAAACAAACAATGATTTAACAGGAAAAGTCTAAAAAGGAACTGTTTCTTGACATTGTTTTATTTTTTTATTTTTTTCTGTTGTAGCATTGTTAAGCATCTTTGACACAACAATAAAAAAAATTAAATAAATATCGAATCTAACTTTTAAATGTTGTAAATAGGCGAATTACCAGCTTAATGAAATCTCAAAAGATTTGTCAAAAATTAGTACAAAGTTCATGCACAAGAATATTTTATTTTTTGACTTTAAATGAATTGCGAAATGAAATACATTTGTTTTAAAGTGTAAACATTCAAGAAATGAAAATTTGTCGATTATAGCACCATCTATCACGAATTGAAAAAAATGTTTCAGACAAAACTTATTTATTTTTTTCCGTAAAATCCGAATCTGTAATAAAAAATAGGGGTTTATATTTGAAATTTCAAAGTTGCCCCCTGCCCCACCTACAAGAGGGGGAGAGGGTGTTCTTTTGTTGCACCACTAAACTTCCCCCTCCAAACTATCAACTTTTTATTTGTAACATTTTTTTGTAGGATGATTTTTTTAAGATATTCAAATGATTCAGGTTAAAAAAATCACCCAGTATATCACACCCGAAAAGTAGGTCAATGTTTCCCCTTGTATGAAATGTGGGATCAGCAAGGTCAAGTCCACGTATGTGACTCCAGCTCCCGGTGTTTTGAATAGTCACATGTGGCAGCGGTGACGTAATCCTTTTCACCACCAACACAGAGGTTGTGTAGGAATGTTTACTGTCTTGGGACTCAATCGTGATATCAACAGCTGAATGTGACTTCCCAACGTTAACAGAAGAAATGCCTGTTACTGACACAAACACACTCTTTCTTTTCAGACCTAACATTTGAACTGCATTGGAACTAATAAACGAAACCTCACTACAACTATCCAATAATGCACGGAAAGGCTGACACTGGTTATATTTATACTTTATGCTTGCAATTGCTGTCGGAAGTAACACTTCAGTGCTCGATTGCCCTTGATCGGACGCTAAATGTGATGTCACAATCTGATGCGAAGTTGCCAAACTTCCTTGGGGGGAGGGGGTCACTTCACGATGAAAGGATGTATGGTGTTTCTTATTGCAAGTACGGCACAAACAAGCGCTGCATTTACTCAACTTATGAAAGGAACTAAGGCAATTATAGCACAAGCCACTACTTTTCACAAATGCCTCTCTCTCAGGCTCTGATAGGCTATTATATTGATTACACTTATACAGCAGGTGGGACTCCTGGTGACATTTAGGGCAACACACTGACACATGAAAAGAACTCGCATTTCTTTTGGCACTGGAATCACTAAAGGGTTGTTTCACTGAGTATCCTTGTTGTTTGGGGGTCTAAAAGATGCTGACAACGCTCTCGCTCTCGTATCGAGGAAGGCTCGTAGCTGCTCAAACGTCGGAAGTTGATCGGCTGACACACTAAGCTCCCACTGCTGTCGTGACACACTGTCGAGCTTCTCCACGGTATGGAAAACCAAAATTGCATCCCAATGTTGAACTGGAACTTCTAGAACTCTGAGTACACGAACACATTCGGTTGTTACGTCCGCAAGTTTTCGCAAGGCAACCGCTGATTCTGTCTGAATGCAAGGTTGCGACACGAGTCGCTAGATCATGTCATTCACAAGAACATGCCTTTGCTGATATCTATTGTTCAAAATTTCCCACGCTTCTTTGTAATTTGTGTCTGTAATCGTAATAGATTGCAGCAATAATGCAGGTTCACCACGTATACTAGACTTCAAATATTGAAGTTTCTGTGCAGGGGACAAAGAGTTATTATTATGCACAGACGCAACGAACAAATCACGAAACGACAGCCACTGCTGTAAGTTTCCCGCGAACACAGGCAAGTCCAATTTAGGTAGTCTTACGTCACTACTGGCTTTAACCGACGATGCACTGGCAGCCATTGCCACGCTCTGCTGTTTTTGAGCACGATACAATGTCACCAACATCTGCTCTAATCGGTCTTGAATCGAGCTGATTTCTGCATCAAACTCTGCAAACTGCTCATCACAGCACTCGGAAGACAGCTCACGTAAGAGTTTCTGAGTGTCCTCTGTTAATTGAACGGTTTTGTTGATGTACACGGTGAAGCTCTCTTGTGAGAGGTCGTCTGACACAATCTTGTTTTCAACGCGCGTAACTTCGCGTTTCAGAACACGTTTGCACGAAAGTATCTGCTCCATAGTTCACAACACTAACACTAGTCCAGACACAAAAGTCAGAACACACCCGACATGGGAGATAATGCACAAAAAGCTGCTGGTTAAGTCAATTCACTACACGTGGCACGTACTGCGCAAATCTGGGTTTGGAGGACCATGAAGCGGCGTTACACCATTAAAACTCCTGGCGTAACTTTCTCAAGTCCAGGAGTGTGTTGATTTCGTGTTGGGTTAAAGAATGAAGTCTCTCATAGTTTATGAACACAACTATATATTATAATAACGGATATTATATACACACAAAGACACAGGTTATACGACGACGAAGTACCGCCACTTGTGGTTGCGTCCTGCTTGCTCACACACACACATGAAGACAAAGACACTCGAGTTCAGTCAGTCCTATTGCATCAAGCATATGACACGTACTTCACGTGGCAGACCTCCCTGCCATCTAGCGAGCAACTCTAACATCATTTTTAAATTTTAATTATATTACAGTACTGAACATCCTGAATTCGTAAATTTGGCAACATAGCGCTTCAGAGTCCACAAATAGTATTCAACTTAGCAACCATTTCTCTTTCTAAACTAAAACACTTTTGTGAATTCCTTTCATTCTTTCACATTTGATAAAGTTAAAAACCCTAAATCAGTAATACCAGGTGTGCCGGTTAATAATTCTTAACTTCGTCGCTGGATGGCGCTGTAATCAAGGGTTGGTGCACAGTCTCAACTGTTACGTCAGTTTGTTGCCAGGACAGTACCTGTCAAAAAACCGTTGATGTGCAACCGAGTGCGAGTGTTTGTGATATTGTGTTTGTGTGGGAAGCATGTTGACCTGCAAACCAAATAAGGAGCATGTGCGGCACCTCCTGCTTTTTTTGTTCAATCAAAAGAAAAACGCGAGTTAAAGCCATCGTGTCCTTGTGGAAACGTGCGGTGACAATGTCCTAACTCAAGACACGTGTGTGCGTTGGTTTCGATGATTCAAAAGTGGTGATTTCGACTTGAAAGACAAAGATCGCCCAGGCCAGCTGAAAAAATTCCATGATGCTGAATTGCAAGCACTGTTGGACGAAGACGATATACACAAACTCAACAACAACTGGCAGAGAAGTTAAATGTTGGTCGCCAAACCATATCTGATCGTCTTCATGCCATGGGAAAGATCCAGAAGGCAGGAAATTGTGTCCCACATCATCTGAACGACAGACAAATGGAAAAGCGAAAAACTGTGTGTGAAGTGTTGCTTTCTTGGCATGAAAGAAAGTCTTTCTTGCATCGGATAGTGACTGGGGACGAAAAATGGATCCACTTCGAGAACCCAAAACACAAAAAGTCATGGGTTGACCCAGGACAACAGTCAACATCGACCGCAAAACCGAATCGCTTCGGAAGGAAGGCAATGCTGTGCATTTGGTGGGATCAGAAGGGTGTGGTGTACCGAAAATCTGAAACCAGGTGAAACAGTGAATGCCTTTCGTTACAGTCAACAACATCAATGTAAACCATTCATTGATCAAAAAGTGTCCAGATTGGGCGACAAGACACGGAAAAGTAATTTTGCAGCACAACAACGCCTCATCACACACAGCGAAAGGCATCAGAGACACCATTTCTGCACTTGGCTGGGAATTCTTGCCCCACCCGCCATACTCACCAGACTTAGCCCCTTCAGACTACCACTTGATTTCATCGATGTCTCACTCACTTTCCCAGCAACACTTCAACAATTACGAAGATGTCGAACAATTGCTTGATGACTGGATAACCTCAAAATGCGAACTATTTTTCTGGAAGGCATCCACAATTTGACGGACAGATGGGCACAATGTATAGCTAGCGATAGTGCATACTTTGAATAAAGCATTTGCTACCTTTCTCTCCAGATCAATTAAGAATTATTAACCGGCACACCTGGTATAATACATAATTAAACAAAACTCGCGAATTGGAAATACGAATATTGATATTTTTTAAGAGTATTAGTTCTGAAATTTAAAAAAAGGGAATTTATGTGCATTTGAAAACACTGATCTGGTTCTCCACCACCTGGAGAGAATTTACATCACATTTCAATGCAATGAAGCAAATTTCTCTTGATTTTATTCAAAATTACAGTAAAGAAAATTGCACAATCCGGACAATTCTACAAAGTGCATCTTTTGCTTGATTTGTGGCAAAAATTTATCCAATGCATACCTTGGGAATGTTTCTACTCAACTTCTTGATTTTTCAGTCATTGGCAGTATTTTTGGCAAGTCCTTTTTATTCATTCATTTGCCAAAAGTTATGTTAACACACATTAAATATTTATATGTCATAAATATATGTTCTTAAACAGGATGTTGAAATCAATGTGTCTCGGGTTTTATAACAGGTGGAGGCTCAATGCACAGTTGTTTTGGATTCCTGTTTAAACTGTAGGTCCAGTTCCGATTAGCCTGTCAGTGCATAAAGTAGACTTAAAACAACAACACCAAACACACACAAACACATACAATCACACACATAACATCATACACACATGCACACAAATACGATGTTCTTTGTTTGTGCTCTTCACTGCAGACCTAAAATATACATCGGATTTTCAAATGATGCAACTATAGATATTATGCTATATTCAATGTTTGAAACTACCCACCTCAGACTTTACATCGCATGTATCTGGATCCAGAAATGCTGGACGTAAATTGCATAAAAAAGGTAAAGTGCTCCCCTGTGCATAGTAACATGCCATGAAGGCGTATAGGGGGTGTGGGGGTAACGCCCCACACTCCGGTCGTGAGTGGGGGTGATGTGACCAGCATCACGCCCCTGACCACCTTTACCCCCCAGGGTTTCCCCAGGTACCCATGTTATTTGATGCTGGGTGGGTGCCAGGGCTGCTTCCATCGTTAGAAAAGTTCCGCAATTTGAACCAGCCTGGGATCGAACCCGGGACCTTTAGCTTGGTAGTCAGACGCGTTACCGACTGAGAAAATATCCAAGAAACGTAGATAAGCATTCTTGTCCAAAGCCGTTTACTTTCCAAAAAAGATTTTGTAAAGAAGTAGGTTTGAACCCACGACTTTCCATTCCGCAAGCATACACGATCCCTCTACACCACACGGTTCACGTTATTTTATGCACTCGGTTCAAGGCATGAAGACATACACAGTTCTGTTGTGGTGTAGTGCAGTGTGAGGTGGAAAGTTTTAAGTGTTTTCTGCTGAGGAATGCTTGAAGGATTGAACATGATGACTAAAACTCTGAAGTTGGTGACCTAAAAAAATTCAAAACACTGCCTAAAAATGGTAAAAAAAAATATTATAAAATAATTTTCCCTGTAAAAATGAAAGCTTGATTTTTTCATAAATTATAAGAGAGTAAGTAGTCTAATAAGTTGATGAAGCCAGTTGTTTGGTGGTTGAAACCACTGAAGCAAAGGGGAAGAGAGCAACTAAGTGATAATGTAGTTTTCTTTGTTTACTTCAAGGTTACATAAAATATACCTCAAGGTTTTTCTTTTTCTGGTGGAGGCACATAGTGGTTCGGATCCTACTTTAAACTGTAGGTCCAGTCCCGATTAGCCTTACTGTTCATAAAGTGGAGTTAAAACACCAAATCAACCAATTTATCTCCTTTCAGAGTGGGCCTTCTACAATATTGAAGTCGGCCAGCATCCGAAAATACAGTTCTATTTCGCGTATACCAGAGTATAATTTCATTTAATATTGTGACTAATTTTACTTTAAAACCACAGATAAAAGATGATAGTGTCCAGCAAAAGAACCTCAAAGTAGGCTTCACACAAAGTATTTTAATCCACTGCCAAACATTTCAGTTAAGAATAATAATATGCTTTTCCATTGACCGTATTTTGGATTCATGGTGAATTTGCTAAAAGACCATGTCAAGAAATTTAAATATGTAACTTTTACTAGTAAATGCATTTAAAATGCACGAAAAAACAGGGGAGGAGAAAAATAAACCACAAAAATAAATAAAACTGCAACAAAACTGTTAAAAATACTGACAAATAAACTAAAAGCCAAAAAGGCCGAAAAATGTAAAATAGAAAGTGTTTTCAGGCTCTAACTGAAGGGAAACTGACATGATATCAGGTTTAGCATTGTTTTTAAGTGTCAGAAAAAAGTTGATTATTCATCAACTTCCGGACCCTAATGACTAATTATGACCATTGAAAAAGTTGGAGGGAAGGAGGCGGCTTACTTAAATTTTTCTTGTTGAGGGATCATATCGTCCCATATTTCCACTTTACAATACAGAAAAAAAAATCAGGTTCATATTTCGAAAATGACTTGCAGTTTTCCACCACGAAAATATGTTTTTCATAGTTTGAAGTTTGTTAGGATGCACTTGCAAGGCATCGAATTGTTTTAATTTCACACATATTATATATTTCATACTTTGAATATCCCTTTCCTCTCTCTTTTCCTACAATCTTTGGAAAAAAGCTGAAGTTTCTTGGCAACTGGGATCCATTTCAAATTGCTCCTTTTCACTCTCCTGTCTCTACTTCAAACAAACAACAAAATACTTCGTAACTAAACGATTGCTTGTTCAAAACACGGAATTTACACACAATTTACAAACCATCATTTTTCCCTTTCAGTGTTTCTTGATTTTTTTCTGAATTAGTTTCCTCATAAAAATTGCCATGAGGAAATTATAGACATGACATTATGTGTGAATTGGCTTCTTTAAACTGGTAGCAAATTTTAACATGAGCTACCTGGAGATGCTTGATTGATTCTCACGTGGAAGGTCGTAGGCTCGAATCTCCACCTAGGCAGGATATTTTACACGAGTATATCATTGGGTGTAAATTTTAGCAACCGTACTAAGTAGTTAACATTGGTCTCTGTATTTCACGAGGTGAAAAGAAATAGTAAGAGGAAGTTATTTCGATGATAGGAGCAAGTCACATGCCACGTGGAATGCACAGAATCAAGTTACGTAGAGCTAAGTCTGTGATGGTGGTTTCGAATATTGCAAAGTTAGTGGGGAAAGTTTGTTAGATCTGATACTCGTACTTTCTGCTGAAATAAGACAAACATTTTAGATACAAACCAGTAACGAATTAACAATAATTATGAGGTTTTGAATTTTTTTGTTTGTTACTCACTACATAAATACTTATTAGTAGTTTCTTATCACATCGACATCCGTGGCAATAACCATTTACTTATGGTAATTGGCGATTTACACTTAGTTTTAGATGCAAGGTAAGATCGTGGTTAGGGGATTGACATTATTGACATTATTGTCATTATGAAGGAACGGACATAAAATTACCAATCTTTGCAATTTGAACTCATTAAACTCTCTCCTTCGTTACAGTAATGCACAACATCACTACTTAACATAACTGTATATGTTTTTTTTTTAGTATATCGAAATAATCAATATTTTAGGTGTCAGAGACGAATATAAACAATACATAAGTTAAATAACATTACATTTTGCATCCTGAATACATATATGTAATTTGTGAATTAATCATGATGTGTGTTTTAACACAACATATGAACAATAACCAAAAATAAGTTTTAACCTTAAATCCTGGAAATCTACAACCTCTAAGGGGAAAAATGTGCACAAGGGACGTCCCTCAAGTGTACATCAGTTTCATTTTTTTAAAATATTCTAATGTCAATGGTCTCTGTTCAACAAACAAACAAACAAAAATAGGAAAAGGTGGGATTTGAACCCGTGACCTTTCATGCTTGACGAAAAATAAGGATAGTAGTGTCTATCCAAATGCTCTACGTTAACTTGATGACGTAATGCCCATAAACACATGTTGATGTTTATGAAGACTCCCACCTTCCTGTGTTCCAAGCACATTTTCTCGACAAGTCGTGAAAAATATTATTTTTTGAGAACTGTTCGATATTATGCAAGGTATTGTAAATAAAATGTCGCAAAAACGTCTCATAAATTTGCTTCTTTCTGCACGAACTTGATGGCGATTTCCTCTAGGTGGAGAGAAACTGTATTCAGTGTTTCAAACCCCTCCAATTTCAAGTCGAGCAAGCAGAATCGTAAAAATTACTCAAGGTTATTTTTCCAATGTATTATTTCTGTTTGATTGTGTATTATAATAGCGGTTTATAGTTTCTAACTTCATGGAAAGTGCAAAATTGAAAACCTCTCATGCAATGTTTTTCATCTAGTGGAAGGACCAACTTAAAGTTGGCTACTCTCACCTGGAGCCGAAGTGCAATGTTGCGAAGTTTACGAATTTGGGACTTAGAATTCTTTCGGGACGGTCAAATAAGATGTTGCGAAGAGTACAGTCATGGACACTTCTGGGTTGTAATGATTCCATTGAAAGTCAATGGGTTTCTTATAACCCAGAAGTGTCTGTAACTGTTAGCACTTCCTCTTCATTCCACCTGTCTGTATCCTTAAAAACTTGCGGTAGAAGCCATCTCTTGACGATCCATCATGCTGCAAGTCCTTTCATCTTTTAAACTACGAGTTCACCATTAAAGTTCATTTATTGGGCTCGAACTAACCATGACCTTTTGTGTTCGCGGTGATGAAATCTAAAAAAATGTCAACAGCTCGAATCACTGTAAACTTTTCGAGTTTTTTCAGCAACGTGCACGCGAACATGAACCACAAAGACGAGACGCCATAACTCACTTCTGGCGACTGCACTCTTGTGTGCCAAAATCTAGCACAGTCTACTTTTTAAGAGGGAAGTGAAGTGTTTCTTATCCTCATTCTTTCCGGAGGAAATCAAAAGTCCTACAACAATCGGTTATACATAGTGTAAGCACTTGTGTCTGCCATGACTACTCACTCAGAATGGCGCATTTTTTTCTGCCACTAGGAGACAGCATGGTAGTCAGTGGTGCCAGGCATAGCTCGGGGAAGGTTGCACGAAGGATAAGGGTGATTTACCGATAAGATAAGATGGTACACAACCAGATAAAGTAACTTTATATTATTTTATTAAAGTGTAGAGAGACTTTCTGACCACCTTGACATATATCATTTTTTGAACATTCACATTATATTATTACATATCTGTTATACTTCATGTTTGGGACAATTGATGTCTTGCTTAGTCAACTTTACATTCATGAATAGGACCTGCAATTCAAAATTAGAATGGAGCTACTGAGGTATACCTCACTACAGTTAACCCAGATATGCCTACCGTCCTTCTAAAAGGACACTTTGCCTGTTTGAATCTAAACCCCTCTGGAGGGGTCCTAAACCCTGCGCGAGGCTAGTTTTGTCGATTTTGCAGCACTGCATTGCTCTCAGAACAAAGCATAACAAAATGCATACAAGTTCCGGCTATTGTTATGTTATTTTTCCTTATTTGTGTTTATGAGTCTGTGAAGCCATATCATTTTCTTCACACTGCAGAATGGAAAGGTAAGTTTTGTTATCTTTTATAAATGTTTCAGTTACTTTATGAGCAGTACACGTTTGCTAGGTTCATATGTGTTTGCCTAAAACCAAATAATGTTCAAAATTTTAATACATAGAGATGCAAAAATTATGTAAAGTTAGGTTACAGAGGTCTTACACTTAATGAAATGCTTTCCATCCTTGAGAAGGAAGATGATGATGATGATGGTGATAGTTTACAACATGAGTTGAATATTGTAATAATGCCACCAACCAATGCCACAGGAGATGTCACCGATGAAGATTCTGGAGATGATGATTCAGTTTCACCCAAAAACCTACCAGGATCTAAGTTGAATGCTGAAGCAGAACTCTTTACTTCCAACAACGATGAGATAATTAGCAATTTGGATGAAACTGTTTCCCGAAACAACAATCAAGATTCTCCGTCAGTGTCATCTAGTGAAAATAATATAAGTGGACTAAAGGAAAACTGAAGGCGTCATTTAGTGACTAGCCAAAAATTCAGGAAGTATTCAATGAAGAGTCACCACTCGAAATGTTTTTGCATTTCTTTGATGATGCTATTGTTGGTGGAACAAACTAACAGATATGCAGCGAGAAAGAACAAATCAGGAGATGTCAGTGAAGATGAAATGAAGTGCTTTTTAGGAATTATTTTGTTGAGTGGATACAACCAGGTTCCTAGAAGGCATCTTTATTGGGAACAATGTAAAGATACAAGAAATGGCGCAGTTGTGAATGCTATGTCTAGACACAGATTCGAATTTATTATGTCAAATCTGAATTGTTGCGATAATGAGCATTTGGACACAAGTGATCGTCTTGCAAAAGAGAGACCTCTTTTCAACATATTGAATAAGAAATGTCGGGAAATGGCACCACACTTCGAATATCACTGTGCTGATGAGGCAATGGTACCATATTATGGTCGCCACGGATGCAATCAATTTATTCACGGCAAACCGATCAGGTATGGCTACAAGCTGTGGGTTAGTGCTACTTGTAATGGGCATGTTGTTTGGATGGAGCCATATCAGGGTGCAAAAACGAAACTACCTGATGAATACAAAGTAGGCTACTTCATCTTGACCCATCCGTGGTGCTCATGTACACTGATCTTTTACAATCTATTGAGTCTCACCCTTATCATATCTTCTTTGATAATCTTTTTACCACAATTCCTCTTCTTACCGAACTGAGTCTGCATGGTTGTAAGCTACCACACAAACAATTATAATATGTTCTTATGTATTTGTTTCATGTTAAATAGCATTTCTTTCGCTGAAGAAAAATGTGCATTACTTCGTTACACTAACATAATGTACCCCTTAATGCCTACTGTCCTTTTAAAAGGACACCCTCTAGAGCATTTGTTGAAACTAGATATTTAAGAATAAACACTATTTTTACATTAATCTAATTTTTCTTAATGCATTAAACACAGAAAACAAGAAAAATTAAAGACAATTTTTTTTCAGGCATATCTGGGTTAAATCTGACATGGGGCGATAGTAAAATTAAGACTGAGCCAATATAACTTTGAACAATACCAAAATACCGTAGGGATTCCCACCGATATGATACCAACACTTGAAAGTTATAACCACAATGTTATTGCAAAAATAATAAAAAATTATGCATTTTGCATAATGTCCAGTATATTTAGACTCCACAAGTGTTGGGTGGCACAGAATATTAAAAAAATAGAGAAATACTGATAAAATAATTTTTATATTTCCAGAATCTTCACTCTTCAGCTTGGTATTTGTTCATTTCAACAGGCAGAGCATTTGGATTCTGGTTAGATTGTGCGTGCGTCATCTATTTGACATTTGTAATTCTCTGCTTTCTAATCATTGATGAAGGTAAGGGCCAGTAATTCTTCTAACATTCTGTCCATGAGTTCTTTAAAAGTAACAATGTAATTGTTGTAAACTTTGAAAGTACAGTAAAACCTCGATAAGCCGGACTTCACTTAATCCGGACAGGTAACAACAACAAAAAAAATTGCAAGGTTTCAAATGTGGCTAGAAGTCAACAAGAGAACTTCCCAAAGTAAAGGCAGTCAACCACTGATGAAATTCTGTTTTTATGCACTTTCTACTCTTCTTTTAGGTTATTTCAGTTACTCCGGACTTTCGTTAAACCGGTCAACTTATCCCCCCCATTAGTCTGGATTAACAAGGTTTTACTGTAATATGAAGCAATTATTAAACAGCATTGTGAAAACAGTGCAACTCCTAATTTTACATTCCTGATGCATTTGAGTTCTATACCTTTCTGGCCGAAGTGAAAGAAAAAAGTTATAAAATAAGACTACTGAAAAAAAAGAGCTATAATTTTTCTAGAATCCATAGTAACCAAGGAAGAAATTTTTATTTAAAACCTTGTGCAATTTTAAACTTCCCACCGAAAACACACTTTGTGTTCAAGCCTTATTGCATAAAATGGGCCTTGGCGTTTAAGTGCTAAAGCGAAGCTCTAGTAGATTGATGTGGTATAGTTCCAATTAGAAACTAAATTTTAAAAATGATAAATATTTTGAACTACTATAAAAATGATGAAATTTCTGAGTATCAGCATCGATATCAGCTCAGACCAAATTAAAAGTTGTTCAAAATCTTGATTAATATTACTGTGTAACTATTCCACTCCAATTATATGCACCAATTTACAAATAGTTTTGCTTCAAAAAATTCAAGAATTACATCAGAATATTAGAATACCTCTTATGTGATCACAAAATCCAGTTTTTCACATTTGGGACAATTTGAGTGTCATGGTACCTTTTTTGCAGGCCCCTTTGAAGACCAAAACACCAGAAGAGTTTTGCCCAGTACTGGTAAATAAATTCCAACCAACACAACTACATCGGTGGGTTATGAGCTCAGACACATTCTTAATCGATGAAAATAGTTTCTCATACTGTACTTTTTCTACAGATTATCTTGGAGGGAACGTAGGACTTGCTATAACCCAGTCGATTACGCTGGTGGGAATTCTGCAATGGGGAATAAGGCAATCAGCTGAAGTGGAAAACAACATGACTTCTGCAGAAAGAATTCTGGAATACTCAAAAATCGATCAAGAGCCACCATTTGAAACTGACCCAGGTTAGTATGTAGACAGGTAGGAAACTGGCAAGTTTTGTCTTTCTTGCATTGAAATTATTGGAACCAGTGCTGAATGATTTGATTTTTGTTATTCAGCATCATTTTCTGGCTAATTTTGGCTTATCGTGAAGATGAGGATGAGTGATGATATGATGAAATTGATGAAGGAACACTCACAAAGAATGCCCATGCTCAGGCCAGGAATTGAAGCTGGGACCCCTGGCATCAGAGCTAACCACTCTGGTGTGGAGGTTGGGTTGCTGCTGAATGAAAGAAGAGTTCAAACAGATTCTTTTTCTGATACTTACAGCTGTTCATGTACCATGGGTGACATGCATGAGAGTCCAGTTCTTGCCACACCACTGTACACTGTAGATTCAGCCCGATTCACCTTTCTGTGCATAAAGTTGACATAAAACTAACAATGAAAAGTGTCATGGGGTGAGGTCTGATCTTGCGGGCCAGCATCAGGTGCTGGTCATGCTCAGATGGATGTCCTGTCCAACATGTAGACGACCTTCGAACCAGAGTGGTTAGCACAGCAAACTATGGCACCAGGTGTTCCAAGTTCAAATCCCGATCTTTGTGAGTATCCCTCCATTAATTTCATCATATCATCACTCATCCTTATCGTCGCATTTAGCCAAAAGTGGCAGAAAAGCGATGCTAAATGACAAAAAACCTGGACAACCTAGAGATGGCAGAAAACACACTATACTGTGTACACTTTTAGAAGGAACATGAGTTCAGCCAATACGCAGCCAGTGAGTGCTATTGCCAAACTAACTGTTAGCAGAAGGAAAAGACAGCTGTGTCCAATATATATATGTTTAATGCACACAGTATATATGAGTACAGTGAAATAACATATGGCTGTGTCTGAAAAATACAAAGAGCAGGCTCAAGGTATAGTCTTCATGGAAGTGACGTCACCTAGTGCAGTTCAAAAGTGCCAACTACATGAGTAATTGAGACCACAGCTCAGAGCACAGATCCTTGCAGGCTTGATCAGGTGATTTCTGCATCGTTGTTCATTTGTTTCAAATCACGGAGGTAAAAAGCCAACAACACAGGTTAAATATATGTTATAGGCCGGCAAGTTGTTGGTTAAGTTCTTCTAATGTGTGGAAATGTATGTACAAGGACATTTGAAAATGTTATGAGATTTCTATGGTGAAAACAATGCTTAAAATGTGGGGAAAACAACATGTCTTCAGACTTATGTACTGATTGTGTTTGGCATGGCAGTCGAAGTGCAATTCAAAAGACTTTCACTTCCAGTCCACAACTTCAAGACCGCACTGCAAGGCAATACTCGGGGTCGCTTCAAGTACTGTCTTGCACCTTTCGGACATGGCCACAGTGAATATTTCTACATAGGATTATAATATCATATCACTGCGGCATATAAAAACTCAAACTGACACAGACTTGCAATGTTTGAGAATGCCTGGATAATGAAGGGTCATTGTATATATTAAGATGAAATTAACACCCATTGTTTTCCCAAGACACAACAGCTCAGCTGTGACAATACGGTGGCAACGAAAAACACAGATGAAAGGAAAATGAAAAGTTAATTGTCTGTGTGTGTTGAGACATGTTGTTTCCTAGTGTTTCTTCAAGAAACAATAACTCCACCTGTAGGTGATGTAAATTTATGGCACTTGGACAGACAGGTTCGAAATGTCTTGTCCTGTTTTATGATCAACCTTAAAGTGGTGAGTTTTACGAAAACTTCTTGCACACAAGAAAAATACAGAACACGTCGCATACCGTAATTTTCTAACTGTACAACGTTGCACTCCTGCCATTGGTTGGTCACCGCGGACAGGGTTTGCGTGGCCCTGCCCAATATCGCTTCTAAAACTGTACCCCGTATAATTTTCGGAGAATGATATTTATGTTCCACTTGAGTTACAAATATATTTTTTAAGGTGGTTTATTTTTCCATTGATATGAACGGTAGCTTCATCACTGAACACTACAGTCCCATGTGAATTAATCAGAACAAGATATTTTTATGCATGATAGAGTCTCAAACTTGACTATGGTTTCATGATGATGAATTTAAGACAAATTGCATAATACAAATTATATAACAGAAAAAACAACATATTAGCTATTAAGAAATATTACAAATATGTAATTTATTGTTTCTGAATAGTGTAATTAATGAATTAGGGCATAAGTACAAAAAATACATAAAGTGTGTAGTTATTGTCGTATTTCAATTAATTTGCACAGGACTGTACGTGTGTGTGAATTCACCCACTAATAAATGTATGAACATCGAGAAAATATTTCAAATAAAGTAGGCCAATCAGAAATGAGGTCTACAGTCCCATGCGAATTAATTAAAATATGACAATAACAACACACTCTATGTATTTTTTGTACTTATACCCTAATTCATCAATTACACTATTCAGAAACAATAAATTACATATTCGTAATATTTGTTAATAGCTAATATGTTCTTGTTTCTGTTATATAATTTGTATTACACGATTTGTCATAGATTCATCATCATGAAACCATAGTCAAGTTTGAGACTCTATCATGCATAAAAATATCTTGTTCCGATTAATTCGCACGGGACTGTACCTTCTCCACAAAAACTTTCATGCTCAGTCATAATGCCCTGGAACGTAAACAAAACTCAAGCTGATGCCTGTGATCATTGTGTTGAAGGACAAACACATAAGGAGAACCCTCCACACTGGTGCCTTTAATATTGACAGTTCTCTTAACTGCAGTTCCGGTTGATTTCCAAGAACTGTGCACAGAATCAGCCTGTATGCATTCTCTGTTTTTCTCTCAAGTTGACAGGCAACCAGTTGATTTTCTCTTGCACAGACAGCCTGCTTGTGTAAACTGTTTGCACCATGTTGGGCCTTCCTGGTGACATAGCGGTTATGTCGTTGACCTGCAATCAAAAGGTCACAGATTCTGATTTGTTCGAGTGAATGACATGGTAATGTAGATTAATATAAGTTGCACAAGATAAAAACCAGACGGTGAACAATTGACATATTTAATAGAAACTGGATGTTATGTCAGAAACATTCAAGTACATTGAATCACGATACAGAAAGACCAAACACAGAATACATCTGCTTACAGTTTATCTTCTTTTAGCCGTGAAGGCCAAACCTTGTAGCCATATGCTTAATACCTGGACCGTATCATCCCTCCAGGTGTTCCATAATAAAAATCAGGTATGCTGATGACCGTATCTATCTGGTGGATCAGGTATGCTGATGACCGTATCGATCTGGTGGGCGGCAAATCCTGGTAAACCTTCTCGGAGATGAGTGAGGTGCGCTAGGACCTGGTCCTGGGTATCCGGCTCTGCCTGGGGTAGGTTTTGGTCCTGTTCCGCTGGAGTTGGCTGAATTTCAATTTGGTATTGAAACATTGAAGTAGTCGCCATCTGCAGTGTCGCGTGAAACACGTCTCTTCAACCACCTGGGATGTACCACTCGTGTGATTCCATCTTCTAACATGATTTCGTAGAGGATGCTATCCCAAATACGATGAATAACAACTCGTGGGATGTAATTTGGAATACCGTGCTAAGGTGATTGAACCCAAACTGCTGAATTGATGGCGAAAGTGCCATACTTCCTCAGCATGAACGGAGATTCACTCGACAGAGGCACATTGTTTGGTTCGCACCAAAATCTGAGCCGTGTTACACGACCAAAAGCGCTGGTAGGTTTCCTTTTCCACCCAGTCGCGTGTTCCGAAGGATGAAAAGAAGGTTGGCGATCCCCATATCAAGTTCAAGCGTGCTCAGATTGGGTTTGTCAGTTATAAGTAGACCTCACATTTTAGGTTGTTAACTTATTTTTTCCTTTGCAGGTAAATAAGAAATAAGTTATATCAGCGTTTCATTAAAAAACACAACAACTGACGAAGTTTTATAGTGCCTAAAATAACCTATTTTGCTTGTTAGAACCTATTTTAGGTTTATGTACCGAAATCAAACCTTTTTTAGGTTATTATGTATTTTTTTAGATTTTTAAGGATTTTTGTATCACACAGAGATATTTTCTTGCTTTGTCAATGATTATCGTGTTTGAAACAAACTTTCTGTCACTTTCTCTTCCTCGAAGTCCATGATGTTTTTCAAAGCTCTAAACCATTGGTTCCCAAAGTGTGCCCCACCTCTAGGGCTCCATGGCTGGCTTACAGGGGCGCCACGAAATGCTAAAATATATTCAATCAATGATATGATTCTTCGAAAGATGTGCTTATTTAGTACTTTTACACATAAAATATTTCTGAATTTGAAATATGTGTTTCATTTTAACTTAAGGCAAGCAACCTAACCACACTGACTGAGCGCTGCAAGTGTTAGACAAGACTACATTCTGACTTGGGCGCCGCGGAAACATTTTGAAACACTAAGGGCGCCGTGAAACAAAAACGTTTGGAAATCCCTGCTCTAAACAAAGCAAAATGTCTGGCGCCACTGTTACTTGCACGATCGTTCTGTACTTTGTGGCATTCATGCCTTGCAAAGTAACGTTTCAACGTTCAAATTTGCACCACTGACTGTTTATGTTGAAAGATCATATTAAATACATAAGATGATCCTCACAGAAAAAAAGCGAAGTTTGGCTGTGGATAACATGAAAAAAAAATGTTATGTATTCAAGGTAGTTATGATAACCATGATAAAATTCAACTATACTTACTGGTTTTCAAGGCAAAATTTTTAAAAATTCAATGGTACAGTCAAATATTTTCTCTATTTCAACCTCACATATTACCGCCTCTCACCACACACAAATATATATTAACAATATAAAGTGTCTGTGCGATTCCAATGCATCCAAAAATTAAAATTGAAATTTTGATTTTTAACGGTTGTACCTAATCAGTATTTTTCATGAATTTTGAACCATTTTACATTTTTTGGAACCTACTTCACGCTCTTTTTAGCCGAATTTAAGATTTTTAGAACCTATTATAGGATTTTAAGAACGTATTTTAGGATTTTTAGAACCTATTTTAGGATTTTTAGAGCCTATTTTAGGAACCTAAAAGCACTATTTTTAGAAACTAAAAATCCGAGGTCTAGTTATAAGTTTGACAAAGAGCATTCTTGACAGTACGAGCGTATCGTTCGGCTAAGCCGTTGCTAGGGCTGTGTTAAGGTGGTGAAGTAACATGTTTGATGCCATTCCTAAGGCAGAAATTACGAAATTCGAGAGAAGTGAACATTGGGCCGTTGTCGGATTCAATAGTATTTGGTATTCCTAGCGTGGCACAAGATTGCAGAAGCCAGCATATAGTTTCCTTTGCGTCCAAAGTATGTACAGGCCATACTTCTGTCCACTTGCTGAATGCATCTACTATTAGTAGGAACTTACGCCCTGCAAAGAAAAAGTTGTCTATATGCCATCTTTCGTTCACGTACGAAGCAAGAGGTCATGAAGAATCGGGTCTGTTGCGGACCTTTGGAGAATTAGCTCGGCATGTATTGCAGTTCGCTACAAAATCTGTAATCTCTGCTGATATGCCTGGCCACCAAAATCTAGATAGACACAGTTCTTTCATTCGAGTTGAACCTGTGTGTCCATTGTGTAAAACTCTAAGAACTTCTTTCCGTTTAACTGTGGGAATGTTAAGTCTACCTGACCACATGAGCGTTCCCTGCTCGTACATTAGGTGAGCTCTTTCGAAGAAAGGTGTGAGCTTCTTCCGTTCAGCAGACGTGTCGAGTTGAATTGGCCAACCGTTTACTACACAGGGGACCACTAATGAGAGCAGTGGGTCTTCTGAAGTGGCGTTCTGTATTGAGTCTCGTGAAAGAGGAGCTACAGCATATTCAATGGACCCAAAATATGCATGAAATTATTCTTCTCCAGCTGGTATTGTGTCACGTGTTTGCGTAGGCAACCAGCTTAGCAGGTCAGCAGCTTCTACCTTGCTGGAATGAATTATATTATACAATCATATCATAAATAATTATATATATGAAGATAAAAGTAGAACCCATCTCATCAATCTATTGGATGAATGTTTTGAAATGGCTCGATCCGGAGAAAAGATAAGCTTTACAGCACGTGCATCTGTAACAATCTCAAACTTGGATCAGAGTAAAATTTGTGAAATCGCTTGATTCCATGAACTATGGCTAGAGTTTCCCTCTCTACCTGGGAGTATCTCCGCTCCTTCTCACTGAAGGTGGTAGAAGAGCAGGCGATGGTCTGCAGACTGCCGTTGACTCGATGACAAAATTGTGCACCGCAGCCGAAAGGAGACCCATCGGTGATAAGTACAACGGGCTTTGTTGGATCACTAGGTACAATAGGATTATCCTGTCGAAATTCCACCATGATGCTGTCGAACTCGTGTTGACAGTTATCATCCCAGTTCCAAGAGACGTTTTTCTTGAATAAAGAAAGCAAGAGGTGAAGTTTCGAAGCTAAGTTGGAAACGAACTTTCGATGAAAGTTGATCATCCTAATGAAAGATCGTAATTGTGATTTGTCTTGAGGTTGTGGAGAATTGAGGATAGCCTCCAAGTTCTTGTCTGATGGCCGTATACCAGTGACGTCAATCTTGTATCCTAGGTACTCGATAGATGAGGTTAGGAATTGACTTTTGCTGGCGCTCGCTTTGACATTGTGTTTGGCCAGACGACTCAGGACATCACACGTGGGTGTGAAGCATTCTTGCAATGTTTCACCTCCGACGATGACGTCATCAAAGTAGAAGGAAACTCCGGGAATGCCATCAAGGATCTTCGCTAGGACCATTTGAAACAGATCTCCACTTATGTTTATGCCAAAAGGTAGTCTGTGATGTTTATATAATCCCCAAGGTGTATTGACGACAGTGATGTGTTTGGCAACTTCAGAAAGCTCCAACTGTCCATAAGCCATTTGAAGGTCAATAACCGTATAGTATTTACACCTGGCCTACTTAGAGAAAATATCCTCCACTCTAGCAATGGGAAACTTGAGTGTTTTCAGTCATCTTATCCACCGTTCCTGAGAAGTCAGTGTAGATGCAAAGTGAGCCATCTTTCTTGGTAACAACAGAACCCCAATCTGAATATTCAACCGGTTCCTCCCATAACCCTACTTTCACTACATTTCGAATGGAGTTCTGAGCACGGTCTCTAATATCGTAAGGAATTTTGTAATGTCTACGAAATATCAGTGCAGAGTTGGATCTCAGTGGTATATCAACCAAATAAGGTGCAATGGACTTGGTCAAATCACCATCAAAGATTTTCTTGTATCTAGAAGAAATTTCTCTCCTTAGGTCGTTGACACCAATGTTAGTAATAGTACCTTGTACAGTGTTAGTTGAAAGAACACTACCTGTAACTAATAATCGCCTCCAAGATGGTTGAATAATGTCCAATCATGTGCGACTGATCAATGGATATAAAAGTTTCTCCTGACAGAGAAAAACAGGTAAAGTATAATCCCTATTGTCTAAGTAGAGTTTGACGGATGTTTGTGCTCTAACACGTACATATCCTTTGTTTACACCTCGTAATCGAAGGCTGGAATTAGATTTAACATAGTGCGGAAACAATTGATCAAAATACTTTTCCTTGAAAAGAGTAACAACAGACCCAGTATCTACTTCACATTTTACAGTACATTTATTGATTTGGAGATTTATTATGAAGCTATCCAAACTGAATTGCTGCTCCAAAACGTGTTGAGTAGAAGTAACCAGTGTGGAATGATGACTGAGTGCATTAGTGTTGAGATGGTTGAAGCTGAGCATAGACAACTCATCGGACGTTGTGCTCCATGAGGTTGAACTGGACGTTCCATTGACAGCTCTGTCAGAATTAGCTTTCAGATTCTTGGTGTAGTTGCCGCACTGGAAGTGAGAATTTTGCCTGGTATCTGTTGGTTTCTGAGGTTGAGAGTTGCTGTTGTCTCATTTCACCCAAGCATGAACTCGTTGAAGGGCCTGTGTGGCAATCTGGATTCATCCGCGTCAAATTTCTTGAGCTGGTGGCAAAAGTCACAGAATCTGCATTGTACTTATTCAAGAATAATTTAACTCCTCGTTCTAATAACTCACAATGCAAAGCAAATGAAAGATCACTTCAAGAATCACCCACAAGGTCTTTGTTCAGCAAGAAACGCAACCTGCAGCTAATGCAAATGACAAGGCCATTGGAATATACGGTGCAGAAAGAAGCAGAAAACTAATTCTGACAGAGCTGTAAATAGAATGAACAGTACCACCTCACACAACCCAACATGCAATGATGGTTTAGATCAAGATTTGTCTATGCTCAGCTTCAACCATATCAACACTGATACCCTCAGTCATCATTCCACACTTGTTACTTCTACTAAACACGTTTTGGAGCAGCAATTCAGTTCGGATAGCTTCATAATAAATCTCCAAATCAATAAATGTACTGTTAAATGTGATAAAGTCATCCTGAAGATATGATTAGAATCCTTCAAATCCTCTGTCCGCAGCGCCAAATTGATAGATTCAATTGAACGACATACTAATGTAGATTAATATAAGTTGCACAAGATAAAAACCAGACGGTGAACAATTAACATATTTAATAGAAACTGGATGTTATGTCAGAAACATTCAAGTACATTGAATCATCATACAGAAAGACCAAACACAGAATACATCTGCTTACAGTTTATCTTCTTTTAGCCGTGAAGGACAAACCTTGTAGCCATATGCTTAATAAGTGGACTGTATCAGATTCAATACCTGGCAGAATCACACAGTGGTTTGGAGGATCCCACTTTAAAATGTGGGTCCAGTCCCCATTGGTCCATCTGTGCATAACAAAGACTTAAAACGAAAAAACTCAAACTAATGTTTGCATCATGCATGAATGGAATTGTCACTAAGTGGGTTCTTATTGAACTTTGTGCAAAAAGCACATTGCACAGTGATTACAGACCTAGTAACATGAAATTCCAACACAAAACTATTTCTTCACAATTGTAGCAGCCACAATGTTCCCTAACCTCGCTAATGCCGCATAGTGACAAGAATGTGAACTAGAGCTCAATGCACATACATGAAAAAACTGTTTGAGTTCTTCTTTCATTCAGCACTGATTTCAAGTAGGTAAGTTTACCTGCAACAAAAATCCTGAATATCATCTTGAAATGTGCTGTATTGTTGGTTATAGTACTGGAAAAGTTTTGAGATATATATATATGCTGAAACAATATCACAAAGGAGTAGAATAATATGTGGTAAGAACAGTCCAATTATAACTGCATTAGAAAAATCAATACAACTACCATATAATTTTTGTTCATACGCTTTTTGTTATATTCTAAACACATTGGATTGTGGACAATGAAGTTTGGTAACCATTTGAGCTAAATCTACCTCCACGTTTGAGTGACCATAATTTTATGTTTTCAAATGTGAACAACGCATTGTTTGAATTATCTATCATTCCTTCTCCCTAGAATTAGTAACAAGCAGACATTCAATTTTCCAAAGCTGTCATGGCTGCCACCTACAGCCATGGTAGGGTCTTGAGTAAAATATAATATTTTATTGTGAATAATTGTGTTCCACATCTTGGAATCGTGTATCCTGCCTTATGCTGCAATGGTCTGATAACTCTATTCATGCACAGGGTGACTACATACAAAAATAACAAATGCAAATATCTCGACTTTTTTTTCGTTTTTCTTAACCTTTATTTATTTCATCCCTACTTAGGTAAAGTTGGAAATTACGAATTAAGAAAATAAATATATTTTATTTAATGAAATACCCCTAACAAAAGGCCACTTAAGATGAAAACTGAAACTGTACTTTAACAAGATAATTAGACTTGCTTTATCCATTAATGCATGCAAAAAATAATGCTCTCTTCGATATATTACACCCTGTATTACACATGGCAGACTGGCGAGGCTCTGACTTTCTGGACTCACAGCCAGTGTAATCATCTGTGGGACTCATGTTGTTGGTACTACATGTTTGTGGTTGCACCTTCATCCATCTTATCTTATCATCACATCATCTTCACGATTAGCCAAAAGGGGCAGAAAAGTGAAGTAAAATAAACTAAATCAATCAACCAGTCATTGTGATAGCAAAAATTATTGACCACAAGTATAATTTCTTGACTTCTCGACCTACTTGATTTCTTTACTTTTTCTTGACTTTCATGACTTGACCCTGACTTTACACATGAAATGAAATTCTTAAGAGTTATTACATGGAAACTTACAATAAAAGGGCAAACTATGCGTTTGTTTGTGTTTCTTATTTAGAGTTTTTAAGCTTAAATCACCACAAAATAAGTGTCCCATCATATCAGTTGTTAATTAACTCTTTGTACAAAATATAATATTTCAGGAAACAAACCTTCTAGCATTTGGCCACAAAATGGAGAAATAACTTTCAACAATGTGTACCTCAGATACTCCAACAATGATCCACCAGTTTTAAAGGGGCTTTCATTCAAGATTAATCCCAAGGAAAAAGTAAGTGATTACATTTATCTCAGTGAGACATCCATCAACCACGGGTTCAAAGTTTGTTATAAGTCCACTTTATGCTAAGATAAGATATTTAAGTCTGGTCCTGCAGGTAAGTGGGATCCGAACAACCATGCAATGTGCCCTCACCAGGAATTGGGAAGACACTCGACTCTCGGGTTCAAAAACTGCTATTCTTCTACTACGGCTGAGCCAATACCACTGTGACCCAATACTCATACTGAAGCTGATACTCTTACAGATGCCTACCAATACTGATGCTTGAAAATTATAACAATTAAAAGCTGTTTAAAATATTGATTTACAAGGGCTGTTCAAAGAGAAACCAAACTTTTACAAAATTGAGAAAATGGTAATATTCACCAGCTATTTGGACCTGTCTCCTTCAAAGTACTGTGCACACACTACTTCCAGTGTTTCTTCCAGTCCTGGAATGCCTGCTGGAACTCGAGTTTTCGAATGGCCTCTACACCCCAAGGTGAATTCCCTTTCATGTCTTTTATTGTCTGGAATCTGTGATCTTTGAGGGTTGATTTCAACTTAGGGAAGAGTAAGAACTTTGCTGGTGCCAAATCAGTGGAGTAGGTCGGTTGTGGGATAACAGGTGTCTCGTGTATTGTCAAAAACTCCCGGACAAGGAGTGAGATATGAGCATGTGCATTATTGTGATGAACCATCCAGGACTTGTTCTACCACATCTGTGGCCTATTGTGCTGCACCTTTTCTTATAATCATTGCATGATGTTAACGTAGAAAACTACATTCACTGTGGAACAAGCTCCGATCACCTACCAGTCGAAGAACATAATCAACATCACTTTAACATGAGATCTACTATTTGTCGTCCTCGATGGAGATTCGACCTGATCTGAAATGTCTGTACCATTCGTAACACGGTGTTCAACTGAAACATTCCTCGCCATAGGCTTCATGTAACATATCGCACATCTCTTTGAAAGTTTTCGGCAATTTCACACATAATTGCTGTTCATCCCTCCCAGTTCCTTCATAGTAGAGTAACTGAAAATCGCGGCAGGCACTCAACACACCTGTACTCAACATGGTCTACTGCATTACTCCAGTTAGCAACAGTTTTTAGACTGGGCCAAGTTAATAAATAAGGACACCTTTATGCACCACCACTGTTGTTTCTCTTCAACAAATTTACATACAAACTTTACAAAAGCAGTTCGGTTTCTTTTTTAACAGCTCTTGTATATTAGTGTGCGAGTATTCCACTGAAATTATAAGCAGAAATTTACCAGAGTTTAGCTTCAAAATATTCAAGAATTACACCAGAATATTAAAATACCTGTTATGTAATCACAATACATTAAATTAGGCACACCTATGTTATCACAATACAGTTTATCATACAATACTGGCGCAAAAAAAAGGGAACTTTGAATTTTACATAATTTCCACGATAATTAGATTTTGTGGAAGTGTCATGAAATATTTTTGTGGATGCCATGAGAGACTAAAATGCCGGGAAAGTATCAGCGGGTATCGGTAAATAAAATCCAACTGACATTTTCCAATACTGATACATTAAAATCAGTATCGGCTAATCCTATGTTGTGCATACTGCCTAGAATTCACTACCCACACGAATAGAATGGTGACAATTATCTATCCTCTGATACCTTAGTAACCTTCCTTTACTGCTTACTCTGCTCCCGACACTTGCACACAAGTGCAATCACACGAAAATTCTGGTATTCAGTAACTATCATCTGCTATTCCAATCTGGTAACTGAAGTTTACATGCTATCTTTCACCAGCTCGAGACTTACGAGGATTTCGGGAAAATTCAAGGTGCCGTAGCCCACTTAGAGGATACCTTGGCAACCATGAAAAACCATCTCTCAAACATCCAGGAAGCTCTTGAATCGAAATACCTAGCATCGCTGAAACTCTAACCTCTCCATATCTGGTATCGCTCTCTATTCAATATGCATGATACACAACTTGTAACGAATTCTATAATCCTTCAGATTTCGAGTATTTTTGCGGATTTTAAGTTTTATATTTATTTTTATTTCTACTAAATCACTTTTTTTTTGCGTTATGCTATACTACAAACTTAAAATTCAGCCATGCCATGAAATATGTATATTTTATTTTTTCTCGCATCTTTGCCATGTTCTTCCCACATTTCATATGTTCAAAAGGTGTCTACCAAAATAACATCCAAAATTCTTGACTTTTTCTTAATCTTTTTTTAACCTTTATTTATTCAACCTATACTTAGGTATAAAGTTGGAAATTACCAATTAAGAAAATAAATATTTATTTAATGAGAAACCCCTATCAAAAGGACAGTTAAGATGACAACTGAAGCTGTATTTAACAAAAAAATTAGATTTGCTTTGTTTATTAATGCATCCAGGACTGCATTTGGCAGACTAGTGAGGCTCTTGCATCTGGACCCACAGCCAGTAAAATCTTATGTGGGGCTCGTGTTGTCGTACATATACTCTATGTGATCAAAAGTATCCGGACACACTGCAAAACGTGTGTTTATCATAGAGGGCGACACAATACTGCCATCTACCGCGTGGAACACATAGTCAGCGAACTCAGTAGTCTGCAGACAGTGTGAGCCAGCAGTATGGGATGGTCTGAGGAACTCAAAGACTTTCAACGTGGTCAGTTGGTTGGGTGCCACTTGTGTAGGAAGTCTGTGTGTGAGATTTCCACCCTCCTAAACATCCCTCTGTCCACTATTTCCAATGTTATAGTGAATGGAATGTGCGTACAACCCAAAAGCATGCCGGCCAACCTCCCATGTTGACCTCCAGAGACCGTCGAGTGTTGAAGAGGGTCGTACAGCATTATCGTCAATCATCCATCGCCACCATCACACAGGAATTCGGAACTGCATCAGGATCTACCCCAAACACCATTACTGTTTGGTGCAAGGTGCGGCAACTTTGTTTCCATGGCCGAGCAGCTGCCCATAAGTCAAACATCACACAGACAAATTCGAAACGCCGCCTCGTGTGTTGTAAGGAGCGTCGACACTGGACCATAGAACAGTGGAAAACCGTTGTGTGGAGTGATGAATCACAGTACACAATGTGGCGATCCGATGGTAGGGTGTGGGTGTGGCGAATGCCTAGTGAACGACATCTACCAGCCCGTATATTGCCGACAGTGAAATTCGGAGGTGGCGGGGTTACAGTGTGGTCATATTTCTCCTGGAGGGGGCTGGCCCCCCTTGTTGCTTTACATGGCAATGTCACGGCACAAGCTTACTTTGACATTTTAACAGCTTTCATGCTGCCTACCGCCGAAGACCAGTTTGGGGATGACCATTGTGTCTTTCAACATGACCGAGCACCCATCCATACTCCAGGGCTTGTGGGGGAGTGGTTTGACAACAACGTCCCACTAATGGACTGGCCTGTGCAGAGTCTTGATTTGAATCCCATAGAAAATATCTGGGATATTTTGGAATGCCGACTTCGTGCTAGACCACACCGATCCACATCAATACCTCTTCTCATTTTGGCACTCTGCGCGGAATGGGCTGCCATTCCTCAAAAAACCTTTCGGCACCTTATTGAAAGTATGCCTGTGAGAGTGAACGTTGTCATCAATGCTAAGGGTGGGCCTACACTGTATTGACTGCTAGCGTTTCCGATGGAGGGTTGCCC
The DNA here is from genome assembly GCF_977018435.1 of Lepisma saccharinum. NCBI lineage: Eukaryota > Metazoa > Arthropoda > Insecta > Zygentoma > Lepismatidae > Lepisma > Lepisma saccharinum. The sequence continues at coordinate 81,701,875 of NC_139238.1, read as the reverse complement.
AAACTTGTACTTTATTTTCAGGTGGGTGTCCGGATACTTCTGATCACATAGAGTATATTTGTGATTGCCCCTTCATCCATCTTATCTTACCACCATTCATTCTCATCTTCGTGATTATCCAAAGGGGCAGAAATGTGAAGTAAAATAAACTAAAGTTCAAATCACAAACCCTGAGACCTTCTGTAAACAAAACCACCTGCATGCAGAAAGCATTGCAAACTCATAGAAGTAAAATAATCCACACGAAAATCCAGCGTTGTTACAGGATTCATTACGTAAGGTAAAACAATGGCCAATTTGTAGTATGGGATATGCTGCCGCAAATGACGTCTCACTTTAAACCCAATGCTCTTTCTTTTTTTACTTATTGCTTTACCTTTATGGTTAACTCTTTGCACCAGTAATCATTTCCCATAAATTTGGCTTCTTTCTTGCATGCGAATTGAATATATTTTACTTGCATTTTTTTAGACAAAATGATATAACATGGTAATGTATATTTCTAAGCATGATATAGATAGGAGTGTATTTAAAATTTGTTTGTAGATTTTATGTAAATTGTATCTTATGTAAATAAAATATATAATGGGTATAAACAGCCATATGCATTGCTTGGTTTGGTTTGAGTTGTTGTTTTAAGTCCACTTTATGCACAGTAAGGCTAATCGGGACTGGACCTACAGTTTAAAGTGGGATCCGAACCACTTGTGCCTCCACCGGGTATCGAACCCGGGACCCCTTGATTACAAGGCAATGACGCTACCACTGCACCATGGGGGAGGTCCCATATGCATTGCTGTAAGTCCAATAAATATATTGATGATGATGATCAAAACAAGACAAAAAGTTCGTAAATTTATTGCGGTTGGAAACTTTGACGATTTTTGTTCCGCCAAATATAGTGCACTTCGTAAAATAACTTGGTGACATGGCAAGGCAAGATAAGTGTGAACATTTTGTAGTAATATGCATTGTAACTTTCAATGAGCTTAGAGATTTGTGTACATAATGATATTTTATAACATTGGTTATTTTCTAAAAATAATCATGTGAACAGCAAGGATGTAGTGCAACTTAGTAATATTGCCTGACTTATCCTTAGAAAAAGAACATGCCGAGTTCTATGCGTGCGGGAAAGTCTCCGTGTTCTCCGAGCTTGTTTTCAAAACACCAGCAAGGACAGCCTTTGAAAAGGGGTGAGAAACATATTCTACTCAATATTTATGTAACGTTCTGTCAGTGGTATCCTGAGAAACCAGTAAATGATGTGGTTAAGTTCGTATCCCAGTGCAGTGGTGTGTCAGTGTCTGCAGTTTTAAGGGTTATGAAAGAGAGAATGACCGGGAGAGTAACATTGTATGCGGCTGCATATTCGTCTGATGTTTTGAGAGCGGGTTCTCACATTCAGAGGCTCTTATATAAAATGAATAGGTGCGGCAAACTATGAGTGTAACAGCAGATGATTGTGGTCATGAATCAGCTGATGCAGAGTGATACATCGAATCGGTGAGACCGTTTGTTTACAGAAGGTCTCAGGGGTGGTGATTTACACTTTAAATCAATTAGTAAGCTTATCACAGTAAATTACCTATCTCTGCATAACAGCCAAACATATATCTTTAGATACAATGTAAATCAATTAGTCATTGCGAGAGCAAAAATTCTTGAACACAAGTATAATTTCTTGACTTTTTATTGACTTGTTTACTTTTCCTTGACGGGTAGACACCCTCAATTAATACAACTACAACTTAAATTTTGTGTCCAAAAACAGTACAAAGTAGTATCACAATTTTACTTGCACGGAAAATAACAATTAGAAACTTATCTGATTCACTTGCTGAAATTTTATAATCAACTGATTAGCAAAATAAAATTAATAATGACTTTTCCACCTTAATTTTAGTTTGGACTCTTCATAAACATTTAGCCAAACTTAATTTTAATCTAATTTTACAAACATACTGGGGCATATTAGGAGTGAGCATAAAGTATAAAGCTATCTGAACCACTGAAATACTAGTTGGAGTGAAATACCTCATACAGGGTGGCCACTCTTGGACCATAATAAAATTCACATGTAATTCCCGGTTTTCAAGGTGAACTTTTCAAAAATTCAAGCACATAAGCAGATGTTTTCTCTGCGTCAACCTTACGTATTACCGTCTCTCACCACACACACACACACACACGCAGATATATTAACAATATAAAGGGTCTGTGTCATTCCAAAGTATCAAAAAATTCTAATTCAATTCAATTAGACATTATATACATGTATTAAAAATATTTATTTTAAGGTGTGGAGTTTGCATTTACCATTTCACATACTCAGACTCGAAAAGCATGTATGTCACAAGTCACTAATGTTACGGGATATACTAATCTATAAAAAAGTGTTAATTGTATAATGATTTCAAACTGAAATTGAACAAATCAACTTCAAGACATCTTATCTTGCAATAATCTTCCATCTGTTAGATAGATTGTTCTGCAAATGACACTAACAAAGTGAACTAAATGGACTGAGAGAATTCTGTTTTATTTTCCACACAGCTTTATTCTTCTTCTCGATAAAAATAAAAGCTAAACTTTGAAAAACTTGCCTCAGGGCATTTAAAAATATGTATAACTTCAATGGGATGTGGATTAATAAAAGTTGCAATTTTTCACGTCTACGGAGAAAAATTCACGCAGAATTCCCAGAGACAATAATTCATGCAGTGAGTGGCCACCCTGTCATAATATGAAACTAACATATCCATATTCATATAATATTGATATTGAAGACAAAAGAGTGTTCCTCGCTATAGATTCAAGCTGAATGTATTGATGATGTATCTATTCATTTTTCCTCTCTGTCACAAATTCACAATAGTATGTATTCAAACGTGATTTAAGAAATTATTAGATTTATATTGTACATTTTGAATATGGCAAACTTAATGTGGTCGGAAATGTAAAATGCTGTAAATTATCTGATAATTTTAGATTGGAATTGTGGGTAGAACTGGAGCTGGGAAATCCTCCCTGATCGTAGCCTTGTTCAGATTGGCTGAAGTCGATGGTTCCATCTTCATTGACAATGTGGATACTAAATCTCTGGGGCTGCATGACTTAAGAAGCAAGATTTCTATCATCCCTCAAGACCCTGTCCTATTCTCCGGGACACTCAGGAAGAATCTGGACCCATTTGACGAGTATACAGATGATATATTGTGGAGGGCATTGGAAGATGTAAGTAAGGTTTTTCATGAATATTCATCATGAAATAAATGAATAATTAAGTACACATAAGCAACACAAGTATTACAGGGTGACTATTCAAACATTGAAGAAAAAAATCACCATAATTCCAGATTTGTCATGAAATTTTCTGAATTTCAAGGATAAATTTAATTGTTTCAGGGAGAAAAAGTTGCAAAACAGAATTAAAGTTTCTGGCACTTCTAACCATTACAAAATTTCAATTAAAGCTAAATACTGTTGAGTTACATAAAAAAGTCAAAGCTTTAAAGCTCTTGTGTTAAGTCCACTTTTATGCACAGACAGGCCAATTGGGACTGAACCTATAATTTAAAGTGCCTCAACCAGGTATCAATACCAGGACCCCTAAGTTAACAGCCAACAGCATTACTACTATGCCATTGGGGAGGCCTGCTTTAGTCCTTACCTAGGTATTCCTTATGATTTTGTACTGTTTCAAAAACATTCACACTGCAGTAGCGGCTCGTGCCTAAAATAACAGGTGAAGAAGTATATTTATAGGCAATGAAAACAAATAGTAAGTGCCAGTGCCCCCCCCCCCCCAATTTAAAACGTCTTTTTTGTCTTCATCCGTCCATCTGGAAAATGGTGTCTGCAACAAATTACACACTAAGTCATTTACTGGGTTCATTGTAGAAACCACAGCTCAACACATGAACACAACACACGATAGGAAACGCGAAACACACACGCGGAACAAGATCTCGCGAGAACGCGAAGATTTTGCCACAAGCACTGGATGCGATGTTTTCTCCGACGAGAGAACTGCTTCATCTAGAAGGCGACACCCGTTCAAGGCCAACGCTAGGTGACGTCACCGTTGCCATGACAACCGGCTAAGTTTTCCGCAACCTAGCGGTGTTTGCTCTTGGGTTGGGACGAACTCAATACGTGCGTAGCGCCGAGCGGCATGTTATTTGAGTATTATCGTGTGCGTTCTGCTGGGAAATAGTTTAATTTAACAAGCAAATGAAAAATGTCAATATTAATTTGAAAATTAGGTGAAAACATCTGCACTTGTTGCACTTGGCCAGCCGCCACTGTCACACTGTCTTTTTCAAGATTACTGATCTTGCTTACTGGCAAGCTGAACCAACCTTGTTAATATTTGTGATATGGTGAACCTCAGACAACATCAACATCTAGAACATGATGTGGATATTCAAGCTCAATTTATGCTTAGGCTAATCAGCACTGGATCTACAGTTAAAGAGAAATCTTAACTACTGTGCAAAGATGCTCATTGTCATGTTGTGTGCATATACAGTAAGACCTCATTATTCCAGATCTCGATAAGCCAGACTTTGCTTGATCCGGACAGGGAAAAAAAAAACAAAACAGAATGCAAGGTTTTAAATGTGACTAGAAGTCAACAAGAAAAGGCAGTAAACCACTGATGAAATAATGAAATTCTGTTGCCTGCAGACTTTGTACTGTACTGTATAGTGGTATTTAGGCCTATGCCCTTTAAATACACCATAATAAATGTGTTTTGTTGCTATAAACAGAGTTTTGATGCACTTTCTACTGTTCTTTTAGGTTATATCAGTTAATCCGGACTTTCGTTCAACCGGTCAACTTTTCCTCCCCATTAGTCCAGATTAATGAGGTTTTCACTGTATTACATTCTCTATGCATATTACATAGTCTACAATGCTTACTAGCTGACCTCCATGGCAGTGTGTTTAGCACAGCATGCTATGATGCCAGAGGTCTCAAGTTCAAATCGCAGCCTGGACTAGGGTGTTCTTTGCGAGTGTCCTTTCATCACATCATCATTCACCGTCATTGTCGTAATTAGCCAAAAGTGGCAGAAAAGTAATGCCGAAAGACAAATCCAATCAAATCAACATTGTCTACTAGGACTAAGCTGATAACAGCCAATATCAGTGCTATCAGGATCAGAAAGTATCAGTTCAAATTTAATCATCAACACCAGCTGACACTATTCTGACATCCAAGTGTTGAACGTAGTCTGCAAATATGAGGGTGATTCAAATTAAAACCTTCATTATATTTTATGAGGCAAATGAGGAAATACAGTAAAAATATACATAGATCATTTTTCGACGTAGAATACGTAGCACATATTCCAGTGCTTCACAAGTGCATGGATACCTCGTGAGAGGAATTATTTTGGTTGTGACTGTAGCCACTCGTGCACCGTAGTTTTCACTTCTTCATTGCTTCAGAAATGCTTGCCTCCCATCGCCTCTTTGAGCCATCCGAACACATGAAAGTCACTAGGGGCAAGGTCTGTATAAGGTGGGTGTGTGAGACATTCAAATTTCATATCCTGGATTGTCGCAACCGTTAAACAGGCAGTATGCGGTCGGGCATTGTCATGCAGTAACAATACACCTGAAGTCAGATGTCCTCATCATTTTCTCCTGATTGCACGGGGCAGATGATTTTGGAGCAGATCTGCATAAGCTCCCTTTTTCCATATAATGTTAAAAAATTACCACACTTGCATCCCAGAAGAGAGTGAGCATGACTTTCCTGCTGATGGTTGGGTATGGAATTTTTTGAGTTTTGGCGACATACTATGACACCATTTCTTGCTCCATCTTTTTGTCTCAGGTTGGTGATAGTGCACCCAGGTTTCATCTCCTGGAACAATTCTTTCCAGAAATTCATCACCTTCGACCTGGACACAAGACAAAAGTTCCTCACAGGCATCGATGCGAAGGTCTCTCAATTCAGCAGTCAACTGACGTGGAACCCATCTTGCCAACATTTGATTGAATCGCAGCACATCATGTGTGCTGAACCAACACTAATATCCAAAATGGCAGCTATTTCCTTCACAGCAATACGCCTCTTTTCCTTCACAAGCTCTTCCACTGCAACAATATTTTTGTTCGTCACTACATAGTGTGCCTGGCCTGGTCGTGGGGCATCCTCCACAGAAGTTACACCACTTTTAAACTTTCTACACCACTCGTACACTTGCTGCAGGGACACACACAAATCACCGTACTGCGCTTTCATCCTGCAATGAATTTCAAGTGGTTTAACACCTTCACTACTAAAAAAAACCATCACAGATCCCTGCTCTAAAGCGGTGCATGTCGACAATGGAGCGGCCATCTTTGCACTGACGCTGCTTCCTTCTTCAGTGTTGCAGCATCATGCTGCCACCTGTTGGTCATTCTTTCAACCACTAGGATAACTCCATCCAACTTACAAATCTATCATACAACTTTTCAGAATTTTATTGCACTTTTAAGGTTTTCATGTTAATCACTCTCGTATATTGCACGAAACCTTCTCAGTCTAAATATCTTGGAAATTATGCAAAGAAATCATAATTTACATTGTAAGAAGAAATGTATTTCGTGATTAAATGATTACGTGAAATCATGAACATTTTAAAGCAAAAGTCTGCAGATCACTATGATCAGTTGCCAACTGATATTGGTTGATACAGGATGCACAGCCCTGTAATTCTAATGAAAAAATCAAAATATTCTTCACTATTTTGAACTGTTACAATGTTCAAGTATTGGTATAAGTGGGAATCGATAAGAGTATCAGCAGTGGTACTGACATCAAAGCAAAGTGGTATCGACTCAGTCCTACTATCTACAAAGACATAGACTATCATTGCTAATACATAGACGCACATGCCAAAAAAAAAAAGGATGAATAAAATAGACTTTATGTAGATATAACCTGTATTTGCAGTATGATTCTATGATGTAAAACAAATTATCTTTTCTATTTTGCAAGGTTCACCTAAAAGACATAGCCAGTAATGTTTCTGCTGGTCTCTTATCTGTTGTGGAAGAAGGTGGGAGCAATTTCAGTGTTGGACAGCGACAATTGTTGTGCTTGGCAAGAGCCATTGTTAGGAGCAACAAGATACTAATATTAGATGAGGCAACTGCAAATGTTGATCAACAGTAAGTATGGGAGTAAGAACACAATGTATGACTGCTGACTGGCAAATGCACGGATTATAAATGATTAAATAAAATAACCTCCCAGTTACTGCAAGCATGTTACATGAAGATGCAACTCAATGTTTCCATTGAAACCTAGTATTGTTATAGAGAGCATCATGTCTACTTCCAGTCATAAGAAAATAGAACAATCATGGTGTAAAGTCAAAAATTAACTAAGCACATGACACTATTAAAAATCATATTTTGATTCTGATCAAAATACAGGGTTACTATGAAAGAAACTAAGAAAAGAAAATAATTTTTGAGAGAAAACCAATATCTGGTATTTTATTATTGTAACTGAGTACACATAAGCTAATTATATATAATCATTTATGTTAATATATTTGTTCATATAGTAAACATTCTGCAAAACTTTAAAAATATATTCCCCTCTAGGACAGATGCCTTAATACAAATCACCATAAGAAGTAAATTTCCTGACTGCACTGTTCTCACCGTAGCACATCGGCTTCATACAATTATGGACTCGGACAGAATTCTAGTCATGGATGCTGGGAGGGTTGTGGTAAGTTGGACTGTTTCTTTAGAAATTTTCTAGTGTAACAGACAGACAGACAGACACACACTTAGAATGAATTTTGCTTCTATGCAACGACACCCGGTATACATATGTGAAGGCTAGTTTCGTCATCAGCCCCCCCCCCCCCTCTACCATGTTTTACGTCAAAATATGTCAAATTAGTTATACTTGTTATGTACAGTGTGTCCCATAATTTTCCGGACTAGGATGAGAAAACAGGAACCGCACATGCAATTACACTCTTGGGTGTCTATTATTCCAAATACATTCCTTGTGTTTCAATACACTGAATGCAATGCTCATACAGCTTGTCAGAACACTTCTGGAATTTTTTATGGGAATAGTGCTGAGATACTCAGTCTAAGTTCTTTGAACTTCTGAAACAGCATCAAACCGGGTCCCTTTCATTCGCAATTTCAATTTCAGAAAAAGGAAGTAGTCAGGAGACAAATCAGAAGATTAGGGAGGATGATCACACAAGGGACAATGTGCCCTGTTGTCGGTATGGTGAGCGTACCCATCGAATTTGTGTCCACAGACGCTTCAAAACCTCAAGGCAGAACTCCCCTGTGACAGTCTGTCCATTGGACAAATTCTCTATGAATGATACCCATGGAGTAAAATAACATGATGAGCATCGTCTTGATACCTACAGGACTTCTGCAGGTAAAAGTTATTGCATTTTAGTGACACTTGGCTGTTCCACACCAAAGTCTGGTACTTTGCTAATGGCTCATATTGGAAACAACACGTTTTGTCACCGGTCACGATAGTTTTCAGGAAATTGAAATCCCTGTCTGCAGCCCTAATCAGGTCTCGGCAATGTTGAACCATTTGGTTTTTCTGGTCATTTCCGAAATGGTGACCTAGGGTGGTGTTGCTTGTGTTACAGTAACCCAGGCCCATAGCTAGGAATTCTTAGTAGGGGGGGAGGGGGCAAGGTCAATTCTTGAGGGGGCAAATTTTAATATATTGTGTCACATTGGCAGATATTGTGGGGTACACAGGAGGACCTGTTGCCCCCCCTCACACACACACAAAGCAATTACTAACCAGAAAGGGATGATATCGTGAAACTCCAAACGAACAAAAAAAAAATTGAACAACATCAAATTTCAATAAAATTTAAGATAAATAGGCTAATCCAGACTTTCTCTACTTGAAATTTAAATGTGCTGCCACCAAAAATCGAATCTGAGGCAACTAGATTTCAGGTCGATAATGTTAATAGACAATTAACACATACCAACTTTATAAATCGTGTTTCATAATGTTTCCCTCTAGTTTCCAGTATGCAAGATTTTTACGCATAAATTAATCTAACAAGAATTCAATAACACTAATGTGTTGTGTTAAGCAATAAAAATCGAATAAAGTTAATAATAATGGTTACATATTATCTAAACTTTAATGAATACTGTAAAAAATTGTAACATACAACGTCTGTTACGTTTTTTGTACATTAAAATATGGGTGGATCTCTTAGGACTACCATGGATACTATTTGCGGTAAACTTTCTGTTTCCGGAAAACAGATTTCTTAAAATTTACAGGAAAAATTACTTACCGAATGCAGTTTCTTTAGACTTGTGGAAGTTCAGGGAAGTGTTTTTTCGCATCGTTCATTGAATTTTGCCGATAAATCATGTATTTTTCGATATAAATGTGTGACCGATGCACAAAAGCTGGTTGCATCCATTTCCTTCCAGCCGGATGTTGCCTGTGTGTGATGACGTAATCCCGGTCAATCCCGGTCAGTGTTTCCAAACACGTGTTTTTGTAACTGAAAAAGGTACGTTTCCGCAAATGATTTCTGGGGCTATGTGTCAATGGTTAGTGGGGCTATGTGTCAATGGTTCGTGGAGCTATGTGTCAATGGTTTGTGGGGCTATGTGAGAATGGTGTGTGGGGTTATGTAGGTATTTTTGGGTGGAAACACTGCACGCCGACTACGGTAGTGAAACTGTGACCGCCATTTAGCATGTTACCGAAGGGAAAAAGAAACGAACAAAACTTACTTCATACATCGAAAATATAGATTATTTCCATGAAAAAAGCGAAATGCCACCTTCAGCAATGTTTCTCAATGCATAATACGTAAGTAGGAATATGGAAAGTGACATAAATAACGAGTTTTAGGCATTTTCCGGATACTGAAAGTTTACCTTTTTTGCTTCAAAGGGGAGACTCTTACATCACTACAGAAAATGTTGGCTTACTGGTTATGTTAACCAATTTGCCACATTTGAATTTTTTTGACACCTGACAAACAAATGGGAACCCCTTGATTGATCAATGACTTCTTGGATTACAGTGTCATTCAAATATTAAGTTACATTGAGGGGAATTTTGTATCCTCTTTACATTATGAAAAATATGTTCCTTAATGACTATAATATGAAATCAACTATACAGTGTACAAGGAGCCTCCTTCACCTTACTCCATCCTCGCTGCGTGAGGTCTCATTGGTGCCTGTCACCACCAAAGTGTACAAACCCCAAACGTCAGGTTTTTATTATACTGATACTGATTTCTGAGTCACAGAATAGCTTAAGATGAGTAAAATTAGGAAAATCCACTCCACAGCAGACGAGTTGTCAGAATGTTTTGGCAAAAACTTAGGTTATAAAAAAGGCAAAGTTTCGTGTATATAGCACCGTGCCATGAAGACACATTTAGGGGATGCGAGGATATATCCCCACACATTCTCGACCTTGGCCAAATTGAAGGTGATGTGATCAGCACCATGCTCCAGCAGCCTTTACTCCCCAAGGTTGCCCTTAGGTACCCATTGATTTCAGGCTGGATGAGCCCCAGAGCTATTTTATGTGGGACAAGACCGGAAAAATTCCGATCTTAGATCACCCACCCCATGAATTGAACCCGGGTCTCTCACGCGGCATTCAAATGCCGTATCAACTTTTTTTATTTTTTAAAGGAATGCCCCTAAGCGATAGTATGCTCTGTTATTCACTTTTTCTCAGGTTGTCATGTTTTACTACATTTTCTGTTTTTCCCATTTTTGGACAAACACAAACATCCATGTCCAAAACAGGACCTCTGGCAATGCAACGTCATTTACTTGAACCTATATATGCAGGGAAATTTTCACAGTGTAGAGAACATCAAGACAAACAACTTTTCTTATATTTGCTCATCCAGTTCTTATTTCGATGCTACAATACAAGCCATCGAAAAATGGCATCATCTGACATTCTTAATGTGTGCAATCCCAATTAGCTTCATGGTTGCAATTGGCATTTATTTTTACTGCTGCTTATAGTTCTAAAAGCAATAGAATGCTATGCAAATGATAGCATGCCAACAGTAAGTCAACACTTACCCTTTCCTTTATAAAATGCATTTATCATAACACACACCCATGTTGCTTATCATATTTGATGCGTTTGCATAAGAGAAATAATTTACAAGATTTGAAATTGATGCAAAGTGTACTAGGAAAGTTTTGCAAAATGCAACATCTCACTACGTCAACAGCATCTGAACAGGCGATGAAACCTGGCTTTACCTCAGAAAAAAGCTGGGTTTTCGACGATGAAAACATGCCCGTGTCTGTGAAAGAATCTCGATCAGTAAAGAAGAGGATGGTGGCCACCTTTACTGTAAGGGGAGTTGTGGAGCACATGGTGCTATTAACACGGAAGACCTTCACTGCGAAGTGGTACACCGAAGAGTGGCTGGCCATAGTAGTTCAAGCTCTGAAAAACATTCGTCCACGCTCAAAGGCAGACGCTTAGTTTTACCACCATGACAATGCTCCTGAGCACCGCTCCAAAGTTTGCATCGAGTATTTGGCACGTACGGGGCTGAAAGTGCTGGAGCATCCTCCCTACGGTGCAGACCTTGCTCCATGCGACTCTGCACTGTTTCCTCATGTCAATAACAGGCTAAAAGGAATTGGTTTTCCAATGAAGAGAACCTTCTAAGGGCATGGGATGACGAGTGTACCCACTTCACTGAGTAAAATATGGAAGAGTTGGTTCGACGAATGGTTTTGAAGGATGAAGAAGTGATGAAAGTGTATTGCAAAACTTTCCTAAAACCTTTTCTATTTACCTGGTGTAACCCATATCTAGGGTCACCAGACGTCCAGATTTTCCCGGACATGTCCTACATCTTAACCTTATGTCCGGCGTCCGGAAGGAATTTGAAAATTATCATAAATGTCCTACATTTTGAGCGTCACATAATATTAATTAGAAAAATATGTATTTCAGTTGATCAAAGAGAAATCATGCAAGTTACAAGTCTATTGAATGCACTCCCAAATCCAATAGTGAAATCTATTTTGATCCAGTCATCGCCCGAAAAACGTTTACCCCACTAGAGCAAGAACAGAAGGAATTATTGAACAAAGTATTGAGGTCACATTCTGTTCAGTGCCTGAACAAGTTTCTTGCCTTGGGGTTTATACTGATGAAAGAAGGTATTTCCCATTCTTATTCAATGAATTGTAAAGCAGAGGGTGTAGAGAACAAAGTAATTGAACTAATAACTATCCCAGATGAAACTTCAGTAACAATTTCAAGTTATGGTAATTGCTGAATATTTCTTTGCCATTCCAGGCCATAATGAAAAAGTTGAGAGAGTACTTTCATTAGCATCAGCATCATGAACTCATGAGAGAAATAATTATTTCATAAAAGTCTGTAAAAAGTTTGGCACTGGTTCAGTATAATTTTAAAAAGTTTTACTGTTCAGTCTCTCATAAATTTATTTTGGCTAAACCTGAAAATTTGATGAAACTTGGCTCCTCTGAAAAGTACCAGTTAAAACATGGGTTAGGAAGAGAGGTATTGTTTAGTATTGATTACAAGTTTGGAAATTTTTCATTTAAGAATCCATATTTTTTTAAAGCTGAAAAGTGTCAATTTTAATTTACTTCCTAACATGTTCTACAATGTGTATTGTTTATTGCGAATGTTTTGTGTCCTACATTTTGACTTAAAGTCCTACATTTTGGATCATTATGTCCTACTTTTTCCTTATAGCGATCTGGTAACCCTACCCATATCACACCACAATTTTATTGCTTTCTAACAGAAATAATAAATGTGAAACACTATCACATTTTCGTCATGTTTGATAACTGACCCAGTAATCTATCCTACATCTTTCACTAGCCACACAACGCACTGCGATGACAGGGTTGTGCAAACTCCAGCCTAAGCATAGGTGTTGTTTGTGAGTGTCCCTAAATCAATGTTATATCATCACTTGTTCTCATCGTAGTGATTAACGCACTCGGGTCTGGCCTCATAATACAGCATTGTTACCTCTGGTCTGCGGTTTTTGGTTGTTTTTCAAAAAATCATAGAAAAAATATTTTTAATTTGTTTTTATTTACCACATATTTCTTAAATCTACAAAACTTCCTCTTTTCAATGAACAAAAATTTGTTAAATTTTATTTTCATTTTCAGACATTTTTTAATATTTTTTTCAGCAATGTTTTGTGAAGAAGAAAAAAGTACAACATTGTAACAAATGTTAATATAGAGATATTTTAAGTTTGTAATCTGGAAATTTCAATAATTCACTACATAAACTATCAATACATCTTTTGAATCTTGCATAAGAATACTTCTTATGTGCACATAACAAAAAATAATTACAAATTACAAGTAATTATCTTTTGTATGAAAAAGTGGCTGCAGGACAGGACCAGACTATGTATCAGTTGGTTCTGCGTCATCTGTAAAAATTAAACAAATAAATAAATAAATAAATAAAATTTTCATTTTACATACACTATACAAAATAATAAATGGAAAAACTAAAAATACATCAGTGCATGTAGGAGAATCAAGCAAGAGGCGAGATGAATAGACCCAAAAAAATTACCTCTTCTCACTTCATTCATAAAATACTAGAGTTTGCAACACTGTTTATATTGTCGACAATAATTATTACGAATATAACCTACCTTCCAAATCTTCAAATTGATCTGCATCATCAAAATCGTCGCTAACTTCAAACTCTGGGGTGGAATCCTCTATGCAGTCTGGATCTAATGACGCCATTCTAAACAATGCACAGTACATCAACCCGACAACAAACAGTCACATGTGCGAGATAAAAATAGCACATGAGTCACCTAGTGGTCGGAATTTCAACAGAGGGGCTTGAATGAACATGAGACGAAGTACGTGCATAGCCCGTCGTTCAATCGGCAAAGCGATTGCATACCGCAGGACGGGCTATGCCCGTTGTTCGTCCACATTGACTTTAAGTGCACTGCGGGCTATGCCCGTCGTGAGACCCCAATGTGTTAACTAGAAGTGGCAGAAAAGAGACATTAAGTAAGAAAAATCAAATATCCACTCTCTCTCTCTCTCTCTCTCTCTCTCTCTCTCCCTACCACATGCATCACTATTACCAAAAGGTAGATGTGATAAACAAAAAAATTGAGCATTTGAAACTTCATAGAAATCCAAGAAAACACATCGAAGCACATTACACACCTTTAATAATACATACAAGACCATTCAGAATTTCCCAACTGTTCTAGATACTGAAAATCTGGAAATCATTCTCAGAAATCGGGATCTGGAAAGGATTTTTTTTTCCCCAATTCTGTTATGACAGTATGGAAGACAACACACCTTCCTTAATAAATCACCAAATCAATGAGTGTCTTTGTTGTGTTGCTAGAGCAATATAGGATATAAGAATAGTGAGAATTCCAGATAAGATTGTGTTCTATATTTTCATGGGGGACAGTTGCCCCCCTTGCCCCCCTCTCGCTACGGGCCTGATCCTTCCCCAACATTCAAATTTACCAGCAAGAGAGAGAAAACATCAGGGTAATTGGAGAAGAGGTGTTTTTACAAATCATGAAATATGTAAATGCACTAAGACATCAGTCGGGAAAATTATGTGACACACTGTGTATTTTCATCAATTTCAAATATTAATATCTAATTCTTTCCACTTTGTAGTCTTTTTCAAAGGTTTTGGCTGTAGCCCCCAGGTCCCCTAAATCTGGGCTTGCTTGCACATGCATGGTACAAAATATTGGGGAATTTTTCAGCACCTTGAAGTATGCTGACAGTACATTATGCTAACTAACTAACTAACTAACTAAACTAACTCTCTAGCCTTCGTAAACCCGAAGGTTCATGGCTGCAGCAACACAGGTCTTCCATCTGTCCCTATCTTGAGCAAGATCTATATACTCTTTTCCATCTCTACCGATTTCCTTTAGGTCCATCTCAACGTTGTCCCTCCATCTTCGTCTTGGCCTTCCTACAGGTCTCTTACCATCAGGTTTCCCAACAAAAATCCTGTGAACTCCTCTTTCCACTCCCATTCGTGCCACATGGCCTGCCCACCTAAGTCTTCTTGATTTAATTATTATAATAATATCTGGACACGAATACAAATTATGTAGTTGTAAATTATGTAACCTTCTCCTCTCACCTGTCTCCTCATCCCTTTTAGGTCCAAATATTTTCCTAAGGATCTTATTTTCAAATACTCTCAATTTGTGTTCCTCCTTCAATGTAAGGGACCAAGTTTCACACCCATATAATACTACAGGCAAAATTACTGTTTTGTATATTTTAACTTTTAGTTTCTTAGATATTAAACGAGAAGACAAAAGTTTATGAAGAGAGAAGTAACATGCATTTCCTGAATTAAGCCTACTTTTTGTTTCCTCTTTAAAATAATTTTCATTCCTTAATATTACTCCTAAGTATTTGAATTTGGAAACTGGTTCAAATGAGTTATTATCAATAATTAGATTAGGTTAGGTTAGGTTAGGTTAATTATTCTTACATGATTCAAATTTCATAGCATTTTTTAATCCTCAACCATATCTTGAAACTATTTTTTAAAAACATTCCTATTGTGAAGAAAGGATTTCACAAGTCACAAATTTCTTTAACACTGCTCAAAAGCAGTTCTATCAAGCTATTCCTTACACATTTGCACATAACATAACCTTCTCTCTTTCATCAAGGAATATGATCATCCCTACAACCTTCTCCAAAACGAAAAAGGCTGTTTTCATAACTTGGTTCAACAGACAGGATGGGCTGTGGCAGTGCAGTTACGCAAAGCAGCTGAACAGGCAAGTCTAGTAGATATCATATATTCCATAAGTAGCATAAGTCTTAATACAGTGTATGCACAAAGAATTAGCTTTATTTGTGTTGGCTTCAGTATATTTCACTCAATTTTCCAGGTTAGACACTCACGTTACATTCGAAAGCATTTCACATTACCAACTGTGTCCACCTCTATAGAGGAGTGGTGAGCACAACATGCCACGATGTTCGGAACTTCAGACTCGAATTCCGGCCTGGACATTGATGTTCTTTGTGAGTGTCCTATCATCAAATCATCAGTCATGCTCAGCCAAGAGTGGCAGAAAACCAAAGTCAAATCAATCAATCAATCAATTAATGAATCAACATTACCACTAACTGGCTACAATCCAGCTGCCTTAGCGTAAACCATGGACAGAAGTGCGCATGCGCCAACTGGACTTGTTCAGTGTCAAAATATGGCTGGCAGCAGAAAGCATAGACTGAAAACAATGTGCTTCTGTTTGAAGCCGTTCATAGTCCTGGGGGTAGAAATATGGCGGAGATGCACATTAGAGCTTGTTAAGTTTTCATTTTTGTGAAGAAATTATTTGTACTCAATTGTAGAGTGTAATATGTAGTTATATACTTCTTAGTAATCTTAAAAATTGCAATCTTGTGTGGTGCAATGAATCACAATCTTGAAAATAGTTTTTACAAGTAGAAATATGAAGGTATGCTCACTGCAATGATAATATCACCCTCTCTACGAAATTTTTAGCATAAAGTTGATCCATATAAAAAGGCTCACAATTCCGGTCTGGTACATGGAGGTTCTGTGGCAGCAATGGCATTTTGGGAAGGTAAGGGTCCCATGAAAAACCTTTGAATCACAAGCAATTTCAAACGCAGGCACAGTAAGTAGAGATATGACTAATGTGACGTGATAACTTTATTTAAATATTGAGCTCAAATTTAAACAGCATTAATCAGGATTGTATTCATTAGTAATATCTGTTTCATGACGAAATGTCTTTGTTACAGATAACAGCAATCTGACTTTCTCGGTTAATTGAATGTGCAACAAAATGTTACCATTTTTTTCGATCCACTTCGAAATTGTTTATTATTTCAAATTGTAAGATCATTATAAATCACAAATACACTACAGCGAGTGATAATAAACAATACAAGCAAATCTAACTAACTAACTAACTCTCTAGCCTTCTTAAACCCGAAGGTTCATGGCTGCAGCATCACAGGCCTTCCATCTGTCCCTATCCTGAGTAAGATCTATATACTCTTTTCCATCCCTACCGATTTCCTTTAGGTCTATCTCAACGTTGTCCCTCCATCTTCGTCTTGCCCTTCCTACAGGTCTCTTACCATCAGGTTTCCCAACAAGAATCCTGCAAACTCCTCTTTCCTCTCCCATTCATGCCACATGGCCTGCCCACCTAAGTCTTCTTGATTTAATTATTCTAATAATATCTGGACTTGAATACAAATTATGTACTTCTAAATTATGTAACCTTCTCCAATCACCTGTCTCCTCATCCCTTTTAGGTCAAAATATTTTCCTAAGGAAATCTATGCAAAGAAAATATCACAGGGTAGTTTGGCTGGTGCTTCTACCTGCTTCCCCTCTCGCGTTTGGAATAGACCTTTCCAGCTAGTTCTGTGTTACCTGGCTGAATTGTATATCAATGGTAGTTGTAGCAGAAATAAATTATTTAAATCAGACTGAGTCAATATCCACTTTGAACCAATACCGATAATTGTAACAAATCAAAGCAGTTCAGAATATTTACCAGAGTGTTTTCATGACCATGTTACAGACTTTCGGCAATGATAGAGGAGGGGACAAAAGCTCCAACATGAGATAACTCGTTCAGAAGTTATAAGCCAAACCATTGTGACGAGAAGGTATGACAATAAATATAATACATTGTCATAACAACATATGAAAATAGTTAGGCTAAGTCCAAAGTTCCACACTTGTGCAATATTTATATAATTTAGTCAAATGATTACTCAAAATTTATTCATATAATGCAATTAAATGTCTGAAATTATTATTTAAACTAATTTTATTAAATATGATGTTTAAAAAGCCAATTTGTATATAATGACAAAATTATCAAATTGTGCAATATGTTGAATTCATATTCATAACAGTTATTTTTGACTGACAAAATAAAAAACAAATATTTTAAATCATATGTGTTCTTTCAGACAAGAAAGATATGATACATTCAAATTTATAATTAAATTTATTGAAATTATGTACATTTGCATTGGCATCAAGGTTTATATACAAAGGTCAACTCTTTAAAATTGTTCAATGTATAATATGATGTCATACTTGGTATTTTATATCAACATTCAAAAAAGGGTAATTGTAATCATTAGATAAGTATATTGTGATATACATAGTAAAATAGCTGTAACAGAGCAAATATGTACATTTACTACACAAACATTCAAGCTGTTAAGCACTTATGGACAAAAATATAAAACAAAAAAAACAATTGAAGATAACTCATACTAAAAAATCTGGCTTGAACTAGTTGCTCTAATACTAGTTGTCTAGGACTTTAAAATGGATCTGAGGATGTAAGAAAGATGAGTACAGATTTAGCAATATGGAATGGTGATATATTTGTACAATAATTGTTGCTTTTAAAGCATTAAACTGGGCAATGTTATAATAACTTGGATGTTTAAGTTATATAGAAGCCTTTTATGACTCGAATGAACTTTGAATATGATATAATCTTATAAAGAATCGAACGTTGTGAAATGACACTGATGTGTATAATAGATGCCATGTTGAATTGGAAGCAGTGAATAGGTATCTGTTTTCATCTTCCTTAACGATCAGGCTTGTAAATGTTACAGTTCCTCAAATGAGTGCTTGGAGGAAGGTCGCATAGAGTGACAGTTATATGTTCTATGTTTGGAGGTGATCTGATCAGATGATGAATTTACAAAATTGAAGCTCAGAATTGTAGATACAAAGACTTGCTTTATCCTGGAAGGAGATAACAAAGATATATTTTTTTTAATGTATAGCATTGATATATTATAAATGTTATTGTAAACATATGCATAATTGGATGCTATTGTAATTTATGTTGTTTCTAGTTTTTTTTTTTTTTTATCAATATAATAATTATAAAGTTATCAGTATATGTACATTTAAATTTCCTTTTCAACATAGCACCATAGCTACCTATTGTGCTGATACTGAGTTTGAATTATACTGACAAAGTCGTTATATATTTAAGATTATGAGACGTCAGGTGATTAGTTGAAAAGGTTCAAGCTTATAATAATCTTTGTATTGTTTTGCTTCTTGTTCTGGTTTCTGAGGTTAGGTGTTTTTACCTTTAAATATGTCAGATCCAAAGGGTGATTTCTGCTTGGCAGATGTTATGGCTGCTCTCAATGCTATCAAAGATGGCCAAACAGAGCTCAAAGCTAATCAGGAGGATCTCAAAGCTAATCAGGAGGATCTCAAAGCTAATCAGGAGGATCTCAAAGCTAATCAGGAAAAGACTGATACTCAATTGATAGAGCTGAAAGCTAGCCAGATAGTGCTTAAATCTGGGCTGACAACTCTTCAGCAAACTTCTGATGCTCAATTAAAAGAAATTAGAATTGATCTTGCTCAATATAAGAAGGAGTGTTTGATAAGAACAGAGAAAGTGGAATCTCATATAAAAGCATTATCCATGAAAGTGGATACTGATATTGCTGCAGTATCCTGTGTTGTGGAACAAAAGATGGAAAATTTGGGTAAGCAGGTTGGTGCTGTACAAGAAGCACATGCAGATTTGGCAGAGCGACTGCATGTTGATATGAGAGACATGCAAAAGGAATGGTGTGAAACTAAACAGCATTTAGCAAATACTTTGTCCTCTCTTTCAAGTTTACCTAAACCTTCAGTGTGTGATGGTGCTTCTTCTCCACAAATTCAACCTAACCAAGAGAGGAATTCTGATCAATTTCAGTACAAAGTGCTTCATAATGAAGAGGATGGTTCAGCAGGAAATATGCCAAATGAACTTATTCAAACCATGCAAGGACTTGTGACAAGTGATTGCAAATTAGTGAATAATGATCTCTCTCAGGACCAGGTTCTGCAGGAACAAATAATGGGTGTAAAGCTAGAAGTTTTAACATTGGTTAAAGAAGTGTTGTCACCCATTAGTCAGTGTCGGTTAGAATCAGCTGGCAGAAGAACTCTTACAAAGAGAAAACGTGCAAGAGTTTCTACAGTAGTGAATAGTTCTGATAGTTGTGTTGATGAGGATGTAGTGCGCAAGCATGTATCTAAGGTATGTGATAAAGCCACTAATACTGAAACAGAGTCATCTGGCTCAGAAGAAAAGTTATTTGATTCTACCAATGACCGTAGAGGAACACCATCTGGTCATCGCCAAGATTATGTAAAAGGTGATTCTTGTTTGCATCATAATAAGTACATAAATAAGAGTGATGTAAATGGTCCTTCTCAAAGTGCAACTTTTGCGACTAGTACTCAATATGACAACTCTTTAGCGCACCGACAATCTTTCATAAAGCCACAAGAATTGTGCAAGTTTCCACAGTTTGATGGAATCTCGATGGACAGTATGCCATCGGAATTTTTGGAGAAAGTTGAGGAAATGATGGATATTTACAATATCAAGGAAAAGGATTACATGCAATATATACCTAAGTTACTCAAAGACTGTGCAAAAAGTTGGTACACTCAGAATAAATCTTCCTTCAATACTTACCATGATTTTAAAAAGGCTTTTCTGTCTCACTATGAGAATTCTAGGTGGAAGAGTGTCACATTGACTCGGATACTGAATACTCAATTTTCTAGAGCTGCTCATGGTAACTTACAGAAATTTGTAAACAAGAATTATAAATTGCTCAAATCCATCCAGCCTCATGCGGAGGAAGCACACTTGATTGCACAAGTGGCTACGCTTTTGCCATTTAAGATCAGAGAGCACTTTGTGGTAAATAATGTTGAGACATTGCAAAGAGCATTGCAAGCCATAGAGAATTTTGAATCGCTTAGGGACATCCCACTTAGGATGAGCAATTCAGAATATGGTGTGAAAAATCGAAACTTTAAAGCTAAAGTAGCTCAAGTGGCTGTGGAACAAGCATCTAGTGCAGATAAAGAGAATACATACTCTCGCAAATCAAATTACGCAAGAACTAATTTTCATAGGAACTATGACAAAACAAACCTTGGAGTTAAGAGCTACAATTGCGGAACAGATAAGATTCCCACAGTAGCTAATGGTGTTGTTTCCCAAGCGGAAAACTGACGAGGACTCATGTTGGGGGAGGTAACATGGGTGCTAATAATGTATTAAAGCCTCCAAATAAGAATAGATTTGCCTATAATAGAAACACAATGGAAACAGACATTCTAACTCCTATACTTGACAATAATCAATTAGTAGGAGATAGCATGATGCTTAGACTTTCACAAAATATCTTAGGTGAACCTGTGAAGGTGGAAAAGGATGGTACACGGCACATTGGATTATGTGTTTCAGGTCAAACAATAGATCAGCTAAGACAAAGAATGGAATCTTATAATAAGTTATCAGACCAGGTAATGTTAATGATTGGCACGAATGATCTACTGAAACGGAGAAATGATGATGATATCAAACAAAGCTTTGACAGACTGATACAGGTCATGAAAAATAAGACAAGGAATATAATTGTACTTACCTTACCACCAATTCCGAAAGTTATGCATTCTAGAGGGGATCCAGAATGGGTCAGATGGCAAAGGTACAATTCTCACCTGTTATCTCTTCAAGATGAGGATAAGGTCAAAGTGCTAAATATTGCTCCTCTTTTCTTTGATGATGATGATGACAAGATAAATGAAACTCTGTATGAACAGTACATTGGTCCTCGTATACAAAATCGTCTGGATATGATTCATTGGAATCGTGCGGGCATGTGCAAGTTGTTGCAATTTTTATATAGTATGAGTGTCATCCGAAATATGCAGTTGCCTGTCAAAAGTGTGCATAATACTTTTAAGACTGAAGTGTCAGTTCATGCAACTGAGATAGGTGACAAAGAGCGCAACAAGATTGGACACTTAAATCAGGGAAGATCTCATGTTCCTGAAAATCAAAAAAACTAGTCAATTCCCTTTGCCTTGAGGCAGGTGACAGAGGGTATGCTATAAACCCTGCCATAGCAGTTGTTAATGTTGGGGATTGGGAAAAAGGCTTAGAAACTGAAGATCAAAATTACATGAAAGAAAATTACAGACCAATCAATAATGTTCCTAATGGTTCGAATACTGCAAAAATTTGGGTTAATATACTAGATCATAAACATTTGGCTCTATGTGATAGTGGAGCAGAAATTAGTTTGCTTTCCTATCAGGTATGGAAAAATATCTCTTCTACAGCCAGTAGGCCAAGATTATTGAGTACTAAAAACATTAGACTAGTGGATTTTACAGGCTCTAAAAAGAACAAAGTTTTAGGTTTAACTAGGCTTATGATTGTTATCGGTTTGCAAAGTTTGTTGGTACAATTTTTAGTGGTTCAGAATCTGCAGGTGGATATGATCTTGGGCTTAGATGTTCTATATGCATTGCAAGGTACCTTAGATTTCTCTAAGAAGGCACTTGTATGTGATAATGATAAATATGATGTACTTGCCCGTTTCATTCCATTGGAAAATACTGTAGATGTGGATCATTATTATGAATGTTCTTTTGTGTCAAGTTCTGAGGATAATAAGGTGGGTGATGAAACAATATTAAAAATTTCTGGTCAGTTGGATCAAACTGAGATGTTGTCGGTAGTTGAAAAACAGAAATTTTTAAATATATTGTATAAATATAAAAAATTGTTTTCCATTAAACCAGGTTTATGTAAAAATTATGTGCACACAATGGAACTGGATACAGACAAACCCGTGGTAGGTCGAAACTATCCTATTCCATTTGCATACCGGGATGAAGTTAGAGAACAGATCAACACCATGTTGGAATGGGATGTGATTGAATTGTCCAACTCCGAATACTTATCCCCTCTATTGGTTGTACCTAAGCCAGGTGGAGGGATAAGAATGTGTGTTGATCTAAAAGGGATAAATAAGCATGTAAAGTTGATGCAAATTCATCCCGTAAAAATAGATGAGTTATTAGTACAGTTTCAAGGTTGTAATTATTTCTCATCTATAGATTTGGGTAATGCCTTTTGGCAAATTGCTTTGGATGAACAAAGTAGAAAATATACAGCATTTTCATTCGAAGGCGTGTTGTATCAATTTAAACGTGTTGTATTTGGTTCAGTGAATGGCACCGCTGTCTTTGTAGATGCAATGAATAGAGTTTTGGCTGATTGTAAGGATTTTGTAGTGGTGTATGTGGATGATATCATTATAAGATCCAAAGACTTTGATTCTCATCTGACACATGTTGAAAGTGTATTTAATTGTCTACTGAAAGCAGGCATGACCCTTAAAATAGAGAAATGTAAATTTTGCTGCAGGGAGATAAAGTTTTTGGGTCACATCATTACCCCAGAAGGGTATCATAAAGATCCAGTTTTTGTCAAGTCTATAATAGAGTTACCGGAACCTAGCTCAATTAAACAATTGCAAAAAATATTAGGTTCCTTAAATTGGATTAGTAAATACATAAAAAATTATGCAATGTTTGCCCAACCCATGTATGAGCTTCTCAAAGCTAAACAAAAATGGTGTTGGAATAAAGAGGCATCTGAAGCATTTCAGCTTTTGAAGGAAAAAATTGCTGAACAAGTAATGCTTGCATTTCCCGATTTTGAACATAATTTCTTTGTTCAAACTGATGCTTCGATTATTGGAGTAGCGGGTTATTGTTTCCAGATCATAGAAGGAGGGTTCAAGCCTCTTGGATTTGTCAGCAGATTGTTAAAAGATTATGAGAAATCTTATACATCTACTGAAATGGAGGTGTTGGCGATCCTATATACTATAGACAAATTTGCTTCTATACTAAAAGGGAGGCATTTTGTCATTATTACAGATCATAAAGCCCTCACGTGGTTGGAAACTGCCCACACGTGGAATGCTCGCCTCACTCGCTGGTTCATCCAGTTACAGATGTATTCATTTGATGTTCAATATTGCAAAGGCAAGGAAAATGTAATCGCTGATTTGCTAAGTCGATCTTTTCCTTGGCAGTTGGACATGCATTATCATGTCAACTACTCCGAGTTGGAATTAGTGCTGCAACCTTTGTGTGACTGTAAGGAACTTGTGAATGCACAGAGAAATGATATCGAATTGGATGAGATCATTTCCTATCTCTCTGGAGATGTTGATACTGATAATTCTCGCTGTAGGAATTGGCGGAAACAGTACTGTCTCAGGGAGAACATATTATGTGTCAGGGATTTTCACAGACCAGAAAAGTTAAGGATATGCTTACCTGCCTCCTTAATTGGTAATATGCTCATCAAGTTTCATGATGAGAGTGGTCATTTCGGTGCATCTCGGACAATGGCACAAATATATAGAAATTTCCGATGGAAAAACATGTTTAAAGATATAAAACAATATGTTGCTGATTGCGATACTTGTGTCAGGTCAAAGCCCAATAAACATCCTGCAAAACATTTAGTTAAAATACACCTGACCAGTAAACCTGGAAAAGTCCTTTTTGTGGATTTGCAAGGTCCATTCGTCATGGGTTCTAAGCGGGAGAGATTTTTGTTGACAGTGTTGGATGCTGCAAGTCGGTACTTGTTGGCTTATCCTATTGTCAACAGTAATGCAAATACAGTCATTAAAAAGCTTATCAATTGTTATTTTGTCCATTTGGGTATTCCTGAAAAATTGATTGCCGATAATGGACCTCAATTCAGATCTCATCAGTTTGCAGATAAAATGAAACACTTAGGCATCATGTTAGTGTTCACTCCTCCATATCATCCGTCCTCCAATATGGTTGAGAGATATCATGCAGAGCTTAACCGCTTAATGAGAGTTTTGTGTCAGGATAGTCATACCCTATGGCCTGAAAAGGTTAATGTTGCCCTTCATTGTTTAAATAATGCAATTTCATCTCAAACAGGTTATGCCCCTATAGAACTGCGATTAAATATGGAACCTAACATGAGCATATTCAATAATATCACTGAAGATGAAGTAATGTCATGGGATAATAAAATTCACATGGCACATCTAAAAAGTTTTGAGGCCAGAAGTAAGAAAACAAACCAAATCAACCAAAAACAACAAGCTAAAGTTTCCATATTAGTTGGTGATTTGTTGTTTGTTAGAAACAGACATAAAGATTTAGAAAATAATCCCATTAAGAAATACTGCTTCTTGTTTGAAGGACCTTATTTGTGTGTTGAGAATCATGATGATTCAACAGTTACATTGTTAGAATGCAACACTGGTAATCCTGTGAGTCAAGTGGCCACTGAACACATCAAAGTGTGGAAGTGTTCTAATGCCAAAAGGTATAAATGGCTAGAAATTTTGCAAAACTGCAACAAGTCACATGAGGAGCTAATAAAGAGATTGTTGCAAGGATGCAAGGTAGATGACATACTTGTCAGATCTTCAAAGGAAACAGATATTTCTGTAGTGAAGATGTAAGATTAAGTAAGCGTGAAGGGTTGGTTGGTTGGGAGTTTCTTATTGACTGAGTGTCAAGGGTGGTATATAAGACCTCAGTTCTTTACTTTTTCGTTCTTTGTATATTAATTTTAGCATTATGAAATTGCTTATGCGAACATGTTGTTTATTTTGTTGGTTTGAAGGACAAAAGATACTTCTTCATTCCACAACCATACCCACAAGGGTTGGTTGGTTGGGAGTTTCTTATTGACTGAGTGTCAAGGGTGGTATATAAGACCTCAGTTCTTTATTTTTTCATTCTTCGTATATTAATTTTGGCATTATGAAATTGCTTATGCTAACTTGTTGTTTATTTTGTTGGTTTGAAGGACAAAAGATACTGCTTCATTTCACAACCATACCCACAAGGGTTGGTTGGTTGGGAGTTTCTTATTGACAGAGTGTCAAGGGTGGTACATAAGACCTCAGTTCTTTACTTTTTTAATTATTCATATATTAATTTTGGCATGAAATTGATTATGCTAACACGTTGTTTATTTTGTTGGTTTGAAGGACAAAAGATACTGCTTCATTTCACAACCATACCCACAAGGGTTGGTTGGTTGGGAGTTTCTTATTGACTGAGTGTCAAGGGTGGTACATAAGACCTCAGTTCTTTACTTTTTTAATTATTCATATATTAATTTTGGCATGAAATTGATTATGCTAACACGTTGTTTATTTTGTTGTTTTGAAGGACAAAAGATACTGCTTCATATCACAACCATACCCATGAGAGTTGGTTGGTTGAGTTCTTCTCTTAGGCTGTTGGTTAAAGGTCTTACTGTGAGTCACAATACTTTAAGCATAATTTTTCTATTGTCGGCTGTTAATGTCAAAATTTTCTCACTTTTCGTGCTTCTTTCCTTGAGTTTGAAACATTAGTTCAGGTGTGAAGTATTCCTCTGTAAAGTTTGCCTTAAGTTGATCTTCATGATCCGACATTGGTCCTCATTCATATTTCTTGATCCTTAGTTGTGTTGAACGGTGGAAATATTTGATATAACAAATATTCTTTGTTATTTGTATTTTGGAGTGCAAAAAATGTATAATATAATGTGATGGCATGTGCATAATAATTTTGAATGTTAAGATTTAGCTTTGGCTTGAAAAATATTTACTAGAGCACAAAGATTCCAAGAATTGAATCGTAGGCTCAAATAGGAATGAACTTGACGAAGAGCAAAGTGATTCACGTGTTGATCCAAGCTTCAGTCAAGTAGTTGTTTCCTTTAAAAATGCTAGAATGCATTATGGCTCCAAAATGTGTTCACAAAGGGCTGAATAGTAAGTTCGAGCCGTGACGCTGCGAGTTCAGGAACAACAATTATTCATGATTTATAATTTTTCTGCGCACATCATAATTTATACATTTCTTGCATGAATTCATTTGTGATGTAAAAAATCTTATATTCAGCACTCCGTAAATCTGAGGATGTTTGCTTCTTGATGCAGGGACTTAGATTTTTGTCTTGTTAGCTGATCTTACCAGATAAATGGATGAATTCCCAATGGGAAACTTAGTTGGATCAGAGGTTACTTACTCTACATGTAAAAAATTATTATTAATATATTTTTTGGCTAAATAAAGATTAATATAGAAATTATGCTCTCAGGTTGAAAATGAAGTTCTGAATGGTGCTTCATGGGTTGACAATAAATAATAATGTTAGGTAGGTACATTGTTTATGTAAAAATGATTCATGTGGTACTTCACTAGATAATAATTGTTGGTATGTCGAACTTGAATTTCATTTTTTCAATATTATTATGTACTAAAAATTCATTATGCATAGTTGCACTGTATTGGTTCATGATGAACAAGTTCTTGTTGTATTGTTGGAAAATAAATATTCAGTTATACTCAATTGATTATAATGCTAAACATGTAAACAGTTTGTAAATATAGAGGCATTATATTAATTATTATATGTTTAAAAGTCTCAGTAGTGCTCAATTCTGTTGTGGGTTCGTCCCTTGTTGAGCGCCAGTATGACAATAAATATAATACATTGTCATAACAACATATGAAAATAGTTAGGCTAAGTCCAAAGTTCCACACTTGTGCAATATTTATATAATTTAGTCAAATGATTACTCAAAATTTATTCATATAATGCAATTAAATGTCTGAAATTATTATTTAAACTAATTTTATTAAATATGATGTTTAAAAAGCCAATTTGTATATAATGACAAAATTATCAAATTGTGCAATATGTTGAATTCATATTCATAACAGTTATTTTTGACTGACAAAATAAAAAACAAATATTTTAAATCATATGTGTTCTTTCAGACAAGAAAGATATGATACATTCAAATTTATAATTAAATTTATTGAAATTATGTACATTTGCATTGGCATCAAGGTTTATATACAAAGGTCAACTCTTTAAAATTGTTCAATGTATAATATGATGTCATACTTGGTATTTTATATCAACATTCAAAAAAGGGTAATTGTAATCATTAGATAAGTATATTGTGATATACATAGTAAAATAGCTGTAACAGAGCAAATATGTACATTTACTACACAAACATTCAAGCTGTTAAGCACTTATGGACAAAAATATAAAACAAAAAAAACAATTGAAGATAACTCATACTAAAAAATCTGGCTTGAACTAGTTGCTCTAATACTAGTTGTCTAGGACTTTAAAATGGATCTGAGGATGTAAGAAAGATGAGTACAGATTTAGCAATATGGAATGGTGATATATTTGTACAATAATTGTTGCTTTTAAAGCATTAAACTGGGCAATGTTATAATAACTTGGATGTTTAAGTTATATAGAAGCCTTTTATGACTCGAATGAACTTTGAATATGATATAATCTTATAAAGAATCGAACGTTGTGAAATGACACTGATGTGTATAATAGATGCCATGTTGAATTGGAAGCAGTGAATAGGTATCTGTTTTCATCTTCCTTAACGATCAGGCTTGTAAATGTTACAGTTCCTCAAATGAGTGCTTGGAGGAAGGTCGCATAGAGTGACAGTTATATGTTCTATGTTTGGAGGTGATCTGATCAGATGATGAATTTACAAAATTGAAGCTCAGAATTGTAGATACAAAGACTTGCTTTATCCTGGAAGGAGATAACAAAGATATATTTTTTTTAATGTATAGCATTGATATATTATAAATGTTATTGTAAACATATGCATAATTGGATGCTATTGTAATTTATGTTGTTTCTAGTTTTTTTTTTTTTTTTTTATCAATATAATAATTATAAAGTTATCAGTATATGTACATTTAAATTTCCTTTTCAACATAGCACCATAGCTACCTATTGTGCTGATACTGAGTTTGAATTATACTGACAAAGTCGTTATAAAGGGTATGCAACCCTACAAAAGGATAGGGGAAATAACTTCCACGAAAGGCCCTGGAGAAGGTGTGACATTACTCTCAAAACTGAGGCACAAGTGTTATAAATGCAGTCTGTCTTTAAACGTTGACATGAGAGCACAAGAACAGTGAAATGGAGTACACACTTTAGGAACTGGCACATATAGTGTTTGTTTATGGACAAGCAAACAGAAACAGCAGGGAAGCAGAAAGGTTGTATCGGACCATGTACCACAGGGAAAGTATCCAGCTCACACCATGTTACCCAAGACTCTTCCAACATTTACGTTACCATTTTTTAAGACCATTTTATCATCAGATGGGCTATTTGGGATTGGTCCTACAAGTAAAGTGGGATCAGACCCACTCTGCTAATTTAGTATCCCAGAAGAAGGAATTATGTGCAACCTTCTCCAACCTTCTAACGACGGTTTTGATTTATAATTCTTGACTGGTGCATTTCCAGACAAGGGTTCCTTATGTCTTATGATAAACAAATACCATATCTGCCAGTTTCTCACTATTCCTTTGTGAGGATTGCATACCCTTCTCATCACAATAGTTTTGACTTAGACCTTCTGAAAGAGGCATTTCTGGACAGAGGTTCCTTATCGTATATTGGTGCTTTTGTACCCACCCATCCATCATCCTTGATAGTCTGTAATATGGTGAAGGAAACACCCTATATTATCAAGAATTATTTGACCCTGCATAAGCTTTCCATTGAAACTATGCAGCATATCATCTAGCAGAGTTCTGCTTTAAAATATTCATAATTTATTTCTCAAGATATATAATTTATTCACACAATCAATTTCTCCCCACTAAATTGCTGGAAAAAGAAAGGAAATTATGGATTTTGCATAAGGGTATGCAAAAGAGTGGCATTTTTCCAGACCCTGCAAAACACTCAGACAAAAATATTACCGAGTATTGGTGATTAAATTCCAATTGATACTTTCCGATATCGATACCATGGTATCAGTTGATATCTATATCAGCTCAGCCCTAATTTAAACTTAGTAGCCAATCTTTGCCTCCCACTTTCATATTAATTACTAATTGATTGATTTGATTTATTTTACTTCACATTTCTGCCACTTTTGGCTAATCATGAAGATGATGAGTGATGATGTGATGAAATGAAGAGAAACGCAATGAACACCCATGTCCTTGGTGGGATTCGAACCCAGGATGCCTGGCATTGTAGCGCACTAGCCACCCCAGCAGAGAGGCCAGCTTTCATATTGAATCTCAATATTCTTGCACAATATATAAAATAGAGACTTTGTAATAAAACTTACTAAATTATTCTGAAAAACAGTACATTGCTATGATGTCCAAGTGCTGATACCAACATTGTCAGTAATGATACAGGGCTCACATTCATTTCTCCAAAAACAATTTCTCCGAGGAACCCTGCAAAGTGGCAACACCCCAGCTTTAACAATTTCCGTTATTATTAGCAACTGGTTTAGGAATAATTACGTGAAGTTTCTAGTTATATTATTATTTTAAATATTTTTTTTTATTGTTAAACAATAGTTTATATTTTATTTTTCAGAGCTATCAGGAGAAACAAGAAAAGACTCACTTGGAAACAAGGAGGTGAAGTTCCTGATGATAACAGACTGAGCCATCAGTTACTGGCAGTAGTGTGGCAATAAACAAACAACAAGATTACATTTAGGAATTACTGAATAATACATTAAGTAAATGAAGTAGGGATGGGACAGATTAATCTGTACTCTCATCAGCCAATGTAGGCCTATCAGTAGAGGCACATATTATTGGTAAATATAAAAGCAAAAGTTCGGTACAATAACTGAGTCAATTTTGGATTGAAAAGCAGTAAATAAAATAAAATTTCGCTGTTCTAGCGGTGAAAAAACGGTACATAAAATGTCATTTTGGTTTTAAAAATGTGAATATAATCCCAAATTTGATTTAAAAATTGCATCTATTACACAAAATAAACATATTCCTTCTAAATAGCTCATTTATGTCATTACCAGAATACTAAGTTTATTCCTGTAGAAAGGGGCCCATTTTCGCTTCTCAAATATTTGCAGCAGAATTAATTATATTTTTGTGAACTGCATAACTCGCAGGATAATTCAAACTTCAGAAATTGCCGCGTCTGTAAATAAACTTGTTTAAGAGTCTATTTCACATCATTTCGTGACAAAACAGGGTAGAAAAATGCACCTCAAACCTTTCAGAAACATGAAAAATTAACATTACAATGTGTTATTTCATATTTTCATCAAAAACGAAATATGCATGCCTCTACCTATCAGTAAAATTGTCAGTAATTTTACCAAACTAGCCTTCAATTTAGTACAAAATTTTGCCCTTTTGGTATTATTTTTACGGATATAAATATGCGAGACATATGTCATAGTTTTGTAAAGAAAATGTCCAAGTATGCAGTTTCTTCTTAAAAAGCAAAATCAATTTGAACTAACTAGTTCAATATCCTAATTGGGGATGTGATGTTAATTAACCATTCATCTTCCTCCACGAATATTTTGTATCTGGACAACTGACACGTCAACAAGTGTAACAGATGAACTTTCTTCTTTATTATGGAATATTACAATGAAAATTTTCCATTAAATATGATTGTTACACTTTTGTACATAGGTACTACAATGAATCTCACTAAGCATACTTTGCTAATTTTTTTTTATGAACAGAGATGTGAATCTTTGTTTCATGTCTTGTATGACAACATGATGATAATAAACAACTAAGGTCTGGACAGATATAAATTATGGATACTTTAAATCAGTGGTCGGAAGTAGTGCAGTACTATAGCTAGTTACAAAATTTGTAGCTGTAGCAGCGCTATATTTTGAAAATTGTAGCTGTAGTGAAGCTACAATATTCCTGTACCTTGTAGCAAAAATGTTGCTACAGCTACATTTCTTATCAGCATTTTGAGGTAAACCTTTTAGGTGGCGACAGTGTTTAGTGAAGCCACGGTAGCTCAGTCGCTAGGGTGTCTGACTACCATGAGAGACACCCGGGTTCCATCTCCGTCAGGGGAGAACCGGGATTTTATCCACCTGTTCAAGTGGCTCCGGCGCTCACCCAGCATCATATAAAGTGGGTACCTGGAGGAAAGTCTGGGGGTAAAGGCAGCCAGGGGTGTGGCGCTGATCACATCACCCCCACCTTCGGCCGTGATCAAGAAAGTATGGGGCCCTAACCCCACACCCCTATATGCCTTCATGGCATAGTGCATAGCACAGGGGAGCACTTTAATTT
This sequence comes from Lepisma saccharinum, assembly GCF_977018435.1. NCBI lineage: Eukaryota > Metazoa > Arthropoda > Insecta > Zygentoma > Lepismatidae > Lepisma > Lepisma saccharinum. The sequence goes on along the minus strand of NC_139238.1, from coordinate 81,669,757 downwards.
TAGTTTTACAGTGTTTAGCCATCACCTTCTATATTATTAGACCTTCTCACTTTCATTTAAATTGTAAAATCTGTGCAGTTCAAGTTCCAGCCATTGGAGCACTGCTTGAATGGACTTTCACAAAATAGATAGTATTTGTTACACATGAAAAACCCAAAATATTCTTATTTTTAGGCATTGTGTGAAAATCTGTTCCTCACCCAAAACTTCCATTTAATGTTAATCTTCTTTTTCTCTTTCTCTCTTTCTTTTAAAGAATGAAAATAAATTTTCACAGATTATTTCACCCAATGTTTCCAAATGACAAGATTGAAAATGCTTCCGGAGTGTACCATAATGCACATTAAGATTAACAAATGCGTAACTGCAAATAAAACCAGCTTATCAGAACATTTATAACAGTTTGACAATGGTTTGGTATAATTATTCCTTTAGGGAGAAATTCCTTTCCTTGAATTTAACTTGCCTCTTTCTCAAAATTTCAGGAGGGGCTGTAGCTCCCACGAAACCATGCAAAATTGTGTAAATGGCTGCAGCAACACAGCCTTTGTTTCTTAAAAACGAAAGTTCATGGCTGCAGCAACACAGGCCTTCTATCTATCCCTATCTTGAGCAAGATCTATATACTCTTTTCCATCCCTACCGATTTCCTTTAGGCCCATCTCAACGTTGTCCCTCCATCTTCGTCTTGGCCTTCCTATAGGTCTCTTACCATCAGGTTTCCCAACAAGAATCCTGTAAACTCCTCTTTCCTCTCCCATTCGTGCCACATGGCCTGCCCACCTAAGTCTTCTTGATTTAATTATTATAATAATATCTGGACATGAATACAAATTATGTACTTCTAAATTATGTAACCTTCTCCACTCACCTGTCTCCTCATCCCTTTTAGGTCCAAATATTTTCCTAAGGATCTTATTTTCAAAGACTCTCAATTTATGTTCCTCTTTCAATGTAAGGGACCAAGTTTCTCACCCATATAATACTACAGGCAAAATTACTGTTTCGTATATTTTAACTTTTAGTTTCTTAGATATTAAACGAGAATTATTATTACATAGGCAGTACAATTGTTAAGGGCTTCTGTTGCATATACGAGGGTTGGAACTTGAATAGTGGCAACTATTTATTCACAACCGATACACAAGAGTTACATGTTTGTACCTGTTACTGTCCTTCAAAGTAGTCACCAGCGTTGTGTAGAACCCGTTGCCAGCGATGTGGAAGGCGTAGTATACCGTTAGCAGAGCCTGTTCTGTTGATGGTGCGAATGGAGCAGTCTACTGCCTGTTGAATCTCTGGAACAGTTCTGAAGCGAATGCCACGAAGTGGTTCCTTCATCTTCGGAATCAAATCAAAGTCACAAGGACTTAAGTCCGGGGAGTATGGTGGATGGTACAGTACTTCTCAGTCCCATCGACCGAACAGAGCAGCCACAGCTTGCGCTGTATGCGCCCCTGCATTGTCGTGCAAAATGATGGGGGAGGGGGGTTGCGCAGAAAGTGTCGCCGCTTCTTTCGCAAAGCTGGTCGCAGTTGATGCTCCAAAAATGAACAGTAATACTGGGCATTGACAGTCTGCCATGGAGGAACGTAATGCATTAGGATAACACCATCACAGTCGTACACGAGAATCACCATAACTTTCACCACACTGGGGCTCTGACGCACTTTCGAATTTCGCGGCAACCCATAATGACGCCATTCGTTGGATTGGCGTTTCAGTGTTGGCTCGTAAGATCTGGCCCATGTCTCATCCAGTGTTACGATACGGCGTAAGAAAGCCTCACCTTCGCGCTCATAGCACTCCAAGTGCGTCTGAGCAGTGTCGTAACGCATCCATTTCTGAATTTCCGTCAACTCATGCGGAACCCATCGTGATGCAATTTTGTGCATGCCCAGGCGTTCCTTCAGGATGCGAAGCACAGTCGTATGCACTAATCCGGTTTTGTGGCCGAGCTCACGAATCGTCATGCTTCGATCACTGTCCACTAACGTGGCAACAGCTTGCACTTCTTCTTCAGAGACGCTAGGATGACCTGCCCGATGCATGTCTGCCATCAAAATGTAACATACTTATCTAGGTTTACAACTTATATCTTGCAATTTTATGGCTACTTGCAATTCGACAATACTTATCTGAAAGTTCGTTATGAAGAGAAGATGGCTGCCATTTTACGTCTTTGCGACAGTTCACTATGTCAATGTTCTTTCAACTTTTAAGGTTCTTCACGGCCTTTCTGAAGATCGAAAAACCGATACTATTCTTATCTGTACCGAAATATCACATTTCATGGACAAATCTTGTTCTTTTAAGAAAAATAGATCCAATTTAAGTCCTTGTCAAATTTAGCGACTCCATCCTGCGAGTCAGCGATCTTTGAGATGAGGCAGTGTATCCCAAACTCACACTGTTACAACTTTACGCACAGAATACAAACTTGTTATTATTTTTCAAGTGACAATTATAGAATTGTACAGATATAATACATGAAAATGCTTGTAAAATAAATTAGATACAATAAAACAGATATTACAATACTCTATTACTTGTTTACGTATTTTCTTTTTACCATTTACAGTTATTTTAAGTTTTACAATTTTGGTGGCAAAAAAGGTTATTTACGCACAACTTAGATTTTCCCCTTTAAGTGAGTTGGCTATGTTTCACAACTTTACAACATTAGGATTACTCTTCAAGGCGCTCAATGTAACAAATCTTACTTTTATCGACGAAATTCTACCAAAACTTATTTCAAATGGATTGTACGTGTTAGTAACACATATTAAATACATATTCGTATCCATATACTTATGAATGAGCAAGGGAAACCGGTTGAAACCAAACATATGTGCGATTTTGCACGAATTGGCAACCTACGGTAAGCACATTCTTGATACATCACAAACCAAATTACATCCCTGAGATATAAAAATATTTTAATTGCTTGAAGTTTACATACATACTTCAATTAAAACAAAGCCAAAGTGATGTAAATTAATTTTGTACAAATATAAACCACCAGATACGAACTCAAATCGTAGATTTTAACTGATAAAATTATTTCATTTTCAAATTATAATGGTACGCATTACGGTACCGTTATAAGTGGATGGATGTTCCTTCTTCAATGAGCTGAATGCATTATGTTTATCATTATTCCTGTATGTTTTCTTTCTTGGCCAACAATAATTGACATAGCTTAACAAAATGTTGGCATCTGTTCCACAACAATTACGTGTAATCAGAACGTTTGTACGTATGAAATAGGAGGGCAGGAACAGTTCGCTCGAAAGCAGAAGGAAATATGAAACTTTGTGTTGTATAGGATTCCATTGTTTGAGTTCTGCGGCAAGAAGCAGATGCAAGTGATAATGTTGTTTTGGTGTCAGAAGACACATGTGCATTGAGTGTGAAATTGTCGAATCAATGACAATTCTGCTTTTGTGCACTGATAACGAATCTAAAAACATCATCGAAAAATGTGGACATGTTTGGCCCAAACATAGAACAGCTGTAGCTTCAACAATGCTGTTCTAACAACACTAAATCTCATTGCTTTTCAGTTACCTACTGCAACAGCTACTCTTTCTCCAGTATGGAAATGGACTTGGGTGCAAACAGATGCATTCAGGAGACTTAACTTGAAATCCGGATTTCCTCCTAAATCTGGATTTTTTCCTAAATCTGGATTTCTCCAAAATCTGGATATTTTTCTGGAATCTGGATTCCTACAAAATCCAGATTCCTCTAAAATCCAGATTATTTTGGAATCTGGATTTCCTTCGAAATTTAGATTGTCCAGTTTTACTATCAGGATTCCGGATTCTAAAAAATCGGGATTTGGCCATCCCTACTTTAAATAGTAAACAAGTTTTTATGTTGTTCCTAAAATCAAGCAAAAATTTTAAAAAATATAGTATACTCACTCCATAACGACACTGGGAATCGTATCCTTCTCAAAGAAATAACCCTTTTTATGAAAACAGTGAAAACTTCGGGAGGAAAAGGTCAAAAATTTGATTTAAGGAAAACTGCCGAAAGTACTTTTGTAGTACTTCATTAGCACTGTACTACATCAGTGGTACAACATTTAAGGCAGCTACCTCCAAAAGGGTAAAGGTTGCCAGAGCATGGTGATCACATTTCCACCAAAAAATTACCTTCATGATATGAAGAATTTTGCCTTTTTGTACCCTAACACACTGCTGACAAAAATTTAATTTACAAAATATATATATGCAAAATTTCAAATTCAACTACTAATATTACAATGATTTCACACTAAATTTGATTTACTGAAATTGCACAAAATTTCTACATCTATATAGTATTATATAAGAAAGCTCGAGATATTTATTTAACCATGCTGCTTTTTATTTTCATGCAAACAAGCTTACAATAACAATGCCAAATCTGATCCTGAACATTTTATTTTAAAACAGTGAAAGATAAAGATGTCATCCTTTCAACAAATACTTATAGCAGGTTCACTTTTCACTTCCTTCCTTCATTTAATCGATTTTCCATGTTCCCACCAAATTTTAACTGAAACTTTTAACATATTTTATCATCTGAAAAATTCTCTCAAGTGCCACTAGTTGATAAAGATTTCTTATAAGCCTACAATGAAATAAAACATATTGTAAATTTGACTTCATTACATCAAACTAAAGATGAAGAAAAAACTATATTCCTTTCAGTGGCGTAGCGTTATAGTATGACCGTATGCCAGGCGTTCCCAGATTTAAAATTTCAAAAATGCTTAAATGCTGTGATTATAAAGTAAAACGTGACTAATTTCATATATGTTTGACCTTCATGGCATTATAATAGCTATTTTTCGCGATCAGCTTGCAAAGCTCCACTCTCAACACTCGTTCTAGCATCTCTTTTCAATGCCTTTCCCGGCCAGACGCCGAGCAGGTTCGGCGTACAGGACTCTATATTCCTTGCTGCCTTTCTGGAGGGAAAGCTTCGATTTCTACAGCACGCGCGTAAATGGTCTCTCTTACGCCAGCGTACGAGAGGTCTACTGTGATTGGTTCATGTGACCCTTCCTGCCTTCTGAAGCAGACGACAGCGGCAGAATTCCTACCCGGTTCTTCGCTCTTCGCGCTCATGCAACTCGTGCTATGTGATGCTACAATACGCAATATTGACTGACGTAACTTTACCAATCTCAAATATACTGCTTCTTAATGGCCACTGCATTGTATAATTTATCGCACGAACAGCGGTGTGTATTAGAAACTAAAAGATCAACACAGTTTTTGTCAAATAAGTTGGTGAAGTCCTCGTGGTAGAAATTCAGCCTGTGGCTGCTCTACCACTTAACCCGCAAAACTATTATTTTTTATTGTATTTTTTCATTATTATCAAACTACTTAATAATGTGTGAATGGAAATGGTTAGCATTCATTTGAAAACTCTTAACATCGAATGGTCTCTGGAGAAAATTATTTTAAAATGTTTATCAGCATTCTCAAGATGTAATAAACAGTGGTCTGAATTACTAATCGGCACTGTTACGTCAGTAGAGTTTACGATATTTGGATCATCCACTCTGCTTTTCACAGTGCGCCAAGACGACAGAGGTCCCTGGTTCGAATCCCGGCGTGAGCACGGGTGTTCTTTGTCAGTGTCCCTTCATCAATATCATCACTCATATTCATATTCGCAATTAACCAAAAGTGGTAGAAAAGCGAAATAAAATAAACCAAATCAATCAGTAGTTGGATCGCCCACAACAATGACATCTACTGTTGTGCAGAGGCGCTTGTGATTCAGGTAGGTTTCTAATGACTTGCGTCATGCAGAAAGATATAAAAAAGGTATAGAACACCAGAGTTCAAAACATCTGTGGCATAGTGAGGCATCTAATTTTCTAGCTAAAACATGCAATGATGATGTTTTATTGAAAACCCAGCTTACTTCAGGCAAATAATACCTCTGGCGACTAATACCATACGTAAATTATTAAGCAAGAAAGGGCCGACTCTTCCTTCGGACTTGGCGTTCCCACCCGAAATGTCCATGCTACGCCACTGATTCCTTTCTATTTTAGTAAGGGATGTGCTGAAGCCAATTACCGATGTATGAATATCGGCAGAAATTGACATATCGACATCAGCAAAAATCTGATATTTAAATCGGTACCGATAATAGCAGGGTTTTTACCTTCTAATAAGTTTTATATTTTAATTTTGTAAGATTTATTGAAAATTAGGTTATGAATTTTCATCAGTGTGGAGTTTTTGTGATAAAATTATTGCAAACTCTCATTCAGAAGATCAAACTACCTCATCATCAGAAATAGAACAGTACATAGCTGAACAGACTATTCCACATGACCAGGATTCGCTCTTGTATTGGAAATTCAAAAGTGAGTATCCAAACCTGAGGCAAGTGGTGAGAAAATACTTGGGCATACCTACTGCATAAGTATTCAGTGAACGAGTGTTCAGTGCTGCTGACAGATTTATGATAAGAGAAGTAGGATACTTTCAGATGTGCTTCAAAAACTAGTGTTTCTGAAGTTGAATCTGCCAGCATTATATTTACAATATTAAGAACAAGAATTAATTTTGCATTTCAAAGAACTGCTTGTGATGTTAAATCTATTGAGAATATATATATGTGTGTGTGTGTGTACATATTGTAATATGCAATAGAAAGTACATAGCAAATTTATTTGTGTCATGTTGAAAATCACATACCGTTTCTGTTGAATAATATTATGTATTGGAATCAATTAAATATCGGCACAGTTTATCGGTTCCAAAAATTATCGGTGAGTACATTGGCATTGGTAAATTTTCAGTTTTGTCACATCACTAATTTTAGTTAATTGAAGCAGCCCACCGAATAACACTGTATGGCACTTTTGGGAATGTGCTGAGTTACCAGTGGAATCATGCTGCGGCCCTGCGGCTACAGGCCAGTCATAAGGTCGGATGTTGCTCAAAGATTGATACTGTGTTTGCATAAGGTTTTATGTTTTTTCTACTGTAGTCCAGTAACATACAACAGGTTTTATCCATTGTTCCCGCATTCACTAAAATGTGCCATACAGCGTTATTCGGTGGGATGCTTCAATTATCATTGCCTTTCTGCCACCCTTGGCTAATTGCGATGAGGAGGATGACTAGATTAAATGGATGAAGGGACATTCACATCCATTCCCAGACTGAGACTCAAACCTGGGAACTTCGGTGGTGAATGAAATTCATTAATGATGGCACTATATCGAAAGTTGCGGATGGAGGTGAGGCTCCCTTCCAGTAGCACGACAATGTATTTTGTTTCAATGGGGGCAAGGGTGGTCTCACGTGACGTCTTGGGTTTCATCCCCAATGAGAACATCAAATTTTTGGTGATGGCCCAGCATGATGAGGACCACTGAAGAGCTACTTCAAAAAGAAAGAGCAACGATGGGACTCAATGTTACCCACTTACCAGGTTTTTACAACAATCTCAAATCATTTCTATAGAAATTTGTTACATAAAAACTTCCGTACTAGGAATGAGCCAACATCACTTTTAAACAAATATTGATACCGATGCACACACTCTTCCAATTCTCACTAATACTGAAACTGATGACAATTAGATGTTTTTCAACATATTGATTAATATTGTATGCAAGTACTCCACTGCATAAATTTGTAAGTGTATTGCTTTAAAATATTTAAAAAATTATAATAAGTAAATTTATTACATTTATGTAATTTAGTCAGAAAATCGATTTTCTTGTAATACTGGTGAAAAAAAATGAAAAATTTGAATTTTGCATAATTTCCATGATAAATAAATTCCATAAAAGTGTTTGCACAGTTTTCTGCAGACACCACAAAATACCCAAAACCTTGGAAGAATATCAGTCAGAATTAGTGAATAAATTTCAATTTATACTTTACAATACCAATGCCACTTGCGTTGACCTAGAGCGATTTATCAGCATCAGCGCTGCACTGGACCCATGATGCTTGTTTCATTCATGATTCATGAATGATTTTTGTGTAATTTTAAACAGTGTATTCTGCATAACATCATCCCCAATAAAAAGCAATTATGCATTTGTAATTGGAGGAAGAAGGAAAACATTCTTAGTTTTTTTTCTCCCAGAAATTTGAAGTTTGACCATCCTCTCCTGTAGACGACACGGGGACAAGAGGGTTGAAACAGGTGCCTACATATTGCATGACATATGCCACTTTTATTAAAAAATTACCTCTGAAACATCATCTGAGCTACAGTTCTCAAGATCACATAAGCCATGATGTCACTGTCTCATGTCAAATGATCCCTGGTGGACAGTAACACCTATACTATCTGGATTTTTTTGTTCCCAGCTGGGAAATAAAGAGTTAAGTCGAGTAAGAGGCTGTATTGTAATTACAATGGATTTATGGTGATAAGATAAGTGCCCAGTAGTTGTGCAGTGTCTCTTCCCATCAGCCCGTGACTATTCAATAAGGTGCAGATGAAGAAAAGAATGGCGCAACGGGTGAACAAGTGATTCTGAAGTACCTGAGATACCTTCCCATACTGGTGTTACACTGCAGGAGAACAGTAATGTATGAAGCAGCATAACAAATCCATTCCTCATGAGAATACTGTTTAAGCTGAAATAATTAAGTTGTAAATATTTATGTAAATAAATGTCTAAATGAACAGTTTACTTTTCTAGGGCAAATCTAGATTTATGGTGACATACATTACGAAGGCGAATGCTTGAACTTGCTGGCATTATATCTAGTGTCAGACTTCTGTCAGTAGATATTATGCCATTATCAATATAATAATCATAATGGCTAGAGGCAACGTATTTTTGATAAATAAAAAACAAAAGTTTGGTACAAAAACGAAGTCAATTTCAGGTTGAAAAGCTGTAAATAAAATAAAATTTTGGTGTTATAGCAGTGAAAAATCGGATCAAAAGTGGTAAATACAGTGACATTTTAGTTTTGAAATTGTCAATATAATCCTAAATTTGATTTGAAAACTGCACTTATTACCCAAAATAAACATATTTCTTCTAATAGCACATTTACACGTATATGTAGTTACCAGAGTATTATGTTTATTCCTGGATAAAAGGGCCCGTTTTTGCTTTTGAAATACAGTATGTAACATTGTTATTCATACATCGAGGAAAAAATGTCATATCTACTAGTAAATATAATCATTTTCATATGTACCTGGAAATTAATGTTTTACCAACAAATGTCAATAAAAATTAGTGGTCAAACTGTATAAACAGAGCATATAATTTGTGTGAAAAGAGAAAAACACGCTGTTTCATGCAACATTGTTATTCGTGCAGGCAAGAGTTTCAATCTTCCTCGCATTCAGCACCACCGCTATTCGAGCGATTTTGTGCAGTTTGCAACTTCGTAACAAGTTTGAACATGCAGGCACGCTCCCCATCAAGCAGAATGCTGGCGTAGGTACCAGTGGCGTAGCGTGATTCTATGAAAGGTGTAAGGCTTCCTTAGATAAACTTGACCTGAATATTGGATAAAGAAAACCCAAAAACATTTTAACTAAATAGAATCTATTTGAATCTAAGCCATGTATGGGCATACTCAATTTCAAACACAAAATGCACACACTCTATGTTAACAATAATAGCATATGTATTACTTAATGAAAATTCTCATTTATACTGTAACCCGATTCGACGATCCTTTAGTCTGAACACCTCAATCACGTCGTCGTAGAATCGGGAGTTTCTGGCCAATGTCTTTGGCAGCTCCTTTTCAATGGATATCAGTCCCAAGTCAGATTTCCTTGCCTGAGTCTGTGTGCTACATTGAAATGTATGAATCCTCTTCAGTGCAGAAAACGACCTTTCCACCGACGAGCTTGAGGCAGGAACAGTGAGGAACAATTCTGTTAGTTTGTACACTTGTTCAACAGCTTCATTCAAATGGGTAGTATGCAAGTACTCATGAAGTTCAAACACACTCTTTACTCGATATTCAGCTTCAGAATAAATTACCTGTAGCTCAACTTTCAACTGGTAGCAATTGAAAAATCTTGCATACAGCTTAGTTTAGGACACAAACTCTTCTTCTGGAAAGGTCATGTCATATTTTTATTCTTATTGTGGGAAATGCGTAGAATACAATTTGCAAATGCAAATGCATTCGAGAATATTACTCACTATCATGGTTACGATATTTGCGCACATTTTGAAAAGCATATCAAGCAACTTAGTGAAAGGAAAAGGTAAAAAAAATTCTGTAAATCATAACGCTAAGTATTACGCGCATGCTTTAACATTACGGGTAACTGGGATGCACGCGCCAAACTTTGCGAGCGCTGCCGGATCTAGGATTGCCAGACATTCCTCTTTTATCGTTAACTTCGCTGCTTCTAATGGAGGTAATATCCAACATTAAACCACCTCCCGTCAAGCATTGTGGAAAAATACGGGAGTCGAATTTCCTTGTTCTCTTCCGACCGTGGCAAGCATATGAGTCATACGCAGTGGCAACCATGCCAACGTAAGCTTCGCCTGCCTGGGGACAGATATTCTCGCCAGTTATCACCCTCTGGTAATGCGCATTACATCTGGCTCAGAATCGGGGTGCCCTGTCATTGGTTGAGAAGATACTACGTAAGCAAACACACCCGCCATGGGCGAGTCCAAATCATTCCTTCCATTCACCTACACGTAAGTCCTCTGAAGAAGCCTTACAGAGAAACAACTCGAATCAAAACAAGTCCTCAAATATTTTGTTAAAAGTTCTACTTGCAGTCTGATATTTCTGTGTGTGTTCAAGCGATAAATACGGGAATGAAATAAGTTTTCTTCAATAATTTCAACTTGTAAGGTGGACTTACAAGCCTTACGTGGGCACTACGCCGCTGGTAGGTACTGTTGTAGACCTATCGTCTATTTATCAGCGTGTTCGAAATGGGCAAGGTGAAGGAACTTAGTTCTGATCTGAAGGATGTTATTATAAATTTGGCCCTTAGAGATTATTCGTTAAGAAAATTGGACAGTCAATAAATCACACTCCACAGTTCAATACATAGTAAACAAATTTAGAGAGGAAGGTTCAATACATAATGTGCCGAGAAAACCAAAAGAGAGACGGTTGAATAAACGTGATGAATGCTTTATTTTAAAAAGAGTGGGAGAAAACCCCCGACTAAGTGTTCCTCAGTTACGACCGTTAGTAGAAAATGTTGCTGGCAAGATGATATCCAATCAAACTGTCCGACGTGCCTTGTGGAAGCATGGATATCATGGCAGAATACCACGAAAGAGGCCGTATGTAAATAAGATGAATTGCAGGAATAGACTTTCATTCACGAAAGAGCACATCCACAAGGACCAGGAATTTCGGGATAGTGTCATATGGTCAGACGAGTCCAAGATTAATATATACGGGTCAGATGGGATAAATAGGGTCTGGAGAAAATCAAATAAAGACAATGATCACATTATTACAGTTCCAACAGTTAAACACGGTGGTGGGTCATTAATGATTTGGGGCTGTATGCCATCCAAAGGTGTTGGTACCATCCAGTTTATTGATGGTATAATGGAAGCATATGTCTATTTGGACATATTGAAGAACAATGTAAAGCTGAGTGCCCAACAAGACAATTACAGTAAGCATAATGTGCGAGTTAACACGAATTGGCTAATATGGAATGTGCCCAAACTACATACTACAAACACCAGCTCAAAGTCCAGACTTAAATCCCATTGAGCATTTATGGGCAATTTTGAAGAGGTGAGTTCATAAAGCAGGCATCAAGTCCAAACAAGAGTTGAAAACTGTTGTGCAAGACGAGTGGAATAAAATAAGCTCTGAAACATGTCGAAAACTGGTTAATTCTATGAAGAACAGGTGTCAAGCAGTAATTAAAGCCAAAGGATATGCATCAAAGTATTAGAACTGTCAGTCAATTTGCTCTGAATATACTTTTATATTTTATATTATTAAGTGTATGAATAGAAAAGTTGTACAAAAAATGGCATGTTTCTCTTTCAGTTTCGTTTTTATTATTGTCATTGGTTATACAGAATTTGGGTAAGATTTTATCTTCCTAATGATATTAGTTATTGAATTGTAAAGAAACAATTTCAAAAGAGTGTATATACTTTCAGATATTAAAGAATTTTCTTTGAAAATCTGTGTGTACGAATAAGAATGTTACATACTGTATTTACAGCAGAATTAATCAATTTTCTGTGAATTGCATAACTCACAGGATAAGTCAAACCTCGGAAAGTGTTTCATATGTAAATAAACACCAAATTTCTTGTTTAAGAGTCCATATTGAATTTTGCCATTCATTTCGAATCATTTTGTGACAAAACAGGGTAGGAAAATGCACCTCACACCTTTCAGAAACATGAAAAAATGAACATTACAATGTGTTACTTCACATTTTGTGTTTTCGTCAAAAACTAAATATGCATGCCTCTAATAATGTCATATTAAAAATATATTACACACAGTGTTTCATTTAGGTACAGAATGCAAACCTCAATTTTACACTCCCAGACTTTATATTTACCCACATTATATATTCAATTTTCATTGACGTAATAAAGCACCATTTTATAAAATTTTCCTCAATATTACATATTCCCGCATTTTCAGTTTTTCACCTTGGTCCCATAAAAAAAAAAGTAAAATCAAGGTTCCACTGTATTTATAATATTTCCACGAGTGCTGCAATTACATAAAAACTTGTCAAATTATAGCTATCCTCACCTTTTTAGCCATATTCGTAAGTTCCTTTTGTACATCTGCACCAGACTCACGAACCAGCCTCTGAAACCAACTTACATGGTTTTTGAGTAGATTGTATGGGTGATCAAATTCCTATAGACAAAAATTGATCTCTTTAAACATTACTCATAAGTAATACTGGTATTACACAGTACAGTAACAATAGCTTAATGAAGTTTAACAATAAAAAATGTACTAAAGAAAGACAATGCCAATTCCTAGGACAAGTTTTAAAAACTAGAATGTACAGAAAATAATCAGCAAAAAAATCAACTTTGACCCTCTCTAAGTTTATAATCAAAATAAAATCAATAAATCTGAATTGATAATCTAATTGGGATTCGAAGATATCAAGGTGTAATATAATTAATTTGAATAACATGAACCTTTAAAAAATCACTAACAAACAGTGACGGCAATTAGGCAGGGCATGGGGGCTTTTCCCCTCTACCTTTTGCCACTATTTGACCTCACACTATGGCCTCTTAATGTTAAGCTCTTGTCTACCAAGATAAAGTAAACTGTCTTTCTTTCTCAGTTTTGGCACAAATAATATTTCTCATAAATATAATCGAAAATAGCATGTAACTAAAATTTATTGTATGGTGGAACTAGGACCATGCCAGTGTCACTTTGAACTTGTACAATGAAACATCACCAATTCCAGTTATACCAATTTTAAACTGTTTAGAGATGTTGGCATTATTAGCATTCAAGTATTACTATGAAATACAAATTCCACCAGTTTTAGTTTAAAATTTTGATAGATTTGCTGGTGAGATAATCGGAATATTAATTAATGCCCTGCACAAACACAAATCGGCAGATACACACGCTGAGGAAAAGTACAGGCCAGTAAAGGTAAAGGGGCCTTCCTGATGGTGCAGTGGTTGCGCCGTCACCTTGTAATCAAGGGGTCCCGGGTTCGATGCCTGGTGGAGGTACATAGTTGTTCGTATCCCACTTTAAACTGTAGGTCCAGTCCTGTATAGCCTTACTGTGCATAAAGTAGAAATAAAAAACAAATCAACCAGTACTGGTAAAGTCCCCTGTGCATATAGTACCGTGTCATGAAGGGACATTTAGGGGATGTGGGGATAGGGCCCCACACATTCTCATTATCGACCATTTTTGTAGGTGATGTGATCAGCACCACACTCCAGCCACTTTTACCTCCAAGGATTGCCCCCAAGTACCCACTGATTTGATCCTGGGAGAGTTGCAGAGCCGCTTTACGTGGAGACAAGGTTAGAAATATTCCGACCTTTGATTGCGCACCCCAGGGATCGAACCCAGGTCTCCCAGCTGGAAGTCTAGTCCCTACCAACTTGAACACCACTGTTTTGCTATAAATTCAAATCACTACTTCTGATACTAATACGTAAGTGATTGCATCAATTCAGTACTAAATGCACAGCCATGAAAAAAGGCAGCTGTGCAGAATTGCGCTAGTGCCACATACAGGGAAAGCAAAGTGAGAGCGGGACAAAAGTTGCTGGTTCTCGCGCACTGTGTGACAATGTCAACCGGGCTGCATTGCCTACTTCAAGTGTCAAACCAACCTCTCTCCAGGGCACTTGTGTGTCATCCCTAACCTATCGAGCAAATACTGTCAGTTTGTATCACATGGATTACAAAGAACAACTCTACAACGAGATCTTTCATTCTTTTAAACCTCCAAACACACGGGGTTGTGCTCCAATGGGGCAACAGCGCAAACTTCTGCCATCTGTATATTTCATGGCAGTGCGTTTAAACGGAACGCTATATAACTATTCATAGCACTTTAGTGCTCAAAATGTCAAAACATCAAAGTGGGTATTCTCAGGAATCATTCACACAACTGATTGACTTGATTTTGATTTTTGTTATTTAGTGCCGCTTTTCTGCCACTTTTTGCGAATTGCGATGATGAGGATGAGTAGAGACATGCATATTTTGTTTTTGACGAAAACACGAAATGTGAAATAACACATTCTAAAGTTAATTTTCCATGTTCCTGAAAGGTGTGAGGTGCATTTTCCTACCGTATTCTGTCACGAAATAATGCTAAATAAACTGCAAAATGTGAAATAGACTCTTAAACATGGAATTTAGAGTTTATTTACCGATGCGACACTTTCTGAAGTCAGAATTATCTTGTGAGTTATGCAATTCACGGAAAATTGATTAATACTGCTGTAAATATTTGAGAAGCAAAAATGGACCCCTTTATACAGGAATAAACTTAATATTCTGGTAAGAACATAAATGTTGGTTGATTGGTTGATTTGATGTTTTAAGTCCACTTGATGCACAGTAAGGCTAATCGGGACTGGACCTACAGTTTAAAGTGCAATCCGAACCACTATGTGCCTCCACCGAGTATCAAACCTGGGACCTCTTGATTACAAGTCGAGGACGCTACCATTGCGCCATCGGGGAGGCCCAAAGAACATAAATGTGTTATTAGAAGGAATATGTTTATTTTGTGTAGTAAGTGCAGTTTTAAATCAAATTTAGGATTATATTCACAATTTCAAGACCAAAAATGTCATTTTATATATTGCTTTTTCACCGCTATAACAGCAAAATTTAATTTAATTTACCACTTTTGAACCCGAAATTGCATCTGTTTTTGTACCGAAATTTTGCTTTTTTATTTACGGAAAATATGTTCCTCTAAGGATGAGTGATGAAATTGATGAAGGAACACTCGCACAGAACACCCACACCCAGGCTGGGAAACAAACCTGGGACCCCTGGCAACATAGCATGCTGTGCTAACCACTCCACCATGGAGGTTGGCTCATTCACATATCAACATGCAAACTAGAGGGCTGAGCCTATACCGAAGTCAATGTATTGGTATTGGCCAATACCAGTGGTATCCCTAAAGGAAAGTGTTGGGATTCAACCAACAGCACAGAGACTGTCACACAACATTTTCACAGAGTCCAACTGCCCTGGGAATTAAGTAAGATTAGAAATTTTCAATTATTTTGCAGCAGTGTCGTGTTAATAAAATAATTTTCTGACTATATTATGGCTATTTTAATATTTCAGAGTAATTCCTTGAATATTTTAAAACAAAAAGTATTAAGTTGATTCATATACAGTTTGGTCCAAAAAAATATCCCCACTTGCAATATTTGTTTATTTCTTCATATATTTCAACTTAAATCTGTTTCAATGTCATAGGAATGAAAATATTATTTATTTTACAAACAAGTATCAATTAACTGCTGACTGTAGATAAAAATACCTATTATTGACATCCTTTCACACAGATAATCGATGTGAATTACATCATACATACACTAGAATTGAATTGTATTTTATTACGTATATGTTTGATGGCAATGTTGTAGATGGTTGTGCTTCTTTTTATTTCTGCTAGACAATTTTATTTCAACACCCCAGAGTAATTTTCTTGCATGTGTACATGCATCTAGACAAGTACTGATTTGACCAATTAACGCATGAGAGTGGAAGCAAGGGCATGGAGGGGAAAATGTGGTTGCAGCTAAAATCTGTTTGCATCAGCACACACTGCTTTCCTCTGACCACTCACTTTCTCCCCTTCACTACCACGTGGTCTTGCTAAACTGATTTCCAAGACAAAGTATAGGTAGTTCTCTATTAGTAAACATCAAAATTATTGATTATATTAGGTTAGTTTTCATTCTCATGTGCTTTCAATAAAACCTTTGGGTGGGGATATTTTTATGGACCAAATTGTAAATGCAGTGGAATACTTTAATTTTAATATTAATCAATATTTTGTAGACTTTTTAATTCTTACAATTTTCAAGAATCGACATAAGCATCAGTGAAAACTGTTAATACGAGGGCCACTATTTATATTTTGAGCCTTGGCAACACTGATTGCAGTTAGGCGCGATTTCACGTTTGCACGGAATCGTCTGGCATTATTGACCATAACATACTTCAAATGTTTTGTCAATAGCTTGATTTGTGTTGTTTATGTTGCCTTGGAGATTGCGCGACAACAATAAAATGGAATTAACTCATGAACATTTTCGTGCGATGATTTTTTACGATTTTTGACGTGGATTATCAAGACAAGAGTGCATCGATCAACTTACTTCCACATTTGGCGATGAAGCCCCATCCTTTGCCACTGTGAAATGCTGGTATAACGAATTTAATCGTGGCCGCCATTCACTCACCGACGAGATTCGCGAAGGTCGTCCAAAATCAGTTGTTGTTCAAGAAAACATTTATTTATTTATTTTATTTATTTATTCCTTGTTTTGGATGGCGAAGTTAAGGCACAAGCCTTTTCTTCCACTTAACCATCTCTACATTACATTTTATAAATTGATTTTTATAGCTAACTGTATGTTAAATATATAAAAAACTAAATATTTAAGATACCAAAAAAAGAAAAACACAAGAAAAAAGAAAAGAGAAAGACGCAAAAAACATAAAAAATAAAGACAAAAATACATACACACTAAGTAAAAAAATATACATGTAAAACATAAACACACACGCAACAAACATAGTCAAATTACTGAAAAAGTCGGTGAGTGTTGGTCCTACCAGTTTACACGAAGGTTTAATTTTATTTCCCTGTTTTCAGTTCTGGTAAGTTGACTCCAGAAGATGATTTGTTAATTTTGATTTGAATTGGAGAAGAGAAGAAGAGTTTCTTATGTCGTTGGGGAGGTCGTTCAACGCTCTGGTAGCAGTGACCGTTAAGGAATTTCCATAAAACGTTGTCTTGTGGGAGGGAATGGGTGGCAAAGGTGTGTGCTGAACTTAGGGGTTGAAATCGAGAGAATAGGAAAGAAAAATAAGATCGTGCTTCGATATGCCTGGGACTGGAAATTGTCCGAAATTTAGAATTTTTAGTGGGTTGGTTGTTAATATATGGTCAATAAGCGTTTCACTTTGATGAGAACGATGTGTGGCCTTTAACGAACAGGCTGATAGGTTGAGAGACGATATGGTGTCTTTGTAATTTCGTACTTCCGGTTTGGAGGTCAAGAGGTCGAAATTTACGTCACCAAGGATAATACAATTTTCGTATATCGGTAAAAAATTAGATATTTCTTTTTCGAAATTTTCAAAATCAGTTTTCGGGGGTCGATACACTCCGCTGAGGAGGATTTTTTGGTTGTTTACATTTAGCTCAAGGATCAAATATTCCGAACTACTCGAGTATTCTCCTTGCGAACGAGAGAGGATTTTAACGGGAATGTTTTCTTTTACATATATTGCACAGCCTCCGCCTCTTTTGTTTATCCTGTCGCAACGATAAAGCCTGTATCCCTGCATGCTGACCAGGTGATCTGGGATCGATGAAACAAGCCAGCTCTCCGACACTAGAATTGCATCACAAGAAAGAGGGGCAAAAATAGTTAGGAATTCGTCGTAATGGGACAAAAGACTCTGACAGTTGACGTGCGCTGCGTGGAATGCCCTTGGGTGTTTGGCTAGCTCCTCCTTCAGTACCATTACAGCAGGGTGGGAATGGGGAAGAGAAAGCGAGGGAGGGTCGGCAGACTCAGAGGTTGGGCGCTGGACTCGACTTCCATTTGGCATAGCTTCATAAAATAGGCCGTGGTTGGGCTTAGTGTTGCCATCTCTTTAAAATAGTTACAAAAACAACTAGGCTGGTCCGGGAGTGAAAATAAGATATGTTATTGGACTTACCAGTACTGAAACCAGTACTGCATGTATTGAAGTGGATGACCAAAATAAACTGGAGAACACCCGCATGTTACTTTTAACACTTGCACAGATTTGACATGAACGCACACACACTCGACATAAACACTTGAAATATGATTAAAATACACACACACACATAAACACATACACTTAAGTATGAAAACACAGAAGAACACACGGATGCAAACACAGTACATAAACTCAGAGATCCAGTACATTTGGTGGCGATTTATGAGATGTCCTTCGTTCTCTTTCGTTTCGCTTCCGTCGTTGCAGTTTGCTGCTTCACCTTAGCGCTGTAGGAGAGATTCGAACTCGCGAGCTGTGCTGTGCTGTGCTGTGCAAAACCTAATACTGCAAGATCGTCATGTGACATACTGTGAGATTGAGGCAACCATAGGCATTAGTTCCACCAGCATATATAAAATATTACATGATCATTTAGCTGTGAGAAAGGTATGTTCTCGTTGGATCCCACACAATTTGACAAAAACTCAAAAGGACGCTCGCGTCAATTGGTGCAAACAAATGCTCAATAAATACCTAGTCTTACCATAAATACTGTCCCAAAGTTGTAAGTAAATAGACACAAAATGGTGAGAGATATTTTAATATCAGAATAACATGAGGTGCATGGATGCATTATGAACCAAAATCACAAATAATTATTCGAAATGGCCACCTTTAGCACTGACACACTTCTGAAGTCTTCCTGGCCACTCATCAATGGAATTACGCAACACATCAAGTGGAAACTCCGCAGCTGCCTTCTGAAGAGACCGCTTTAAACTGTCAATATTGGGATGTCTCTTCTTGCAAGCCATCTCCTGAAGCTTGGACCACAATTTGTAGTCCAAAGGGTTTAAGTCTGGACTGGCAGAGGGCCAATCTGACGTGGAAATGAAGTCAGGAACATTTGCCTCCAACCACTGCTGGGTGGTGCGTGCTTAGTGTGCTGGGGCTGAGTCCTGATGGAAGCTCCAGTTCTCTCCATGGAAGATGGTGTCGGTAAGATTCTTGCATAGTTTCTCGAGCACTGTCTGCTGGTACACTTTGGCTGAAGTTTTGACCCCCTTTTCACAAAAATGGATATCCGTTGTGCCCTCGTAGCTCACACCCCCACCACACCATGACTGATGCAGGATGGTGACCCCTCTGGATCCTGGGGGGCTTGTCAGCAGCTTCCCGACAGGATGGGGCATACACCCTGTCATTTTGGGCATTGAAAGTCTCTTCAACACTGAACATTTTTTCATCAGTGAAAAGAATTCGACGGTGCCCATTTGCCGCGTAATGCTGAAGTAACCGCTTTGATTTCCGGAGCCTCTGGAGCTTCAGTTCACTTGTCAAGAGATGTCATTTGCGTCGATTGTAGGCATGGAGTCCCAGGTCACTGCGTAACGTACGAGACATCGAAATTTTTTAAATCTTTAGCTCACGAGCCACCACTGACTGTTTTCGTACAGGATTTCGTCGCACTCGTGCCGCCACTGCTTTCACAAGTTCTGGTGTTCGTACTGTGCGTGGTCTTCCTTGTCGTGAGCGATCTTTAACAGTACCAGTCTCAACAAAGCGCTGGATAGTGCGGTACACAAATTTCTTGGAGATTTTCAGCTTCTGGAGGGTTTTGAAAATCTCCCCTGGTGATTTGCCTACCTTGTGCAACGCTACCACGGCCACACGATTTTCGTACTCACCCCATTCCATCTTCAACACTTACAACAGACACCTTTCCACTTGACCAGCTCAACAAGCAATGACTCACGCTTCACGCTACCGCTCTTGCCGTCTCTCGCTTGTACGGGTGGAAGTACAGCCACCCTCAAACGTTGGGACAGTATTTATGGTAAGACTAGGTACAATTGTGGTGCTTCAAAAGACGTATATAAGATTGTAACAGGTGACGAATCATGGATATATGCATATGAGCCGGAATGTAAACAGCACTCGACTGTATGGGTGTTTCAAGATGAACCCAATCCAACAAAAGTTCTTCGCGCTCGAAGCACATCGAAACAAATGGTCGCCTGTTTTTTCGGGAAAACTGGTCATGTGGCAACTGCACCTTTAGAGGAACGTAGAACGGTCAACTCCGAATGGTACACAACAATTTGTTTGCCAGAAAACAAATACGGAAAACAAACAAACGCCGTCGGATCATTCTTCATCAAGACAATGCCAGCTGTCCTGATTTGGCACCCAATGACTTCTTCTTGTTCCCGAATGTCAAGAATAAATTGTGTGGACAACGATTTTCGTCGGCGGAAGACGCCGTTGATGCATTCAAAAACCATATTATGGAGGTGTCTCAAGAAGATTGGAAAAACTGCTTTGACAAATGGTTCGAACGAATGCAAAAGTGTATTGACCATAAAGGAGAATACTTCGAAAAACAATAAAGCAGTTTTCAATGCCAAATTCCTGTTTTTTCATTGTTAGGCTCAAAATATAAATAGTGACCATCGTAGTAGCAGCATTGTTTTCAAATACAGTGCGATCGAAAAGTCCACGCACTCATACTTTGAAAATATGTTACGAGGTCAGTAGGCAACATGAGTTGGCAACGTTGTTAGTAGTGACTGGTATGACCTTGAAGAATGCTATAACGTCCGGGGAGAGCTGCACTGCTATTACAGTCAGTGGTGTGAGTCATTATTGTGCAGTCGATCGACAATGTCTTTAAAGCGAGCGCAGCGAATCGCTTTGTTAGAAGCATATTTTGAGTGTAAGACATACAGAGGTTGTGTGGAGAAATGGAGACGTCTATTCCCTGATGATCCGGTGCCAGGAAAAAGTGCAGTGTATGATCTTGTTCACCGATTTCGTGAAACAGGCTCAGTGCATGATCGACAACGAAGTGGAAGACCCAAGGTTGTCACACACAAATTCCTAGAGAACGTGAGTCAGCGAATGGTGCAATCTCCAAGAAAATCTATACGACGTTTGTCACAAGAAGTTGGAGTATCATATGGATCCACACAGAAGGCACTGAAAGTAGCCAAGTTTCACCCATATCGTGTGAAAGTCGTCCAGGAGCTGAAAGCGTTTGATAAAGATAAGCGTATCAAGTACTGCCGGTGGTGCCGTGCTTTCACACGCAACAATGTGGCCATTCTCGATAAAACTTTTTTTTACCGACGAAGCATGGTTTCATCTCAGTGGATACATCAACTCACAAAACACCCGAATGGGGGCAACTGTAAACCCACATGCCCTGCATGAAGTACATTCTGCAAAGGTCAGTGTCTGGTGTGCCATTTCGCGACGAAGGATTGTTGGACCCCTGTTCTTTGAGGACACAGTGGATGGCGATGCGTACAGGGATTTGGTGCAACAATTCGTGGCTATGTTGGAAGAGGATGAGTGTGAATGTTGGTTCCAACAAGATGGAGCAACGTGCCGTACTGCAAACGACACAATGGCTATGTTGCGCGAGTTTTTCGGGAACCGCATCATCTCCAAAAATTTGTGGCCCGCTCGTTCCCCCGATCTCACGTCCCCTGATTTCTTTCTTTGGGTTCTTTGGATGAACTCCGACAAGCAATTTCTGACACTATTGCTGCAATTCCAGCGGAAACATTGAGGAAGGTGTCGCGGAACATGTGTAAGCGTGTAGACATGTGTTTACAGGAACATGGCGGCCATTATCAACACTTCCTATGAACTGGAAACCAAACACTACTTTGCAATGTCCATAGAGAGTAGCATAACCTCCATTGTGTGTTTATGTGATTATGTTCTGTTTGTGTTGCGTTATGTTTGTGTTTTGGAAACTTTTTCCTCATGCGCTTAAAGTTATATGTCATCTTGTTTGTGTTTTACCGACCATTGCCATTACAGTATACCTCACTTTTGGTTTCCATTTATTTTTCTGTGTAGTACAAGGACTATACTTTGATCTGGCCAAAGCCTTTGATACTGTTAGGCATCGTCTTCTGATTCACAAATTATGCAATAGATTCAACAATCATGGCAAATTTCTCACCCTTCTCACAGACTACCTTAGCGATCGCCAACAACGTGTTGTTCTTCCTGGAACTGTTTCTAACTTTCTTCCTGTCCTCTCTGGAGTTCCACAGGGTAGTGTTCTAGAACCTCTCTTGTTCATATTATTCGTCGATGACCTTGCCGACCATCTCACAGCTCCCTCTAGCAATTACCTTCTTTTCGCAGATGACTGTAAAATTTTCAGGGAAATCTCCACTTCCGACGATACTCATCTTCTTCAGAATGACATAGCAACATTTACTTCCTGGTGCCTGACATGGGGCCTTACATTACATCCTGACAAGTGTACTACTCTCACTATCTCTCTCAAGAAGAATCTGTTAAAGTCATCTTACTCCATCTCTGGCAATAACATCAAAGCAGTATCCTCTCACAAGGACCTAGGCATTGTTTTCGACCAAAAGCTCACATTTGAGGAACATATTTTATGCACCACAAAAAAGGCCATGCGTCTCTTAGGTTTACTCTACCGTTTCACTGAAATTAGTGACATCTCAGCCCTCACTTTGTACTTCAAATCATTCATCTCCCCAATAATAGAATACTGCTCTCCCGTCTGGTCCATGGCATGTCCCACTCACCTCTCCAGATTCGATTCAGTCTTTAACTTCTTCCTAGCTATAGTCCGTCACAGGGTTCCCTCATTACGCAATTTTTCATCTCCGCATCTCTTGTCTTTTCTAAACTTACAAACTGCTTATCAGCGACGTTTGCAGAATGATTTCAGTTACTTATACAAAATTGTGAATGGCAAAATCCGCTGCAACACACTCCTTGAGGAATTCCACTTTAGAGTACCTATGCGCACAACTCGCAATACAAGGTTATTTTATACTAAAAAACCTAGACTAGAAATTCAAAAAAGATCTCTCTTTTATAGACTTGCAGCACAATACAATGATCTCCCCTCAAGTATTGATATATTTTCCTCCGAGTTTGCCTTTCGGTCTTCTATCAGAAGAAATACTTGTAATTAATATCACATAGTGCCATCTCTTACTTATTTTTTTGTTCATTTGCTATTCACTTTTATGTTGTTTTGTTACTTTTAATTACTTCTTATTTATTTTTCTTTATTTATTTTATTTTATTTTTTTTATTTTTATGCTTATTATAATTATTGCTTTCTCATTGTTGACAATTTCAGTGTAAAATGGCCACCTGTGCTGTATCTGAAATTTTCTCAAATAAATAAATAAGCATTTATATATGTATTCCTTTCGTTCCCATGTGTATTACTTTCTACACAATAAATTCTTAAAAAGTGAGTGCGGGGACTTTTCGATCGCACTGTAGTATCCACTTAGTCCTAATAATGAGTAAGTCCTACTATAGAAGCAAAGTAGCCTGCCTCTGTGATGGAGTGGTTAGCACAGGATGCTATGATGCCAGGGGTATCCAGATTTGAATCCCCACCTGGACGATTTTTTTAATGTCTCTTCAACAGTTTTATCATATCATCACCCATTCTAATCTTTGCAATTAACCAAAAGTAGCAGAAAGTGAAGTAAACAAAATAAATCAATCAAAAGAAGCAAAGTAGTTAAAAGTACCCACCATTTTCCGACCATTATCCATGACAAGGATCTTGTCATATTCCATGACTGTGCTAAGCCGATGGGCAATGGACACAATGGTACAAGAAGCAAACTTCTCTTTCACAAAGTCTTGAATAAATTGATCAGTTCTGGAATTTAAAAAAAAATACAAACTTAATACATAAACTTGCATAATACATAAACATAGTTTTGTACTGAAATAGTGCTTGTGCTGTGAAGGGTACAACAATATCGTGAGCAGCTTTGGGCAGCCATCTGCCTCAAATGTAAAATGTTTGGTCTTACTGCATGTATGAAATGCATGAGCAGAAGGAATGTAAGGGTGCAAATACAAGGAGCATGTCAATATTATTACAGTGGAACCTGTCATGACAAAGAGATTCATGCTCAAGAGAATGAGATTTGTTTTATCTATTAATGCATCCTGGACTGCATTTGGCAGACTAGTGATGCTCTGGCGTCTGGACGCACGTCCAGTATAATCTTATGTGAAGCTCATGTTGTCGTCCTTATATATTTGTGATTGTCCCTTCATCTATCTTATCTAACCACCATTCATCCTCATCTTCGTGATTAGCCAAAAGGGGCAGAAAAATGAAGTAAAATAAACAAAATCAATCAATCAGCCATTGTGATAGCAAAAAATCTTGACCACAAGTATAATTCCTTGACTTGTTATTGACTTCTTGACCTACTTGTTGATTTCTTTACTATTTCGTGACTTTCGTGACTTGTAGACAACCTGACTCATAATATACTGCGAAAATCTCTTCAATGAAGCATTGGATTTTGGGTCAGGGATCAAACATTACTACTTTGAAAAGGCTCCAGAGGGTAACAAAATTTTATTTATGACCACTTGGTACCCATAACTTATCCAAAATCTAGAAAAATATCATCTGACAAGGATATATCTGTATCAGTATCAACTCAACCCTAGTTTTATGTAGTTAGAAAATATGTAAAAAAAATGAAAATACTGTAGTATGCGTAAGTGTAACATTAGTGCAATAATAAAAAATAAAATTTATTATTTAACAATCTTTTTAACATATCTTAAAATTAAAAAAAACAATAAATACTCACACAGTGTCTATATTAGCTGTAGCTTCATCACAAATTAAGATATTGTTATTTCGCAAAATAGCTCTTGCAAGGCATATGAGTTGCTTCTGGCCCACGCTGAAATTGCTACCACCTTCTGCGACATGTGCATCAAGCGAAAGCACGCCACTCAGCCAGACCTGTTCAAACCAGAATAAAATTAAAGAAATTACAAATATGTAAATACATTTTTTTTCTAGGCTCTGGTTTCCCTTTTACTTAGACATGCACTGGCACACACACACACACAGTGTAACCCCAATTTTCAGTTCCAGAATTTTACATTTTCCTGCTATCTATCCTTATGGTGCATAAAGCCTAATGTTGGTCCCCTGAATAATATAAAATTCAAGGTAATATCTATATCTCTCTCCCTTTCTCCCCCTTCCTCCCTCTCCCCTTCTCTGTGTGCATGCGTAAATATTAACATAGAAGTTTTCCATTCCAACTAAATCTACCAGACTTTTGTTTTGAAATATTCATAGGTTCACATATCGGTTAACAGGAATGTTAAAATACCTAAACTCTGGAAAAATATCAGTGTCTTGAGATACATTTGTATCTATGTATATTGACTCACCTCAAATAAAGAATGAAAGTACAATATTAGGACACCTAACAAGAATATGAATGCATGTTAACAATGAAGAGCGTAAGATTAAATCCATATTTGTGTTTTTAGATAGCGAAAGATTCAATATCAATTCTGTTAATAAACATGGCTGAAATTTGGAGGTAACTTACACAAACATTATTTTAATAATAGGCATGCATTATCAGGCTATGATTCTGGAGAGAATGCATATACTCACTTCGCCTATAGCTGATTTGACTGCTGCTTCCTGGAACTCCTTATGAGGATCAAGGTTATCCCGCACAGTTCCACTAAACAGAACAGGTTCTTGAGGGATAATGGAAAGGCGCTGACGTAATGTTTTAAGATCCACGGAATTAATATCAATGTTATCAATTGTAATCACACCCTCCACCTGCACCATGCGGAACAAGGCACTGATCAAGCTTGATTTGCCAGCTCCTGATCTACCGACAACTCCAACCTGTAAGAACGATCATTAAAATTAAGCTATGAATTTATTAACACTGATCATTATCAACATTGATAGAAAAAAAGTTTTGTATAAAGTTAAACCCAAATACTGTATTTACTCATGTATAATGCTCATTTAATAGTTTTCTTGTATTACGCATTGCTTGCATTGTAGAATTATTTTCCTGTAGTATATATTTCCACAGGAATATATAATATAAGTTGTTCATGTTCAAAGGATTATATAGGACAAACAGCAAGGAAAATGACAATAAGATGGCACAAACACGATTTGTACATTATAAATCTAAACCCAAGAACAGGTTTGTCAGCTCACAACATCGAAGAGAAGCATTTGATTAAAAAGAGAAGGGTTTTAAAAAGATTGACGGGAAACATAGAGTTGAATGTCTGGGAAGCTTCGTTCATTGCAGAAGAACACTGGAATAAATTAAATAATGAAAATGGTAACATGGATCCAGTATGGAGTTTTCTTTTTCACAAATGGAGTAAGCCACCATCTTTAAAATTTAATGTAACAGAAAACATCAAGAGACTTTGTGAAAACAAAGATGACTTTGAATTACCTGATGATATTTGGAATTCATAATTTTAAATAAAAAAATAATGTGATCAATTTTTTTATCTGAAATAAAAATAAAACAGACTGCTTCTTTTTTTCACAGTTAAGTAATGTTCACAATGTAACATTGACAACATCCATTATATAACGGATTCTTTTTGTTAACCATTGTTATAACTGTATCTTTAGTCAAAATGAAAATAAATGTCTGATGAAGGGAGCGTGTGTTCTCCTGAAACGTCACAACGAAAAACTGTTTTCTTATGCTTGTAATAACTGTAAACTACAGGAAAATAAATAATGGTCGTTTTCTTCCAAAATGTTTGCCTCCACAAAATATGGTATGTATTATGCACGGAATAATTCGGCCAGCCAACATGAAACCATGCATGATTTCACATGTACATATCAACAGGCTCAAATACAGATTACCGAGTTATATTTCTTTGGTAATAATTAAAAAAAAAAACACTATAAAAGTGAAATGGTAATTTTCCATGATTTGTCACTTTGTATCGGAGCATTTCGAGACATTGAGAAAAGTGGCACGTTCTTGTAGAATTCAAGCAAGTACCTCTAGCCACACCTAATTTTGATTTTGCTTTCTTCTATTACAGAATAAATAAGGTGGTTATAGAAATGAAAGCATTGGGATGATAAACACAGTGGAGGGAGAGGTGGCATGGGTTGGTGACTCATTTTATACACAAGACGATATTCTCCTCTTTGTCTACATAGCAACAGGTGACTCATTGAATAGGTACGATGTCATTCATTCTTGATCAGCATAGCAACAGCTTTGCAAACTAAAACTAAGAAAGCCATTTCTTGAACCTGAATTGTCCTGCGCATTATGTACGAGATATAATTGTTTGTCGCTTTTCCCGAACAAAATAGATAGAAAGATGATAGAATAAACCACTACACTACTGGGGAGGTCCTGAAATTGGCTTTGTTATATCTGTAACAGCCATTCGTTAAATTCATGAGACATTCTATGCATGAATGTGCTTGTGCAGTATCTTTAAAAATTACCTTTTCGCCAGGCATAATACAAAAGCTAACATTGTCGAGGCCATGTGCTCCAGAATCATAGGTTAGGTTGACATTTGTGAACTCTATCTCGCCTCTTGCAGGCCAGTCTGCAGGTGGTATTATACCTGTAATGGAAGATTGGTACATGAGTTGCAGCAGTATGCATTGCTTAACTTAACTAGCTTAGCCATGCCAAGCGAAAAACTTTGATACCTGAGGGGAAGCAAGGTGGTTCACAGGTCCACATTTTTTTTATCACTAAAATTCAAGAAACCATTTCGTTACGTAATCAACAAAGGAAGAAGTGATTCAATATGTGCAGTTATTTATTAATTATAATAATTACAAAAATAACCATCATTAAAGAAAAGAATAACCAATTATTTCATGAGTGTCACACACATAGTTTGCCATTCACTAGAACTCACAAAAGCCATAATAATTTTTCAAGTGTTTTCTTTTGTTTGTAGATGTGTAAGTGTATATTAATTGAAGGGCTCGGGTGTAAAACACGGTAAGTGACATTTTGGTCATTTCTGAGTTCATTAAGAAAAAAGGTTATTAGAAGCTAAACTGTGGATAAATTGTTTTCGTGTTGTATTTACCAATTTCAGAAGGCTTCACTGAATCCAATGCAAATTGTATAACATTTCAAAACTCAAAAATGACCAAAATGTCACTTACCATGTTTTACACCCGAACCCTTCAATTATAATGATTACAATAATTACCATCATTACCAGCCAATTGTACACTGGCACTCGCATGAGTATCTTGAATAACACATTCAAAAATGGTGCCTGACAGGCCCACCAAGTGCATTTTGCCTCCTATTTACATTTCATTTATGTTTCTATGAACAAAAGTAAAACAAAAATATTTGGAAAACTCTAGTGAACAATGTAATTTATTTTCAATTTTTTATAAAAAACTGGTTGAAAATAGGAAAAATAGAGGTGGTGGGTCAGACAGCCACAACCCCTCCCTCCCCAGGAAAACTAGGGTTAACATAATTTCATTTCTTCTTTTTCTTGAATGCTTAGTGGCATGACAAGTCAAAGATGGTGAATTACAGGATTCTCATACAGGGTAAGTAGCACCAGTTTGGAAACATGCTGGTCTAAATTCATGATAGATACTGACCAATATTTCCCCAACTTACCGTTACATTAACTGATATGCAAAATGTTGGCTTGCAATTTTATAGACTCTAAAATTTCTCAGAATTACAAGAAAGAAAAAAATGCTCTTTCATTAATTCTGAACAAATATTGTTTGACCAAAATTTATCTGAAGTCCACTTTATGCTCACATAGGTTAATCGAAACAGGACCAATAGTTTAAAGAGGAACTGGAATCAAACTTACAGAGGCCCAATTGTTGTTTGGCAAAACTGGATTTCCTGATGCAGTGATCCAATGATATTCTGGTTTCTTTATATGAAGCTATGAATATTTTTCAAGCAAATCTCTGGTACAGAGATCTGGTATATTTGCAATGGAACATCTATATTCTAACATTCTGAAAAAACTTCAAATTTGCTATAATATTCAAGTATACAGGGGTGGATCCAGAATTCAGTTTGGGGGGGGGCACCAATTTCCAAAAGTGTACACATAATGAAGATTACAGTACTACTTTAAATTTAAGTTTACCATGGTGAAACAAGTCTTTTATACTTCAATATTTATTTAAGTACCAATTCCAGTCATCTGTACATGCGGCCAAGTTATTAAGAACTATATTGTATTTAAAAATTACATTGTAAAAAAAACAATATATTAAAAATAGTGTATTCCTTGCGAACACAGAAACGCACAAGTTACAGAAGTATTTTCATATTATAAACAGTCTGTTTTACTTCATTTCTTAATTCGTTTTTGCTTTATAATTAGTTTAATGTAGCACCAGAGTCCTTTTCGGTAAAATGCATGATACATGATAAAGCTGCTAGTAATCTGGACACCAGCTTAACTTTTCAATCGTCAAATAATTGGAACTTACTAAAGACATTTACCTCACCCTACAAATACTGTAGCTGTAGGTTTCGTGAATGTTTCCTTGCAAATATGTCAATAACCTTCTCTGGTTTCACTTGGTAATTGTCTTTATGGATGACCAGGAGAGCCAAACCAATCAATCGTTCATTACCCATTGTAGATCTAAGGTAGGTCTTGATTTTTCGCAGATTGGAGAATGAACGCTCAGCTGTAGCCATTGTGCCTGGAATCACACACAACAGGTGAAGCAAACTTCCAATGTTGAGATACAAGGAAGAACATTTGTATGCCTCTGCTGGATTATCTTTGGCAGATTTTTCCAATGACCAGAATTGTCTCCATATCTAATGCTAAAATACACTGCACATCATCTTCATAAAATTTAGCTGCCTCATTTATATTTTTAGCTGGGTCATCTTCTTCAACAATGAATTTCGGAATTACTTTCTGTAGAGTGCTTAAAACTTCATTCTGGTTTCTTTAAAATCTATAATCAAATTCAGATATTAAATAATCCAGAAAAGGGATGAACACAACACATCTGCAATAATCGATGACATTCTTTGAGGGAATATTTGACCTATGTCTTTGATTCTGTGCAATTCTTGGGATTTTTACATCAACATTCAGCTCTTCAGCAAGTGCTTTACTTTCCTGAAAGACTTTATCAAACTCTTGAGCACTGTTCTTTCTTATATCCAATAGAGATGAGTAAACAATGTAAAGTAAAGATGAGAACATTGTTGAATAAGTGGGAGCTTAGTTCTGATCGCACCACCTGCATATAGTGTTGGGTAGGATAATGTGCTTTAAACCTTATTTTCAAGCCCTTTTATTCTTTCATGACGGAACAAAGAACAGGGAGAAACTTTATAAACGATTTAAGAAAGAAACATAGTTGATGTTCGAGAGGCACCAACTTTCAACGATGCACATGGGCACCAACTTCCAATGGTGTATGGGGGGTACCAACTTTCAACAATGCACAGGGGCCAAGCACCAACTTCAAATGATGTTCGGCACTCAGCAAATTTTAACGATATATACGGGGTGCACCACTTTTAAAACGTGTACACATACTTAATAAGATTTTTTTTTATAAATTTTGTAAATTACATATTACGAGTATAATTTGCTCAAGCATTTGGGGGGGCACATGACCCCCCCCCCCTCTGGATCCACCACTGCTGTATGGTATGAACAGGAACTGATAAAGGCATTGGTCACCTATTCAAAATAATATCAGTAAATTTCTACATTCACATATTAGTATTTCCATTTATTTTACATATTTCAGTTGATTCTACATTTTTTGGGGGATTTCACAATTCTTAGAAAATGTAAAAACTAAATGCATTCATGCATAGTGTAAAAACTAAGTGCATTCTCAGATATTTCTTACTGACATGTCCCAAAACAAAAGAATAGTGAGTATGATTA
This sequence comes from Lepisma saccharinum, assembly GCF_977018435.1. NCBI lineage: Eukaryota > Metazoa > Arthropoda > Insecta > Zygentoma > Lepismatidae > Lepisma > Lepisma saccharinum. The sequence continues at coordinate 81,638,534 of NC_139238.1, read as the reverse complement.
ATCAGCACAAAAACTTTTCAACAAGTTACATTATACGATCGAGAGTCAAATGGAAATCTCAAAAGTCTGACAAGAAATACAGGACAGACTGTATACAGCTCAAATGTACATAAAGTAACAACTGTTATTTACTAAACGATCTCAGGGCTGCAAAACTAATGAAGTGGCATCCAGATCACCACTTTTGTAATTTGTGGTGCCTCCTCCACACACACTTGTACCAGTGAAGAGCAGTGTTTCCTTTCCCTCTGGAAGCCTAAAACTTATAGCAAGTCTCTGGCAAATGAAAATATGAAAATTCAATATCTCTATGCATGCTTACCACATCAGAAAGCTTACAGAGGAGAAAATTGACAGTGGCCTCAGTTTGCAGGCAAATGGGTGGAAAGATCTTAGCAGGGACTCATAAGCGACCGCACATAGATTCCAAATATTCTTCTTCTTGAGGTATACAGGCACTAACTCAGGCTTGAAAATATATGTAGATCAGCAAGCAATGGGTCTATGCTAAAATGTAGTAAGCTTGTGCAGTTTTATGTGCAGATATCTACTAGATAAAAAACAAAAAAAATTAAAGTTTTCATTTCACTGTCCCTCATATCATGATGCTGCACCAATACGAAAACCACGAATATGCAAATTTTAACTTTTCACGTGTGCAGTTTCTATCTTTTATTGATAGTTTCCTATGCCAATGTATATGACCTAATCAACAGACATAACTAGATACACATTTTACCGATGAAAATATTTATCCAAATAAATCCAGGTTTTTTACAAGGAAATTAAATATTAAAATGCTCTTATCTCAAAGTTAGGATTTAGTATATTCACGGTTTTGGCATTGGTGTGATGATGTGTGTGCCGTTAGCTATTTCATGTGTTTTCATGTTTTTGTGTTGTTTTTTTTAACTCACTGACTAAAGCCTGATCGACCAAAGAACAAACTTCAAGAAACCAAGACTTTTGCCTCCAGTTGTGGGAGTTTCAATGGGGAGAAAGCAGTGTTGCCACACACCTAATTTTTGTCCAGTCGAACACGGCACCTTCTGCTGTGAACATGCACCAATCGCAGTTCAGGAAGAGGCAGAGAATGTAAGACCCATTTGCTCGCTACCCTGCGATGACCGTTAGGCTTAGCAGGACCTTGGCCTTGTTGGGGGTTCCCTTACCACCTGTTTTGAAAACTTTTCTGTCTGGCATAAATTTGGCAACGCAGAATTGGTTCAAGGGTTCATGAATACCTGCCCTGGCTTTCGACAGAAAACACAATAATTGAATTTGAAGTTAGTTCTTAGGTCGATTGAGCTTTACAAGATAAAATGATATTAAGATGTAAGAAATGTTTACCAGATGTCTGAAGAGAAGGCTCCTGAGGTATGCTGAAATACTCCATCACTCTTTCAACACTTGTGATCTGGAGTTCCATCTCGACACCTTGCCGTACGCCCCACTGCAGCGATCCACTAATGAACATACACTCTGTAACTGCTACCCCAACTGAAGATGTGGATGCTGACTCTGAGAAAAATGTGAGCAAAAATAACCACAGCATATGAAGTATGAAAGTCAAAGGTGATATTAAAATAAACATTGTTCATAATAAAGGAAAACATTAATTTATTCCAGTACTCTTGAGGATGCCTCACTGTGAGACTTTGATGGCTTTTGCTTAGGCTGCAACGGACCTTTTGCACCCCCTGATGGCAATGTTGTTGCCTTGTAATCAAGGGGTCCTGGGTTCAATAGCTAATAGAGGAGCACAGTGGTTCAGATTCCACTGTAAAAACTGTAGGTCCAATCCCGAGTAGCCTATCTGTGCATAAAGTGGACATAAAATGAAAACGCAAAGAACAGGATGGCCACTCTAAGAGCATGATAAAATTGAAGTATAATTTCCGGTTATCAAGGTGAACTTCCCAAAAATTCAAGTGAACAGCAAATGTTTTCTCTATTTTACGAATTACAGTCTCTCACCACACACAAATATATTAACAATATAAAGGGTCTGTATGATTCCAATGTATCCAAAAATTCTAATTCAATTCAATTAAACAATATATACTTAAAATATTTAAGTTAAGGTGCAGAATTTACAAATACCATTTCACATACTCAGACACGAAATATATTTATAAACACAAGTCACCAAATTACGGGATATACAAAAAATGTTAATTGTACAAGAATTTCAAACTCAAATTTACCTAATCAACTTCACGATTTCTGTCAGATAGATTGTTCTGCAAAGGAAAGTAACAAAGTAAATGAATTGTGAGAATTTGGTTTTATTTTCCAAACAGTTTATTTTCCTTCCTCGATACAAATGAAAACTAAACAGTGAAAAACTTGCCTCAGGGTATTTATAAATATGTATAAATTTAATGACAAAGGTTGCAATTTTTCACGTCGAAAGAGAAAAAATCATGCAGAATTCATGCAGAATTCCTGGAGTCAATAATTCCCGCACAATTTCTAGAAATCAAGAATTCCTGGCGAGTATCCATCCTGAAGAAGTACTGTGTCAACAGCCATTTTCCGAAATTCCTCACCTTTCAAAAAATTGTTAAAAAATTCCAAGTTCTGAAAAATTGTATCTGTTTAGAATTTCAGATTATTCAAGACAATCTTCATGTGTTTTGTTTATGCTGTTCTGGAGATATCTATGATAGTTTTGTGGCACTGTAACTCTATTTTCTATTACAGACAACGAGGCAACAGCCGATTTTGGCAACTGCATTAAGTGTTGAAATGCCTCTGACAGACCTCTTACAAGGGTTGATCAAATGACAAGGTACGAAACGTCATAACAACAGAATCGTTTATATAATAACGATTCCCCGATGGGAAAACGTAGCGTGATATGTAGAGGTGCAATTGGAGTCTCCACGCGGCATCGGAGCATGCAGGGGAACGCGCATGCGCAGGAGAGAGCAGAGGCTCCGATACAGAGCGCCGTCCAAGTGACGCAGCAGTGCGTGTTCGGACAGGATGGTGTTAACATTGGCAAATTCGACTGTTGAGGAGCAGCGAGGCGTTATCCATTTTCTGACAGCGGAAGGTGTTAAACCGGCCGATATTCATCGCCGGAGGGTGAACGTTTACGGGGAAGACTGTGTGTCTGGCAAATCAGTGAGGAAATGGCGTGCCCATTTTTGTGCAGGCCGTGAGAGTTTGCTTGATGACCCGAGACCAGGGTCACACACGCGGAACTGTCCAGGTTCAAGTGGGAGCAGCTAGACCATCCACCCTACAGTCTGGACTTATCCCCCTGTGACTTCCATGTGTTTGGTCCCCTGAAAAAGCATCTCAAAGGAAAGCGCTTCACCTCGGACGATGAACTCAAGGACGCTGTGAAGGACTGGGTCGCATCACGGACAAAGGAATTCTGAGAAAAAGGAATAATTCGGCTCGTTCATCAATGGGATCAATGTGCTCAGGCCTATGGAGGATACTTTGAATAAAGTATTCATTTACACCGACAGTGTCGTTTTGTACCTTTTCATTTGATCAACCCTTGTACTTACATGGCAACCAATAACCAATGCATGTTCGAAGTCACCGAGTTCTGCTGACAGACACCATCAAAATCGGCTGCAACAATTTTACAAAAGAAAGCAACGATAAGCTACGCTAATGTGTAACCACTTTTGTTAGCAAACTACTACTAATTTTTGCATGACCTGTCAAATTATCTGAGCAACACACAGAGCATGTCGACCCATTCTGCTGGTGCCTCTGAACACAAACCAATGCCCTGCCTTCATTTACATCAAACTGTGATGTCTAGGCTTCATTTCACTCTTGAAATGGGGTGTCAAGATATAGTGTATATCATTACGTGGGCACTTTAAAAGACATATATATGTTCCATAACTTCAAGTTAGAGGCACAGAATGCTGCCCAGGGGAGAGATTTACAATGATGCTAACCAAGTTTCGAATCTGACACTGTAGCACACTCTACTGCCTACACCATCAAAATCGGCTGCAACAACTGGACCAAAGAAAGCAACGATAAGCTACGCTGATGTGTAACCACTTTTGTTAGCAACTACTACTAATTTTTGCATGGCCTGTCAAATTATCTGACATCAAACTAGTGTTTACAAACATACCTTCATTGGTAAAGAAGAAACTGTAAGTGACACAAGCAATGAGCAACACACAGAGCATGTCGACCCATAATGCAAAGGCTCGTCCACAAGTTAGCATCAAATAGAAGGCTGTAACATTGACATCCTAAAATAAAAAAAATAAAAATAGAGCAATAACATTTGCAAATTATACTGCACGTTACTTTTATTCCTTTCTCAAACACACTTTTCTAATGAATATTATGCCACAGAGAATTTTCATCATAACTTCATATCTCTAAACACAAAATGAATTAAGAAAACTTTTGGTCACATCTAGATTTCTAGAAATTGTACCTGCATGACTGTGCAGGTTATTGTTTATTTGCTAACATAATTTAAAATATACTTAACAGATGAAAAGTATGATTATTATTTTAAAACATGTTATTTGCTAAAATATTTACTAAATATGGTTTATTTGCTAACATAATTTAAAATATACTTAACAGATGAAAAGTATGATTATTATTTTAAAACATGTTATTTGCTAAAATATTTACTAAATATGGCTTATTTGCTAACATAATTTAAAATATACTTAACAGATGAAAAGTATGATTATTATTTTAAAACATGTTATTTGCTAAAATATTTACTAAATATGGTTTATTTGCTAACATAATTTAAAATAAACTTAACAGATGAAAAGTATGATTATTTTAAAACATGTTATTTGCTAAAATATTTACTAAATTGTGAAACATGTGCAATTGTCTGTATGTTGTGTGGCTTGGCGGAGGGGAGGTTAAGTCATAAGTAATGGCAACTATTTTCTTTCTCCTGAACAGAGGACAACTCGAAAAATCTAAGATATTCGTTTGAAAGTGTATGGAATGTACCTTCGAATAAAGCCACCAGATGAAGTATGGATGCAGGAGACTCTCGTAGGGAAGAGGCAGAACACAGGACATTGGGCAACAGTGTTTCATTATGGCATGAACAACAAGCACACAATACTACACTGTTTACTGTATTTATGCAGGTTATCCACTTGTGTTTTATTATGTCATGCACACCCAGTGCTTCTCGTAGCTCTGTATGGCATTCCTATGCATTTCTGCACAGATAACTGCTATTTTAACGTACAAACGTTGTTTCTGCTTTATGACCTCTATTTTCGAACCCTGTCACTCACAGACTGAAATTGGGTGCGTGCTTACTACCCCACCGTTGTTCACATACACTATCTAGTGGCTTCTTTCGAAAGTACATTCCATACACTTTCAAACGTATATCTTAGATTTTTCGTGTTGTTCCCTGTTTGCGAGAAAAAAAAATAGTTGCCATGACTTATGACTTAACCCACATATATATTAACATGGTGTAGTTGTTTGGATATAAATTAGAAAGGTTATCGGGATTGGAACCTTCTCTCTTTGGATTTAAATTTATTGAAGAAAATAAGTCAATAAAATTATTTCACTCCAATTTCCTAATCATAATATCTCAGGTATATCTCTGATAAGGTTTGACCAGTCAAGGGATTTACCAAGGCTTACGTAAGAATGCAGCAGAGGTCTTTTCATATACAGTGGATCCCCAATTTTACATCAATAAGGTGTTTAAAAGACGTAATATAAATCAGACATTCTATTCAGCTCAACCAGTACCTCGCCATTTCACCTCATCCAACTGCCTCACCAGCCATTCAACATCAATGTAGCTCACTAAAACAGCCTAAAACTCAGAAAATACAAACTATAGTTCCTCCTTCCTTCCACTTGATAATCCACAAGTGTATGGTGCCCAGGTGCAGTGTGAGTGTAAGGCACATTACATCAGCAGATCTGTACAGAGAGGATTCAGCAGCACCTGACAGATGTCATGAACTCCAACCATCTTCTAAAAATTCCTCACAAAGTATACACCAAACATGTCGTTACCGCACTGATCGATGCAATAATTAAGGAAATGCATGCCACTATGCATTTCCTAAATGAACTAAGCATCAACAGGAAATGTATCACATCTGGATCCCTTTACTCCAAGAGCTCATAGCCAAGAAAAACAGAAGACACAATAAACTAACAGATCATGGCAAGGCACTTACAGGCTGGCAGCAAAATAATACACACTGGAATCCTACAAAGCAATAATACAAGGCATGCCCAGAAAGTAAGTTCCGTTTGTAATTTATGCTGCAGTTGCACTGCAATAGCAAGAGTGTACATGCTCACCAAGTAGTTAGACCCATTGACAAGGCAAAGTCATCAGTGTTAGAGAAGACAGAAGTGCAGATGCTTCGTAATGGGTTGCCATAATGTTCAAGAAAATTGAAACACCCGCTGCATGTTCACGAAATGCGTGAACACCTATTGCAACACTCTACGAAAATTACACCGTGCAATCCAAAACAAGTGATGTGTCATGTTGATGTGTGTTGTATTCATTCATGACAATGCTCAAACCCATACGGCGGCTGCAATGCAACGACTCCTTACAGACTTTGGACGGGAAACATGTCCTCATCCCCTGTATATTTCAGACCTCGCCCTGACTGATTTTCATCTCTTTTTGCACCTGAAATCCTTCCTTGCTGACCAGAGCTTTGAAGATAACGATGCAGTCAAACAAACTGTTACCACTTGGTTATCAACAAAGGCAGCATCATTCTTTTATATGGGGATATACAAAATATGGTGTCTCGTTGTGATAAGTGTCTCAACAGGGATGGCAATAAAGTTGAAACATAGTCCAAGACCTGTACTTCTGTGTACAATAGTGTTTTGTTCCATTACATTTTGTGTTGTTTTTTTTAATTGGCCGAAGGAACTTACTTTCTGGATGACCCTTGTACAACATGTTCCTGAGTGGAGGGTGGTAGCTGCCACATTATTCCATTAAATTAAATAACAGCTATTATAATTCTGATTATGAATATTTGAAAACAAAACTCTGGCAGATTGATATTTTTACATGTGACATATTAAAAGTTATAAACATTCTAAACTACTTTAGGTTGTAGAATCAACATTGGTTCACTGTAGTTAGGAATCCACAATATCTGAATAAAATCTATCTTATCTCACATTATCTACATACCTGATGATTCTGAAACTCTATTGTCACAATTTCTTGAGCTCCAAATGCTCTTATAGTCTCAAGACCACGTAATGTTGTAGAGAGATATGTAGAAACTGGTCCTCGAGCTAAAACAAAGAACAGGAATAAAATTGCACAGAATGGATACTTCTCTGTTGTAACACTCCCATTAACTTCCAATGAAATCATTACAAACCTTAAATGTCCATGACTGTGCATGGTAACTATTGTCTTAAAGGTAAACTAGAGTGTCAGTTTCTTAAATCTTCACATAACAGCAGCTAGCAAATATTTACAAGTCGTTTACTAATTCTTACAACACCATGAAGCCTTGTTTCCATGATTATGAAAAAATATAAATATGCTGACCAAGGCAGTAATTTATTTTACTAAAAACATAAACTAAACGTAACGTTTCAACCTTCTAGCAAGGTCTTCATCAGACTCTGTATCAAGTACAAAAGTAACAAGATACACAAAAAGGGCATTATATATACACAAACTTTACTCCCTCCAGACTATTAGAAAGTTGTTAGGAACTTTCTAGCAGGTGCCTTCCACTTTCACTAGCATTCTCTTCTCCCTTCCTATCTGCTTAGCCTCATCCCACTAGAGAATGCTAGTGAGAAAATGGAAGGAAGCCAGGAAATAGAGAAGAAAGGTGAAGAAGACACAATGAACTGGAATGGGGGACTGAAGTTAAACAAAGAATGGAGGAAAGTGTTAGAAAGATTGGAAAGGACAAGAGAGAAAGAGGAGAGGAGAAGGGAGAAAAATGAAGGAAAAAGAGCGTGAGATATTCTATATGAATATCTCTTCACATTCTATATGAAAGTAATTATGTTTAGCCTTTTAGGTGAAAGTACAGTTGGAAAGTGAAAGGCACCTGCTAGAAAGTTCCTAACAACTTTCTAATAGTCTGGAGGGAGTAAAGTTTGTGTATATATAATGCCCTTTTTGTGTATCTTGTTACTTTTGTACTTGATACAGAGTCTGATGAAGACCTTGCAAGAAGGTTGAAATGTTACGTTTAGTTTATGTTTTTAATAAAATAAATTACTGCCTTGGTCAGCATATTTATATTTTTTCTAATTCTTACATTTCAGATCCACTGCCAAATACTTCCTCAGGGATATAAAAAGCGCATTAAGGATAAAAATAGAGTAAAAAGTGGTTAAAAGGGAAAATACTTGGGATAATAAACCTGCACTTGCACTGTTGTCATCATCTGTCTTTCATGAAGGATGCACATCACTATCTACAGTGCAGCACTGGTCCTGCTTTATTTCGCTCACTCTTTTATCCTCTTAAGGAACAATAGAAGGAATCCGAAATGTCGGAATTAGTAAAGGACTTGTAAACCACACATAAGTAGAAATTTATAAGACGACGTGAGTGAGTTACTAAATTATTTCCACAAAACTTCCTGAGGAACTGGAAGTCAACCCAACAGTGAAGCAACGAGTTCCTAAGTGGATGGTGGCAGAGGCCAACAAAATTAATCGAACATTTACAAATAAGTTTTGTGGAAATAATTTAGTAACTCACTTGCGTCTTCTTATTATCAACCACATTTTTATTCCCCCTAGCATGAAATAGAAATGTATGCTTTCTTTAAAATCAGACTTATGAATCAGATAAGATTACCTTAAATCAATACAGTACAAGCATGAATGATTGGCTAAGTTGTCTAGTTGGCACTACAATATGGCTTTACAAATTGTTACAGGCCAAAATTGACATTGATAGACAACAGTCATATATAACCATAAAATCAAAATTTGTTATTTACTTACGTACAGTGAGTAAGTAGATACTTGTCAAAAACAACGTTTCAGTGGCAACTGACCCCTTCTTCAGGTCAAGAAGTGGGCTTCACGGAAATCCACAAAGCTTCGTCATTTAGAAAGAATATAGGTTTTTACGTGGACAGGTTGAAAGCTAGGATAACAAATGACTAAAACAGGGCTATTCCCACATTTTAAAATCCCTTAAAACTCATATAAAAACTGTTAAAACCCATGTTACTATACGATCACAATTCACATGTTGACTGGAACTGGTATGTACTCAAATGCACGAGGTTGCAAGTGAGTCAATTTTCCTCCTTCCCCATTACGTCATTTCAAATGAGAAGTCACATATGATGCTAGCCTCCCGTACAATGTTTGGGTTAACCTTGAATCCGATTTCTTTATAATCATGATTTTCCCATTTTTTCATTTTTTCAACATTCCTAGCCTTATTTCATCAATATTCCCATCTTCTCTATTCAGCTTGTTCTATCTATTTTTACATATAAATGAGGCCTCATAAACATTCCTACTTAATAATTTGTCTTGTCGCATATAACCTCCCATGTGACTATCTCATAACATGTACATGTTAGGGGCAGTTGCCACCGAAACATTGTCTTTGACAAGTATATATACTCACTGTACGTAAGTAAATAACAAATTTTGATTTTATGCTTATATATGATGGTGAGTAAGTTGCACGCATCCAAAATATGAATTAGACAACAGTCTTTGGCCTTATGTGGATTCTTCCTCAAAGCAAGCCACAAAGATAGATTGCCCGATACTTCTCCTAGAAGAGATTGAAGGATGTGATAAAACTGCTGGCTCCTTGGTAAATGTCAAGGTTTATGAAACCAGCCCAGCAAAGTAGAACAGATAGAGACCACATGGATGCTCACTTGCTTTCCGGTACTCTACATGTGTAAGAGAGAGTGATCATACTGATAGATGGCTTGTTTGCTGGAGGGCAAGACTTCAGGAAATGAACTTGGGCAAAAATGGCAACTGGGGGTTATGGTATACAAAACCTCCCTTTGGAAACAGCAACCTGTGCTAGAGAAATTTCCGTTAGCCACCGACTGTGCCACTACTGTCAGTTAAAGTAAAAGAGACTATTATTATCACTTTTAAACATAAAGATATCCATAAATATACCTGGTCTTCTCCAGATGGTAAAACTCATAATCAGATAGATCATATTCTCATTGATAAGAGAAGGCATACTAGTATAATTGACGTTCGTACACATAGAGGTGCTGACTGTGCTAGTGACCATTATTTAGTAATTGCTAAATTAAGAGAAAGACTCTCAGTGATAAATCATAAGCAACAAAATCTAAAAGTTCTAAAATTTGATACAGGAAAGTTTACTGATGAAAGAATTAAGAAAGATTACCAAATTAAACTGTCAAATAGATTTGATGTTTTGCAGGATTTAAATGATGATGAAAATATAAATGAAACAGACGTAAATAAGAATTGGGAGCACATACGTAATGCAATAGAATCAGCAGCTAAAGAAAGTATAGGATACCATAAACCGAGAAAAAGTAAGCCATGGTTTGATAATGAATGTCATAATCTAATAGAAATAAGAAATCAGGCTAGACTTAGGTGGTTAAATAACTCTGATGATACAAATCTAAACAATTATAATAGAATAAAGCGAGAAGTTAACCGCACGTTTAGAAGTAAAAAAAGAGATTACTTGAAAACCAAAATTAACGAAATTGAAACAAACAGCAAAAATAAAAATATCAGAGATTTATATAAAGGTGTAAATGAATTTAGAAAGGGGTGGCAACCTAAAGTAAACTTGATAAAAGATAAAGACGGTGATTTTCTAGCTGACCCAAGTGATATTCTAAATAGATGGAAGAACTACTTCAATGACCTTTTAAATGTCCATGTAGGAGATAAATCAGAAGTGAATGAAGTACACACAGCAGAACCTTTAGTTCCAGAACCTAACTTGACTGAAGTTAAAGATGCTATTAAAAGGCTAAAGAATAACAAAGCACCTGGCATTGATTTAATACCAGCTGAGTTAATTAAATATGGTGGAAATTCATTAATGTATCAAATTCATAAATTAATCTGTTTAATATGGAATAAAGAAGAAATCCCTCAACAGTGGAAAGAATCCATAATTGTTCCTGTGTTTAAAAAAGGTGATAAAATGAACTGCAATAATTACCGTGGAATTTCTCTACTCTCAACAACATATAAAATATTATCTAACATTCTTTTAACAAGACTAACCCCATATGCTAATGAAATTATAGGTGATTATCAATGTGGATTTAAACGTAACCGATCAACTTGAAAAAAAGTGGGAATATAATCAAAATGTCCATCAGCTATTCATTGATTTCAAAAAAGCATATGATTCAGTCAAAAGAGATAAACTATATAATATATTAGTTGAGTTTGGAATACCTAAGAAGCTTGTTAGTATGATAAAAGTATGCACCAGTGAAACAGAAAGTAAAATTCGTGTGGGTATTAATATGTCTGACAAATTTACAATTCATGATGGGTTAAAACAAGGAGATGCATTATCTCCATTGCTCTTTAATTTTGCCTTAGAATATGCTGTTAGGAAGGTAAAAGAAACTAAAGAAGGACTAAAATTAAATGTTGTGACTCAGTTGTTAGCATATGCAGATGATGTAGACTTACTGGGGGATGATGTGAATACAATTAAGAATAATGCTAAAATATTTTTCAAAACTGCTAAAGAGATAGGTTTGGAAGTTAACAAAGAGAAAACTAAATATATGCTTACAGGCCGAAACCAAGTGTTAGGTAATAATCAAAATCTAATTATTGATAACAACTCGTTTGAACCAGTTTCCAAATTCAAATACTTAGGAGTAATATTAACAAATGAAAATTATATTAAAGAGGAAATAAAAAGTAGGCTTAATTCAGGAAATGCATGTTACTTCTCTCTTCATAAACTTTTGTCTTCTCGTTTAATATCTAAGAAACTGAAAGTTAAAATATACAAAACAGTAATTTTGCCTGTAGTATTATATGCATGTGAAACTTGGTCCCTTACATTGAAAGAGGAACATAAATTGAGAGTATTTGAAAATAAGATCCTTAGGAAAATCTTTGGACCTAAAAGGGATGAGGAGACAGGTGAGTGGAGAAGGTTACATAATTTAGAACTACATAATTTGTATTCATGTCCAGATATTATTAGAATAATTAAATCAAGAAGACTTAGGTGGGCAGGCCATGTGGCACGAATGGGAGAGGAACGAGGAGTTTACAGGATTCTTGTTGGGAAACCTGATGGTAAGAGACCTGTAGGAAGGCCAAGACGAAGATGGAGGGACAACGTTGAGATGGACCTAAGGGAAATCGGTAGGGATGGAAAAGAGTATATAGAACTTGCTCAAAATAGGGAAACATGGAAGGCCTGTGTTGCTGCAGCCATGAACCTTCGGGTTTAAGAAGGCTAGAGAGTTAGTTAGTTTTGGTATTATTATTCTTTTAGCATGGTGCCTTAGAATCTCTCCAGTACAGATACTGGAGGACTTAGTATTTTAGTTATTAGAACTTAGAACAAGTATGAACTTGTAAACTGTAGCAAATATATAAGCGAGTTGCCCATGAACTAATCTGAGTTATTACTCCCCTCAAGCAGGGGTAGAACAATGCAAGGTACATGAAAAATTTGACTTGGCCTTGGTGCCTGAATTTTTAAATTCAGTTCTATTATTTCTTTTTTTTTTTTTTTAATATTTCGACTTTGCTTATATAAATTTCCATTATCTTTTTTTTTAATAACAAGTACATTATGTGTTTTTTTAATGTTTGTGCATTTTCTATATAATTAAATCAGAATAACAAACATGCCATTATAAATTTTTGCACTTTTGCTAGTTAAATTTTAAAATCTGAAACGATATGGTACAGCCCGCCACATATTAGAATGTATCGCATGGTTATTCATGTTGTTACCAGTTGAGCATTATTTAAGAAGGCCATTCTGGTGCAAGAATTAAATACTTTTAATCCAATTTTGTATTAATTAATTAGATGTTTTAAGGTCTCAGTTCAAAATGTGTAGCTTAGTTGAATTCATGGCTTTCTTAGCTTTATTTGCAAGCAAAAAAAGTCTTGGCTCCTGAATTATTTTTAGTTTTGTCTACCCCTTCTCCCTATCCTTAGGTAAAGCTACCCCTGCATATGGCAACATGCCATGAAGCGGAATATGAGTGTAAGGATCCACACATTTACAATCTCGGCCACTTGTCTTGGTGAAGTGATCAGCACCATGCTCTGGCTACCTTTAAACCATTGAAAAACTATACAGGTACTCACAAATTAGTTCCAATCTCTTGAGTTTCTTTGTTGTAGCCATAAAGGACCTCGATATGAGCATAATAATACAAACTTCAATAAATATTGGTACCAGAACCACAGGGTTCACGAGACCAACAACAGTCATGGAACCCAGAAATGTAAGAATTATCTGGAAGAATAATAATTTAAAAAATGTTTAAATATTTACAGCGTAAACAATATTATTTCTTTTAATCAGGGCAGAACTCATGACAATACTGATGTTCCAACCAATATTTTCCCAGAGCTTAAATACAACACAAGTTATGGGAAATACTGAATTTCAATTCTGTACCAAAATTGTATGGCAAAAGTACACTTGACAATCAGATTATGTCATAAATGAATCCAAGAATACTTTAATTGAAAACTTTATGTGGCATAATTGGAATGGAACAGTTGTGCAAACATGAATGCTGGGAAAATATGGTCAAATGTATTGAATTACACAGTACACTCCTTTAATTCAAACTTGGATAATTTGAATTATTTAGTACTGAACAGATGTTTATTACCCTTGAAATTCCTATAGAAAGCAATGTTAAAAATTCATATGTAATTCGAATTTTCGAACCTTTTATTTCAGTGGTTCTCAAACTTTTTCAATCCGGGGCCCACCTTGAAGGATATTGCACTTCATGGGACCCATAAGCATGGGTACTGGCAGAATTACTTATAGGGGTGTGCACACAGTTTATAACCATACTTTTGCTAACATCGAAGCCTTTTCTTTTTTGCACTTGCTTAAACAAATTAGACATATTTCATTCTAGAAAAGTAAATATGTAATTTAAGACACTAATTTACTCTAGTCTAACATATAATTACAGTGCCTTGAATAAGGTAGTGTGGAAAACGACCCAAGAAACTGGTTCCCCGAGACGATGACAAGTAGATGGCAGTGCGATCGACCCAGGTGCTAATTTTGTTATGAAAGTAATGTGGCTTAGTTAGTTTTTGGAATATATTGTGAAGATTTGTTTCTCTAGAAAGGCGGTAAGTGAATTGATGGAAATAGTTATATTTGTGGAGTGATTTGCAGTCACGAAATGGCATTAATTTGGAAAGAAAAGTAAAATAAAACTAATAAATAAATAGCATGCGTAACACAAGAAGAAACATCTCAATGTGATTCCGGAAGTCAGGTCTTGGACTGTGTATTAGAGTTTATTTTTCTATGTTATTAGAATATAAATAGTATCCTGAGAGATATTTCATACCGAGGCGACAAACCACAAGTGTCGCTTGAAAGCGAGCAGTCGGAAATCAATGAAGCCTTTAGAACCGTAGGGACAAAAGCTCTGACTGCACCGTTTCCTCAAGGAGATTTTACACCAAAGCGACACGCGACAAACGATACGAGGATTTCACACCAAAGCGACACGGGTCATTCGGTCCAAGGCAACTTTCATACCGAAGTGACACATGTTGCTTGGAAAGGAGCCAATCAAGAGCAACATTTCACATCGTAGCGGCATGACGGGAAGCACAGGCCAGCATTCGGTTGGTGAAATCCTCAAGCGATAAGTGGCGCGTGCCGCTTGTCGACTTGGTGCGCAATCTCACTAAAGCAAGACACTCATTGCATCGCGTATGCGCGAACAACAAACCACGGCAACATGTTGCAAGCTATTGAGGAAATGGTCCAGTTTGAGTGACGCAGAAGCGACAAAGCGACACGTGTGGCTTATCGTGTTGCCTAGATCTGTTGTTGTAATGTGTGGTTTATTGTGTTGCCTATCTGATGTTCGCTAATAGACTGAAGCCACCATGTCGCTTGTCACTTAGTTGGGAACTCCCCCTGTAGCACGTCGCTTCGGTCTCAGCACCCTTCCTTTAAGGAGCTTTCCGACCGAAGTAACAAGTAGCACGCGAATACGCCATATGAACGTGTCGTTTGCTGTTTGGACCCTCATGTGCAATGAATGCTATTTTACAGTCTGGAAGTGTGTGTCACTAGTGTGACAGTGTGAACATCCGTGTCGCTTGTCCCATTGGTTTGAAAGTTTCCTTACACTCATGTCGATGGCACTAAGAAAGTTTTGTGGGGTTCCCCTTGTCTTTTCATGCAATCATCATCGCCGCGATTAGTTTAAAGCGGAAGAAAAGAGTCAGTAAATATCAAAAATACAAATGCTTCAGTGTGTATCTATATCTTTAAAAGAAATGATGATGATGATAATAATAATGAACCTAATTCATGCACAAAAATTTAGTTGCCAAGAACATTCCACGCGTAATTTTTATCCCGTATTATTAACGAAAGTATGACGATAACAGGACGTGGTCGACTGTCTAGAATGTTCGTTAATATCTTCACGACCACTGTACCAAATATCATAGCAATTATCACATTCATAGAAATGCTTCATGTAAAAGAATCAGACGTTGCAGCGAAAACTCCATTTACTTCCATTATAAGCAGTCGAACACCAAGCACCGGAGTCAACACCAGCGCCTCTAGCGGATCATTTTCGAGTGGAACCAGCCAGAGAGCGCAGAAAAATGCCGTTTTCCACACTACGTTATTCTAGGCGCTGTAATATAACTAAACACACATGCTGAAACTAAAAACATTTTTTCTTCTTTTTACTCACTGAACTAATGTGAAGGTTGGGGCTGCCTTTTCCACATAAGATGGGGTATGTTGGGTTCAATGGTGGTTAACTTAAGTCGTAAATCTGAGTGCACGTCAAGTCTATTTGTGAACTTGCTTTTCAATTGAATCAGAGATTAAAATCTCTTTTCACACAAATATGAGGTGGAGAACAGCATGACCAATTTTAATGCCTCATCCAAAAGTTCAAGATACTCACCTCTTAAGAATGCATTGCTGCAAACCGAAATGAAAACTGCAGATATTCTATCCCTCGACTCAAATATCAGAGATATGCCAGTACTTGACCATGAAAATGATGATGGTGAGATCAAAAATCAACCACTCAACGTGTTTGGGCAACAAGCTAGTTTATACATATATGTACCCTAACCAGAACCATTCTGATTACAGAAGTACAGTTTGAGGACTCGGAAATATAAAAAATAGGAAATTATAAAAATTACAAAAAATTTGTGAAAGAAAGTTTTATAAATTTATTAAAGTTAAAATTGTCCACAATATTATAAATTCTAAATTTCTAAAATAATTTTTTACAAATCTGACATTTTATTACTGTTAAAAAATCAAATTTTGCATTTCAAGTTTATATTTTTAATAATTTTGAAACTTGATTGATTGATTGATTTGGTTTATTTTACTTTGCCTTTTTTGCCACTTTTGGCTAATTGCAAAGATGAAGATGAGTAATGATATGATGAAATTGATGAACGGAGGCTCACAGGCTGTGATTTCAACATGGGACCCCTGGCATTGTAGCATGCTGTGCTAATAACTCTGCCAAGGAGGCCAGGAATTTTGAAACTTGGGATTGCACACTTTGTATTCTATCAGTACAGCCCTAATGTACATGAATGACGTCGTAAAATTACCTGGAGACAATCCATCATTGACAAAATAAGTATTGAATCTATGGCATCTAAATCAGTGGTGAACCTCGTATTTATTTGCCCTAAAATAAACAGAAAAATGGGATAAAAAAAACATGCTAATTCTAAATTTTTCATCAAAGCTAACCAGCATATTCACCACTACATGTAAATAATTATCTAGATCTATATAATGAACTAGATTACTGTCAATTATAACCAATTATCATTTACTCTCCCTGATGCCATAGTGATGGCACTGTCGCCTTGTAATCAAGAGGTCCCAGGTTCGATACCATGAGGAAACACACTGCAAAGTGGTGAAGATCTCACTTTAAACTGTATGTAAAGTCCCATTTAGCCTATCTGTGCATGAAGTGGCCTTGAAACACAACTTAAACAAACATTTGCTTTCATTGTGTAACAACAGTGTCTAAATATGTCAAAATTAAGTGAGGACACTTAAAATGCTTCAAAATGTACAAGAACAGCTGGACAAAGCAAAATTTAATATAAACAAAAGTAGGGCTAAGCCGATATCACTTGAAAGATATGATGTTACTCTTACCAATTCCCACTGATACAGACACTTGAAAATTGTAACAATTCAAAGTAATTCAAAATAGATAAAAAAAATTATATATGCATTTTTCATTCAAACTACCCATCTCATAGTAATCTACCAAGAATTGTGCTTTAAAATATTCATAATTTCACATGAGATAATTGTTTAATCAAACAATCAATTTCCCCCCACAATGTTGTTGTACATAATAAATAAAATATTGCATTTTGCATAATTCTCAGGATGTTTACATACTGCAAAAATGTCAAGTAGTACTGTTGCAGACCCCAAGAGACACCTGGACTCGAGAAAAGTATCAATTGGTATTGATGACTAGGGGTGTGCAGGACAGAATTTTTTGGGTTGTGATGGGATCAAGATGAGAAATTTTTTAAAATCCCAACATTTGGGATGTGAAATTTTCCGAAGCTCTGGAAATCTAGATTTCTACATATGATTTTCAATTTAAGTTAATGTGTTTGCATTTCTCGAATAAGAACTAACAATTTCCAATAAGTTCCAGAAACTTACAATGCAGAAAACATCGAGAATTAATGACTTTTTAAAATGACCATTCTGTATTTCCCGACTGCTCGGAATTCTGAAAAGTCCGGAAGTCATTTCCCGAAGTCGGGATCAGGAATGGAATTTTTTTTTCACGATCCCAGTCCCGAATTTCGGGATCCCGCACACCAATATTCGTGACTAAATTCCAACTTAATTTTTTTCAAAATCGATACCACTGGTAACAGTCCCAGCTCAGCACTAAATAAAAGTGTTCGCTACACCTCGTATTGTACAATTTAATTAGGATTACCTGATGTAGTCTTATCCAGAAACTCTTTGGTGGCTCTAATAACAGAATTCAGCATCTTGTTATGCAACTTCAAGCTGGCTCTCACACAAAGAATGCTGAACATCAACATTCTGAATATGCAAAAGAAGCACATGAAAATTATTAGAGTAGTATAAATATGCACACTTGCAGTTGTGTTAAATTCTCTCCTGTAATTGCTTGTTGTACTCTTCTCTTCTTCCTGCATCCTAATTAAAACAAAAGAATAATATAAATATTAATTTCCATGCAATGCAAAAACAAAACCAATACAATTAAATAACTTCGGGTTGAGCTAATGTTGTTATCAGTGATATCAGTATATAGTGGAACCCTGATTTTATGTTCCACGATTTTATATTTCCCCACATTATACATTCAATCTTGATGATTCCCAACATAGCAAATTATTAAAGTTTTCCTAGACTTTACACTTTCTGCATTTTAAGTTATTTTCAGCTTGGTCCCCTGAAAAATGTAAATCGAGGTCCACTGTATACTTCTCAACAGTTCAGGTAGTCTGTTACATGATGCATTGATATGACAATAAAATTAATACATTGTCATAATAACATTTGAAAATGGTTAGGCTAAGTTCAGAGTTCCACATTTGTGCAATACTTATTTATAATTTTGGTCATATGATTGCTCAAAATTTATTCATACAATGCAAGTGTCTGAAATTACTATTTAAAACTAATTTTCTTGAATATGATGTTTAATAAAGCCAATTTGTATATCATGACAAAATTATTAAATTGTGCAATAGTTTGAATTCATATTTATAACAGTTATTTTTGACTGATAACATGAAAAGCAAATATCTTCAATCATATGTGTTCTTTCAGACAAGCAAGACAAGAAACATTCAAATTTATAATTAAATTTATTAAAATTTTGTACATTTTCATTGGCATCAAGGTTTATATACAAAGGTCAACAACTCTTTAAAATTGTTCAATGTATAATATGATGTCATTCTTGGTCTTTTGTATCAACATTCAAAAAATTGTAATTGTAATCACTAGATAAGTATCATTATATACATTGCAAAATAGCTGTAACAGAGCAAATATGTACATTTACTTCACAAACATCAACGCTGTTAAGCACTTATGGACAAAAATATTAAAAAAACAATTGAAGATAACACATGCTAAAAATCTTGCTTGAATAGTTTCTCTGATACTAATGGTCTGTGACTTTTATTGTGATCTCATGACAGAACAAAGATAAGTACAAATGTGGCAATATGTGATGAATTTATATTTGTACAATTATTGTTGCTTTTAAAGCATTAGACTTTGTAATTTAATGACAAATTGGATGCTTAAGCTATATAGAAGCCTTTTCTGGATCTTGAAAGAACTTTGATTATGGTATAATCCAGTGGCGAAGCTAAGGCGTAAATACTGGGTAAGCTGAAAAATCTGCTTATTTTTTTTTATACAGCAGGTCCATGCATCGATTCTTGTTGGTCGCAAAAATATCAATTACTCTTTCCTTGAAGCCTTGATCAATGGAAAGTTCTTTAACCAGTTTTTTTTTTTTAAAAAAAATGGCTATTGTACACTTCTCAACATCTTATTTGACCACCCCGAAATAATTCTAAGTTCCGAAATCGTAAACTTAGCAACATTGCACTTCGGCTCCGGGTGAGAGTAGCCAACTTTGAGTAGGTCCTTCCACTAGACGAAAAACGCTGCGGTGAGAGGTTTTCAATTTAACACTTTCCATGAACTTAGAAACTATAAACCGCTATTATAATACGCAATCAAACAAAAATAATAAATTGGAAAAAGAACCAAGAAGGATATTTACGATTCTGCTTGCTCCACTTGAAATTTGGGGGGTTTGAAACACTGAATAGAGTTTTTCTCCACCTGGAGGAAATTGCCATCAAGTTTGTGCAGAAAGAAGCAAATTTGTGAGGAGTTTATGCGACTATTTATTTACAATACTTTGCATAATATCGAACAGTTCTCAAAAACATATATTTTACACGACTTGTCGAGAAAATGTGCTTGAAACACAGGAAGGTAGGAGTCTTCATAAACGTCAATATGTTTTTAAGGTTATTCTTCATTAAGTTAACATAGAGCAGTTGGTTAGGCGCCATTCCTTACTTTTTGTCAAGCGTGAAAGGTCGCGGGTTCAAATCCCACCCTCTCTTCCTTTTTTTTTTGTTTGCTGAACAGATACGGTTCATATTATAATATTTAAAAAATAAATCCGATGCACACTTGAGGGACGTCCCTTCTACACATATTTCCCCTTAGAAGCTGGAGATTTCCAGGATTTAAAGTTAAAACTTTTCTTTTTAGTTATTGTTCATATGTTGTGTTAACACACACATCATGATTAATTCACAGATCACATATATGTATTCAGGATGCAAAATGTAATGTCATTTAAATTTGTATTGTGTGTTCTTCACTGACACCTAAAATATTGATTATTTGATTTCGATATACTAAAAAAAAGGTATACAGTTATGTTGAATAGTGATGTAGTGCATTACTGTAACGAAGGAGAACATTTAATGAGTTCAAATTGCTAAGATTGGTTATTTTATGTCCGTTCCTTCATAATGACTGTTGTCAATCCCCTCACCACCATCTTACCATCCATCTAAAACTAATAGTAAATCGCTAATTAACGTAAGTAAATTGTTATTGCAACAAAGGTTGATTCGATAAGAAACTACTAATAAGTATTTATATAGTGAGTGACAAACAGAAAAATTCAAAACCTCATAATGATCGTTAATTCCTCACTGCTTTGTATCTAAAATGTTCGTCTTCTTTGAACAGAAAGTACGAGTATCAGATATAACAAACTTTCCGCACTAACTTTGCAATATTCGAAATCACCATTACAGACTTAGCTCTATGTAACTTGATTCTGCCCATTCCACGTGGCATGTGACTTCCTCCTATCATTGAAATAACTTCCTCCAGCTATTTCCTTTCCTCTCGTGAAATACAGAGACCAATGTTAACTTCTCAGCACGGTGGATAAACTTTACATCCAACGATAAACTCCTGAAAAAATCCTGCCTAGGTGGAGAAGCGAACCTATGACCTCCCTCTTGAAAATCAAGTACGCTACGTCTTCTGCAGATAGCTCATGTTAAAATTTGCTACCAGTTAGAAGAAACCAATTCACACATAATGTCAGATCTATATTTTCTTAATGGCAATTTTCATGAGGAAACGAATTCAGATAAAATCGAGAAACGCTGTAAGGGAAAAATGATGAACATGTCTATTGGCGTTTTGTCATATTTTGTACATTGTGTAAAAATTCCGTGTTTTGAACAAGCAGTCGTTTAGTTACGATTTATTTTGTTGTTTGTTTAAAGTAGGAACAGGAGAGCGAAAAGGAGTAATTTGAACCAGACCCCGTTTGACAAGAAACTTCAACTTTTTTCCAAAGACTGTATGAAAAGAGAGAGGATAGGGATATTCAACGTATGAAATATAAAATATGTGTGAAATTAAAACAATGGAAACCTTCAAACTATGAAAAACATTTTCGTGGTGGAAAACTCCAATCATTTTCGAAATATGAACTTGATTTTTTTCTGTATTATAAAGTGGAGGTACGATCCCTCAGCAAGAAAGTTTTAAGTAAGCTATCTCCAACTTTTTCAATGGTCAAAATTACTAATTAGGATCCGGAAGTTGATGAAAAATCAACTTTTTAAAAAAACAATGCTAAACCTGATATCATGTCCGTTTCCCTTCAGTTAGAGCCGGAAAACACTAACTAACTAACTAACTAACTCTCTAGCCTTCTTAAACCCGAAGGTTCATGGCTGCAGCAACACAGGCCTTCCATCTGTCCCTATCTTGAGCAAGATCTATATACTCTTTTCCATCCCTACAGATTTCCTTTAGGTCCATCTCAACGTTGTCCCTCCATCTTCGTCTTGGCCTTCCTACAGGTCTCTTACAATCAGGTTTCCCAACAAGAACCTTGTAAACTCCTCTTTCCTCTCCCATTCGTGCCACATGGCCTGCCCACCTAAGCCTTCTTGATTTAATTATTCTAATAATATCTGGACATGAATACAAATTATGTAGTTCTAAATTATGTAACCTTCTCCACTCACCTGTCTCCTCATCCCTTTTAGGTCCAAAGATTTTCCTAAGGATCTTATTTTCAAATACTCTCAATTTATGTTCCTCTTTTAATGTAAGGGACCAAGTTTCACACCCATATAATACTACAGGCAAAATTACTGTTTTGTATATTTTAACTTTTAGTTTCTTAGATATTAAACGAGAAGACAAAAGTTTATGAAGAGAGAAGTAACATGCATTTCCTGAATTAAGCCTACTTTTTATTTCCTCTTTAATATCATTTTCATTTGTTAATATTACTCCTAAGTATTTGAATTTGGAAACTGGTTCAAACGAGTTGTTATCAATAATTAGATTTTGATTATTACCTAACACTTGGTTTCGGCCTGTAAGCATATATTTAGTTTTCTCTTTGTTAACTTCCAAACCTATCTCTTTAGCAGTTTTGAAAAATATTTTAGCATTATTCTTAATTGTAATCACATCATCCCCCAGTAAGTCTACATCATCTGCATATGCTAACAACTGAGTCACACCATTTAATTTCAGTCCTTCTTTAGTTTCTTTTACCTTCCTTACAGCATATTCTAAGGCAAAATTAAAGAGCAATGGAGATAATGCATCTCCTTGTTTTAACCCATCATGAATTATAAATTTGTCAGACATATTATTACCCACACGAATTTTACTTTCTGTTTCACTGGTGCATATTTTTATCATACTAACAAGCTTCTTAGGTATTCCAAACTCTACTAATATATTATATAATTTATCTCTTTTGACCGAATCATATGCTTTTTTGAAATCAATGAATAGCTGATGGACATTT
Source organism: Lepisma saccharinum (assembly GCF_977018435.1). Taxonomy (NCBI): domain Eukaryota; kingdom Metazoa; phylum Arthropoda; class Insecta; order Zygentoma; family Lepismatidae; genus Lepisma; species Lepisma saccharinum. Next base: position 81,615,393 of record NC_139238.1, on the reverse strand, counting down.
TGATTATATTCCCACTTTTTTTCAAGTGTCTGTCTGATGTGAAAAATTTGATCTGTAGTTGATCGGTTACGTTTAAATCCACATTGATAATCACCTATAATTTCATTAGCATATGGGGTTAGTCTTGTTAAAAGAATGTTAGATAATATTTTGTATGTTGTTGAGAGTAGAGAAATTCCACGGTAATTATTGCAGTTTATTTTATCACCTTTTTTAAACACAGGAACAATTATGGATTCTTTCCACTGTTGAGGGATTTCTTCTTTATTCCATATTAAACAAATTAATTTATGAATTTGACATATTAATGAATTTCCACCATATTTAATTAACTCAGCTGGTATTAAATCAATGCCAGGTGCTTTGTTATTCTTAAGCCTTTTAATAGCATCTTTAACTTCAGTCAAGTTAGGTTCTGGAACTAAAGGTTCTGCTGTGTGTACTTCATTTACTTCTGATTTATCTCCTACATGGACATTTAAAAGGTCATTAAAGTAGTTCTTCCATCTATTTAGAATATCGCTTGGGTCAGCTAGAAAATCACCGTCTTTATCTTTTATCAAGTTTACTTTAGGTTGCCACTCCTTTCTAAACTCATTTACACCTTTATATAAATCTCTGATATTTTTATTTTTGCTGTTTGTTTCAATTTCGTTAATTTTGTTTTTCAAGTAATCTCTTTTTTTACTTCTAAACGTGCGGTTAACTTCTCGCTTTATTCTATTATAATTGCTTAGATTTGTATCATCCGAGTTATTTAACCACCTAAGTCTAGCCTGATTTCTTATTTCTATTAGATTATGACATTCATTATCAAACCATGGCTTACTTTTTCTTGGTTTATGGTATCCTATACTTTCTTTAGCTGCTGATTCTATTGCATTACGTATGTGCTCCCAATTCTTATTTACATCTGTTTCATTTATATTTTGATCATCATTTAAATCCTGCAAAACATCAAATCTATTTGACAGTTTAATTTGGTAATCTTTCTTAATTCTTTCATCAGCAAACTTTCCTGTATCAAATTTTAGAACTTTTAGATTTTGTTGCTTATGATTTATCACTGAGAGTCTTTCTCTTAATTTAGCAATTACTAAATAATGGTCACTGGCACAGTCAGCACCTCTATGTGTACGAACGTCAATTATACTAGTATGCCTTCTCTTATCAATGAGAATATGATCTATCTGATTATGAGTTTTACCATCTGGAGAAGACCAGGTATATTTATGGATATCTTTATGTTTAAAAGTGGTACTTTTCATAATTAAATTCTTTGAGGTTGCAAAAGTAACCAATCTTATACCATTATCATTACTTAATTCATGAAGACTTTCTTTACCAATCGTGGGTTTAAATGTCTCTTCTTTGCCAATCTGTGCATTACAGTCACCTATCGCCGGAAAACACTTTCTATTTTAATTTTTTTTTTTTTTTTTTTTTGCATTTTTCGACCTTTTTTGGCTTTTAGTTTATTTGTCAGTATTTTTAAAAATTTTTGTTGCATTTTTACTTATTTTTTAGGTTTATTTTTCTCCTCTGTTGTTTCGTGCATTTTAAATGCATTTACTAGTAAAACCTTTTAGCAAATTCACCATGAATCAAAGATATGGTCAATGGAAAAGCATAATATTATTCTTAACTGAAATATTTGGCAATGGATTAAAATACTTTGTGTGACGATCTACTTTGAGGTTCTTTTTCTGGACACTATTATCGCTTTAATCTGTAGTTTAAAAGTAAAATTAATCAATATTAAATGCAATTACACTCTGGTATTTTCGGATGCTGGCCGACTACAGTATCATAGAAGGCCCACTCTGAAAGGAGATGAATTGGTTGATTTGGTGTTTTAAGTCAACTTTATGCATAGTAAGGCTAATCGGGACTGGACCTACAGTTTAAATTGGGATCCGAACCGAGTGCATTAAATAACGTGAACCGTGTGGTGTAGGGGGATCGTTTGCTTATGGAATGGAAGGTCATGGGTTCAAACTTACTTCTTTGAAAAATCTTTTTCGGGAAGTAAACGGCTTTGGACGAGAATGCTTATCTACGTTTCTTGGATATTTCCGTTGATATTTATGCGATTTATGTCCAGCATTTCCGGATTCAGAAATTTGACATGTAAGTTCTTAATATGTGTTAACTTATAACAGCTGAATGAAAGGAAAAGTATTTCCTAAAATCCTGCTAATCACTGAAAGATTAAAAACATCAGTATAAGCATTACTTCAGGCATGCACAGTGGCGACAATTATGGAGTGTGGAGGGGCAGATTACCCCGCACTATGCTAAACAATATCTACCAAGGGAAAGAAACTGTAATTGCCCCCCCCCCCTTCCCATCCTTGCCCCATCAGTTTTGAAACCCAATCGCCACCACTGAGCATGCATCGCATAAATATTTACAGTAATATCATATAATATTATATATTACGTTATTAGAACACTTCGTACTCGGTAAATAAAAAGGAAAAAATAATAAGGAAAGGGTGGGATTTGAACCTACGATGTTTCGATCTTGACGAAAACAGTAAAAAAACGGAAATACAGTCATCTAACCAACTACTCCAGGAGATTCCTAACAAAGAGCTCATTAAATCACATTAATCTCAGTTGAAGCAACATTGTGCCGGAGTTTCGAACCATTTTTCGCCAAGAACCAAGGAAAAGACACATTTTGCAGAATTGTTTGGTGTTGTGCAAGGTATCTTTACTAAACATTTTGCATAAAATCATCATAAATTTGCCTTCTTGCATTCAAATGTGACCGAAATTCTTTCCAGGTGGATGAGAACCTGTTCAGTGTTTCACAATGCACATAAATTTCCCTATTTTCAAATTTAGAATGAAGAAATTTGAACTATTTTCAACATTCGTATTTCTATTTAACATTTTTTTTGTCTACTCATATATTTTATTACTGCTTTAGGGTATCTCTACTTTATGGAATGTGAAAGAATGACAAGAGCGTTTTCATTCAGGAAGAAGAAATGTTGCAAAGTTGGCTACTCTTAGTTGGCTCTGAAGCACTTTGCTGCCAAATTTATGAATTCCGGACTTTGAAATTTTTCAGGGCGGTCAAATAAGATGTTGCGAAGTGTACTGAGAGAACTTAAGCTTTCATTTTTCATTGAATTACGGAGATAATTTTTTACTCTCTTGAGGGTGCTCATACTTCTTTCGGAGGAAGCTGTTGTAACAGGGAATGTCAAGACCAACTTGATAAGTTGTGTTACTTCTTTGTAGATTGTTTGAAGATCATTGCTAACTATGAATTTTAAAAGGTCTGCAGGAGGTAAATGCTTTTCTTCATAAGCACAGATATTCTATAAATCATTTTCTAATCGTTCTTTGTTGAAAAATGGATATGTGGACAGAAGGTTGTTTAATTTCATCACAGGAAAATGTAGTTTATATCCCCCAAAGCTATTTTGGTCTACCAATTCAACAAATTTTATCTTTTCAAGATCTCCAAAACGTATTTCCAGTTGTACAGTCAGTGTGTCAAGATTTCGTAGGTTAAGCATCTGAGAGCCACGGAGTCTTGTTCACTTACATTTATTTTACTGCAAATCATCTTAGAGTTTTCAACACATAATTTCACAGTATTATATTTTTATAACATGAATACACTATGTGACACACACACAAATACACACACGCATGCACTCGAAGTAAATTAACATTCAACAATGCAGCACATGAACGACGCACTTTGCAGAAGAAGACTAGAAGCACAACAGGTTGTTTCTGAGGCTAGCCGCTTTCACCCAGCGAATCGGCAGTCCCCTCCCCTTACACTCCCCTTCCACCTACACAGAGCTCACGCTGTAGCTGCCTTTTAACGTGCGCTCCTCTTTCTGGCCTGACTGACAAGATATCTGGAAGGATCGACGGAACCAAACATTCGGATTACATAGTTTAATTTGTTTTAATGAACTTTGATTGTTACAGGGTACAAGAACATTTTAATTTCAACATTTTTTGGGTAGGCTAAGCCTCAAAAGCCTCATAGGAGCTTCGCCACTGGTATAATCTTTCAAAAGAGCGAAAAGATGTGGAATGGCACTCATATGTATAATATATGCTATGTTGAATTTGAAGCAGTTAATTCCTATCTGCTTTCATCTCCATTAACAAGCAAGCTTAGAAATGCTACAATACTTCAAATAGATGCTTTGAGGAAAGTTACATAAAGTGAGCATTAAGTAGGAGCATTAAGTCGTGGTATAACAAATTCAAGACCACAGGATCTGTTACTGACACAACGAGAAGTGGCTCACCATGAACCTCAGACGAAAGGGTGGAAGATGTCAAAGTGGTTTTTGTGCGTAGTCCAAAGAAATACGTGCATACGGCCTCACGTGAATTACAGATGCCAAAAAGTTATGTTCATGATGTGTTACACAAACGTTTACTGTTTTGTGCATACAAATTGCAAATCCTGCAGGATTTGTTGCCCAATGATGGCACACGTCGGTATAACTTTGCGGTGAAAATGTTATCACACATTGACGCTGATAATCGCTATCTGGAACGTGTTGCTTTTTCAGACGAGGCAGTCTTTCATGTCAGTGGTTTAGTGAATAGACACAACATACGTATCTGGGGTAAAAGGCCCCTCATGAGGTGAGGGAGTCGACCATAGGCAGCCTGAAAGTGAATGTTTGGTGCATGCTGCTACATGACAGAATAATCGGACCATTCTTTTTCTGTGAGGACACCGTAACATTTGGAGTGTATCTCGACATGTTGCTATTTGTATGCTGTTCCTCAATTGCTAGAATACCACTCAGATGTTATCTTTCAACAAGACGACGCACCGCCACATTGGAGTCCTACCTTGATCAGACATTTCCTGGAAAATGGATTGGTCGAGATGGACCGACAGCATGCCCTGCATGATCTCCAGAAATAACCACTTTAGATTTTTTCTATGGGGTTATGTGAAAGACAATGTCTACAGAACTCCTGTATCCGATCTTGCAACAACGGATAACCCAAGTCATCATATCAATCCCTCCTGTGATGTTGGCTAATGCATGGCAAGAAGTTGAATTTCAACTAGATATACTCCATTCTACCAAGGGTGCTCACATGGAGATTTATTGATTTCTTTCCTATTGCCAACAAAACTTGAATAGTTTCCGAATATTTTGGTACCATTTGTACATGTCTATGTTGCATATAGCGGAAACAGTTAATTTTTGTTTTCATACAAAGACTTCTCAGACACCCGGTACAATCTGAATGTTTTAGGTTAAGACATCCCAACATTCATCAGATCCATTCATTCCTCGCAGATCGTGAAAGCTTAAGGGCATGAGGACCATTTCCCACATCCAGCAACTCACGAGAACCCTAAACTGTTCCTTCCCCACTGGGGAAAGAAAGGTCTGTGCACTGGATGGTTGTAGGAGGGGGAGAAAACTTAGCATTATGCTTATGGGAGCATTATTTTACTTGTTCTCTTTGGATCATCAAACTTCCGATGGTGTAGAAACACATAGTGGGAACAGGACAGGTTGAAGATTTTGCTTGTGTTACGAAAAGTCGAAACTTCAATTTCATTAGCCGTAACTTGAAGTTGAAGTTGCTTGTCCATAAGGAATACATGGGAGTCTATAAATAATTATTCATCATATTTCTTACAGATCGTATCTATCTTAATAATCAACTTCAAAAACTGCTTCCATTCGCAACATGGGGAGAAATTCAGAGTCTCTCGTCCCATGCTTTGCTTTCTTAAGTAGCACTGCCCATGCCGACGATACTTAAATAAATGCATACCTGAAGTGATACTGTCACTCTTCGCTGTAAGAGGCACTAGAAATTTTTGTGCAAGAATCAAGTTACTGATATAGTAAGTAAATATTAAGTAGCAATAAGGACAATACCAGCAATAATAATAATAATAAAATAAAAATATATTATTATATCCTTTGAAAGAGACTTCTACTCAATACACCAGATGCACAAATATCTGACAGACCCGTTATCCTTTATTCAGATTTTAAATCTGTAATATATTGAAATACAGAATTATTCTCATATCCTTGTCATTTTGTCCCACCCCTTTCAACCAAGAACATTTTCTCTAAAATGAGGAAAAATATTATTCACAAATTTATGGAATTGGGAACACTCTCTTACAGAACTCTTTACTTTTTGGAATAAGAGATTGAAGTTCTGACAGTCACTATATCACACACACATACACACAGACCATATAATAAGTTTAATGTACCAGAATTTCAGCCAATAAACTTGTCCTGATAGCGCAGCTTGTGAGACTATGAAGAGAATGACTACAAAGAATATGAAGCATACGTTTCCTCCTGCACCAAAGTACTTGGCATACATGCTGCACTTGAAACCATCATGCATCTTAAATTCTTCCAGGTAATCCCTTAACTTGTCCTCATCATATCTTTCAACTGGTAGAGTTATGTACTGGAAAAAAAATATATTTTTTTTTAACTTACTGGAAACTTGGTGAGAATTTGAAACACAGCCAGTGACTAGTTAACCATGAATTATTCATTCACCTCCTGAATTAATGTAAATAAGTAAGTGACTCTGCATTAGATTTTTTTAGAAAAAGAAACTGCTTATGTGGATATTTAATTTACAAAACTTTCATATGGATATTACATCTTCATATGCATCCAATTAAAAAAAAGGGCAGAATCTTGTGCTAACTTACAGACTATTTATAGAAATAACAGATCAGTACAATTATCAATATAGTGGAACCATGATTTTTACATTCCCATGTTTAACATTTTCTTGCTTTGTACATCCAAACTATTTAGTCCCAAAAGATCAAAATTAGGGCTGAGCCAATACTGACGCTCATGGACACTGACGAAGCCACATCCAAAAGGGACCCCAGTGAAGCTGACACCACTGGTGTCATTAAGACATTGACGGCACCGGAGAATCTGCAGACACAGGATACTATGGTTAGCCAGTTCCGTGTGTCCCAACCAACCATTCACCAAAGGTTACATCTCAATTACGTACAGATGGGTCGATGCAAAAGGATGAAGCAATTTCGTTCATCAGTGCACTGAAAGTTATCCACGCAGTTTTATGGTTGTGGCTGGCATTTGTTACAGGGGAAAACTGAAGCTATGTCACGTTGCCAACAATGTGAAAATCAATGCTGCATATTATCAGGAAAATGTTTTGACTGATATTTAGAACCCTGAAATCACCACAATTTATGGTGTGGATACCAACTATGTGGAGCTGCATCAGGACAAGGCATCGAGTCACACAGCCAAATCATCGCTGGCATTCTACAGACGGATGGAAGCTAGTACTGGGATTCGTGCTATTCCCTTTTCCGACATCCCCGTGAAGAGTCCCGATGCCAGCTCCATGGACTACTGTGCACTTGGGCTTCTGAAACACCACGATTTCCGGCCTCTGGAAAGTGGCCCAACAAGAGTGGAATAATATACCCCTTGTACACCTGCAAAGCGGTCTTCTCCAGTGGAAACTGCACTTTCGGGCAATCATCAAGAGTGCTGGTCGTCACATCGAACACAACCGGTGGTGGCAAGGCGTAGCTTTTTTCCTAGGAAGAAAAGTTTCACTCCTGGCACCCCTAGAGGTGGGAGTGGGAAGGGGGTGAACACTTCATAGTCATCTATAGGGAAGTGTATCAGCCTCTGTATTGGTATCGACCGATACCAGTGGTATCAGAATCAGAAAGTATCACTAGGAATTTATTTCCCAATACCTGCTGATATATTTCCCACATCTTAGTCTTTCACGGGGTCTGCAAAAATGCCACGCAACAATTCATTCATTTCGCAGCAGCATTGTATGGGTATTGGTTCATACCAGTTATTTTAATATTGTGATGTAATTCTTGAATACTTTTAAGAAATTAATGTATAAAATTGGAGTGAAATACTTACACAATAATATTAATCAATATTTTGATCAACTTTTAATTGTTACAATTCTTAGCATTGATATTGGTATTGGTGAGAATTAACGTTTGAATGGGTGTTTGTTCAGAGTGGTATCGGCTCGGCCCTAATCAAAATGTTGCACATAGAGCCACATATTTATGGTGAATAAAAGATCTACATTTCAGTACAAAAACTGGGCACATTTCAGGATCAAAAGCAGTGTATAAAATGGCATGTTAAAGTGGTAAATAAAACCCTAAATTTGATTTTAAAACTACACTTATTACACAAAATAAACATTTTCCCTTCTAATAGCACATTTATGTAGTTATCAGAGTATTAAATTTATTCCTGTGTAAAGTAGTCTATTTTTGAATCTCAAATATTTACAGAATTAAACAATTTTCAGTGATTTGCATAACTCACAAGATAATTCAGACTTCAGAAAGTGTCACGTTGGTAAATAAACCCTAATTTTGTGTTTAAGAGTATATTTTGCATATTGCAATTCATTTTGCATGATTTTGTGACAAAATGTGGTATGAAAATGCACTTCACAATGACGTTACCACTAAACCAGTATGTCTGTATCAGCCAATACGGTATTGGAACTTGCACACAGCCTAATGATCTCTCCTTCAGTGGGAGTGTTCCATGTTCAATCCCCAACGAAAGCTACAAAATTTCAGTGTTGACCCAACATCGTGAGGGCAGTTCCGGAACTACATGAAATATTGGCAGACTCCAGCCTTTAAAGTCAGATAACAGAGAAGATGGGATTCAAAGTGTTGCCCAAGTATCATCCAATGGAAAGCTGCTTGGCAGGTATTGGCTCTCAAGAGGAAGGATGGAAGGGAGAGGGGAGACAGAGAGACTGTGAGCTTGGGAGAGTAAGCATCTGTAATCAGGAGACATGCATGTTCATTTTTGACAGAAGCATGAGATGTGAAATAACACACTATAATGTTAGTTTTCATGGTTTTGAAAGGTTTCGATATTGATTCATTGATATTGTTTATTTTACTTTGCTTTTCTGTCACTTTTGGTTAACCTTTAGGAGGCCAAGGACATTTTCAAAGGTAACCAATCCCCTTGCTGCCTGAGTCGATTTTGAGCAAAATGCCGAGTTTCAATTAAATGAGTGTAGATCGGAGGCTAATTGCCCTAGAGAGATGAATGATATACCGTTGTACGCGGAATGAATCACAGATTCAGACGATATAAAATTTATGCACATTCGGCATATATATGGAGGGGGGAGGGGAATCCCCCCAAAAATATTTTTTTAAAAAAGAGAATTGGGGTTTTCCCCCGCCCCCCTGAAAAAAAGGATGGAAAACATTCATTTTGACCTCGGGTACCGATAAACAAACTTCCTTCGAATGCAGTGAGGGAAACACTTTGCTTTAGAACAACAAAGCTGGCCTTCCTTTGTCGGCAAAATTTTTCCCTTGAAAAAAGAGGCATAAAAGAAGTCTCGTTTTACCCGCCATTTTCATGGGAAAAAATTGCAACAATCATTTCTGTTAAATACATGTGTTAACAACAATATATAAAAAAATCGGAATTCTAGCCAAAAATAGCAAAGTTATAACGTAAAAACTACGACCTTGACAAAGCGTCTCGATCAAGAAGATCGGGCACCTGAGGGTTACCTAAGAGCATCTCGATCTAGACGATCGAGCACCTAAAGGTTAAACACGAAAATGAGTGTGAATGATGATATGATGTCTCAGACTGGTATTCGAACCTGCTACCTTGTTTTGTTATGAAATTAAAAAAAAGAACTGCAAAATGCAAAATTAACTTTTAAATATGAAATTTAGTGAATATTTACTGACACCATGCTTCCTGAAGTCTGAATTATCCTGCGAGTTATGCAAATCAGGAAAATAGATTAATTCTGATGTGAATATATTGAGAAGCAAAAGTGGACTACTTCACACAGGAATAAATTTAACTACACTACATCCTTAGAAAGGAAATGTTTAATTTGTGTAATAAATATAGTTTTTAAATTAAATTTAGAATTACATTCACCATTTCAACATCGAAATGTTAGTTTATGTACCACTTTTGATCCCGAATGTACCAAAATCTTGATCTTTAATTCTCCATAAATACATAGCCTTAGATTTATCGGCTGATTTATTGAAACTAAAGTAAAATTTAAACCAAATATTTATAAATAACTCCAAAATAAGAAAAAAAAACCTTACCTCAAATGATGTTTGAACTGGAATCAAGATTCGTACTGAGCTTTTTACCATAGGGTCACTTCCAATCCATGTTGCAGGAACAATGAAAGAAGGAACCAAATTAACCTGACTTGTTGGTTCTGACACAATGTTACTCATATTGTCAGTCTCATGTTGCTTTGTTAGTTCTTCAAGAAACCCGCTAGATTCAATTTCTTCGTATGTTCCTTGAAATTGAATCTTTCCCTTTACAAATAAAAATTTTTTAAAAAAATATAAAAACATCTCAATATTTATAAAGCACAGATTAGATTATGCCTCATTAGAACATGTTTATGAATAAGCAATACAAGTGAATTTTACATTTATTTCATTGGTTTTTATAGCTACAAAAAAGCAATTACACTCAACACAGATACATTGTTTAAATCTCCAGTGGGCATTCATACACAAAGAAGAGGAAAAAGTAAAATATTAACAACCTTGTTGTGTGTATATGTGTAAAAGCATTGAATGAATAAAAAGCATAAAAACCAGAAAAGTGTAATTAGTATTTTATATGATGGCTGGGAAGTGTTTTGTCAGAATAATCAGCCATCCTGGATATGAATCAATGCAAAATGGAGTGTAACGGATGGATTTTCAACCATTCCTTACAATGAACCAAATTAATAAAATACATTTTATGTTTCATAAAATATTTGAACTGATGGTATTTGACTTGGTGCTAGTCTTAACAATACTGGAAGTATACTTTATTATACGCATATCAGTGTGCAACACTAAAGCATACAGTCTCTGTCCCTTTGCGAACCAGCAGCATGGAAAAACTATAAGTCCAATTCATTGGCCAAAGGCCAAGGTTGGAATAGGGAGAAATGGTTAACCCATAAAAGGGTTAGTAAACAACTTCAAGGTTCTCTGAAACAAGGAAAACCGTGATCTTGTGATTTCCCAAATATGGATAATTGCTCTAGGACTAAATATGGGGATCTGATGATTACCCATCATGAGTAAATTGAGGAAATGGACTTATGTACAAAGAGCCACTAAGATCGGAATGACTTTGAAAGGTCACTGGTAAGCAAAGGGGCAGGAAGACACCTTGATATATCCCCCACCCCCAATATGGAACAGTATCCCAGTCCAGGAAAATTGCTGCTCGACGCCAGACTGCACCAGCCAATACCTCTGAGTAAGGTAATGGACTTCTCTTTATTTTACTATTGCTAAATCTCGGATAGTCTCCTACAGAAATATTAGAACTTAACTAGGTTAGGGTAGGAACTTTGAAATACTGTATGTAAGAAGTGTGTCAATAAACTATAAGAAATATCATAGAATGCTTTGTATTTTCAAGTGTCTAAGGATTTCAGCTACATCCCCATGTAACGACCCTTATTCACCAAAGGAGCATTACAGGAGTTGAGTTTTTATTTTAAAGCCTGAATTACACTGAACTGGATTTCCAGTAGGAATGCCCTGGCTGCTGCTGGACTGGCTACCCATTTGCTAGTTTTCACCTCACATGATACTTGTTACCGTACTTGTCAACTAGCGATTAAAATTACCACCTGAGCACTAGTGCCGCCTCCAATATGGCCGCTCTATGTAGGATAAATGTTTGTTTAAATTCAGTAGTAGTACGTAATAGCAGCGTGTTGTCATTGCTGGTATGGAAGAAACGTTTAAATTACGCGATATTTTTAAATATTGCGAATGCTATGTGAACTCCAGGAACTATAACGAAGGTGAAGCTGTGCTGAGAGCAAAGCCTTTAATTATGATAGGCAAAAATAACACGGAAAACGCAGACGAAACTAACGTATAAGAACTGGTTTTTCAAAGCAGCGCTGTTTCATCTGCACCTCGGTTGTAACTGGGGCTCTCAGAAATGATTTGTTAATAAAGCAATTCACCTGTATTGCAAAGCTTGGGCAGGAGAAAGATGTAAACATACAGTTGTAATTCTTTTCCCAAAGATGCAGGCTGGTTTAATAACAACACAGGATAATAATAATAATAATAATAATAATAATAATAATAACAACAACAACAACAACAAAATTTTCATTGAGGCTATCTTCAGTCTTCACCAAAAATTAACTTCCTGCATGAAACAGCAACATTAGCATGACAATTTCCTTTCTCTGACTTACCTTTACGATTACAGACATTAATTAATTCTCAAACTATTTTCATCTTCACACTTAATCGACTTGCACCTGTTCCAAAGTACATACATACTACATCGCTTTCGAAGAAAAAATGTTGTATTCATAAAGAGAAATTTAAAACTTACTTTCATCTTTCGGAAAATAAAGTGAACAGACTCGTGCATTCTTCGTAATTTCCTTGCCGCATTTCAGTTCTGCCAATCTTGTCAATCAGTTCTGTTTTCCCTGGTTTATTTACAAATTTCATTTTGTTGATTCCACGGGATGGAAAACACATGTAAGATTTTCACTTGTCCTGACCCACAAAACGATTTAGAGCAAAAAACTGAACAGTAGACATTACTTTTTCGCATGTTCCCCATGTTTTGCACAGCTACAACACAGTGAAGTGTCCTACTTAGAGGGGTTCCTGAAAATCTCACCAGATGGCATATTGGATAATTTTAATCGCGAATAGTCTTTTGTTCCAATAAGACATTGAGCAGAGCAGACAACCTTTCTTAAGATGGACGAGCAATTTGAAGAATGTTGTAGGAGAATTACTGCTTTGTGCTTTTATTAAAAATGAAAAAAGAAAGGTATGGACTAGAGATTAGTTCGAAAAAATACAGGGTGACTGGTAATTAGATGTATTCCCTGAAAGGGGTTAAAGTAGAGACAATTTGCAATAAATTTGACCATATGATACCCCGTCCGAAAATTAATAGTTTTCGAGATAATCGAGTTTCAATTGTTTTTTTTTTAAAATGACAATTTTCCACATAAAAAGATGAATTGAGAAAAAACTTATCATTATATGGAACTTATTTCAGCATTTTCTGATAGCTAACAAATAAGTGGTTCATTGAAAAAAAAAGTTTTTCCCAAATAACAATCACATGTAAGTAACGGGTGGGTCTAAACTTACAAGTGATGATAAAAAAATGCACTCTTAGTTTACTTGGCAACGTATTAATAACAAAAATGGTATGACACGAAGCGTACAAATTACATAAATTACTTCCTTGTGACATGTGCTATCCAACAAGGCACAAATGTTGCTAACATACACATTTGTGTACAAGAAATAATACTTCATTCACCTTCATATGAATGGAATCAATGAACAATACAATTAAAGAACATTACATGTCTTGCTCAAAGTGGGCACCTCTGTTACGAATGCAGGCACGCAGGTTTTTACGGACATTTGTTCTCTTAACTCGTGATGTGATGGTGTCCTTGATGTGTTGAACAACTGTTAAGATCCTCTCCCTGAGCTCTTCTTGCGAGTTTACCGGTGTCTTGTCATGTGGCTCCAAATGTAAAAGTCGCAAGGCATCAAATCGATAGGGGGATCGAGCTGGGCAGTCATCATGATGATAAATCATGTCACGTCTTGTAGCTAGAGGCACATCCTCCAACAACATTGCCATCCCGTTCCTCAAAAAATGTTCATAAGTGATGCCATTTAAGATTTTGGGCAGGAAAAATGGCTCGAAGAAATGATTATTGATTATGCCCATCCATACTTCTGCTTGGGCATGCGACAGTAGCTGGATGAAAATTACCCAAAGAAATGGATTGGCCGAGGCGGTCCGATTCCCTGGCCGGCTCGATCCCCCGATTTGAAGCCTTGCGACTTTTACATTTGGAGCCACATGACAAGACACCGGTAAACTCGCAAGAAGAGCTCAGGGAGAGGATCTTAACAGTTGTTCAACACATCAAGGACACCATCACATCACGAGTTAAGAGACCAAATGTCCGTAGAAACCGGCATGCCTGCATTCGTAATAGAGGTGCCCACTTTGAGCAAGACATGTAATGTTCTTTAATTGTATTGTTCATTGATTCCATTCACATGAAGATGAATGAAGTATTATTTCTTGTACACAAATGTGTATGTTAGCAACATTTGTACCTTGTTGGATAGCAGATGTCACAAGGAAGTAATTTACGTAATTTGTACGCTTCGTGTCATACCATTTTTGTTATTAATACGTTGCCAAGTAAACTAAGAGTGCATTTTTTTATCATCACTTGTAAGTTTAGACCCACCCGGTACTTACATGTGATTGTTATTAGGGAAAAACTTTTTTCAATGAACCACTTATTTGTTAGCTATCATAAAATGCTGAAATAAGTTCCATATAATGATAAGTTTTTTCTCAATTCATCTTTTTATGTGGAAAATTGTCATTTTTTAAAAAACAATTGAAACTCGATTATCTCGAAAACTATTAATTTTCGGACGGGGTATCATATGGTCAAATTTATTGCAAATTGTCTCTACTTTAACCCCTTTCAGGGAATACATCTAATTACCAGTCACCCTGTATAGTAATCAATCCTTACCAAACAAGCTTTTTAATTAACTCGGGTGTGCATATTCAATATTCATACATGAGATTCGCAGGAATCATTCACAAATTTTAAAAAAATCAAATATTTAATTTAATACACTTGTAATAATAAGGATTTTCATTTTTGGCTAATCATATTTGACAAGTACACATTTCATTGCTTTGCATAAATACCTAAATATTAATGAAATTAACACAAATGCACTGCACATCTTCTCTTTCATTTCTTTTTTATCGAGAAACTAACAGAAACAGCCAACCCTTGGAAACCACAGACAAAATACTCTCCTTTGTAAACTCTCAGATTATCTTCACATGGCCAAACTTTGCTCTGATTGGCTGTTCCACAGTATCTAGTCGAGGAAAGCCAGTAGTAATTAGAACATTTCCTATTCCTCCAAACTAGACAAGCAGCCAGCCAGGCAGCCATCACATCCGGCCAGGCAGCCAGTTTAGCACCGCTAATTGGGACTGGATCCAGAGTTTAAAGTGGGATCCAAACCAGCATGTGTCTCCACCACATATTAAAGCCGGAACGCCTTGATTTCAAGGCAACTATGTTACCACTATGTCAAAAGAGAGACTCCACCAGTGAGAATGGAATTTAAGTTCTGGTGTCTTCCTTCAACCTTATCATGTCAAAAAATATTACAAGACATTTGTGTAACCTCGCTATTCCTAAAAGAAGGAATGAGCTGTTAAGATCTTAAATAGTAAATAACAATTAGCATTATTCAAAACAACTTACATTTTTTAAACAAATGATGTGATCCATATCCCTCACGAACTGCAACTGATGTGTCACAATAATCCGAGTCTTTGTTTGCAAATAAGACTTGATGCATTCTTCCACTAAATGATTCGCAATTATAGTATCAACAGCAGCCAATGGTTCATCCATAACATAAATATCAGCTTCATTGTACACTGCCCTGAATGATGAACAGAACATGTGTTACGTGTTATACTTTGGTTTGTGTGCCATAACTTAGAAACACTAGTAGTATTCAAAGTTTACAGCATTAATTACATTAAATGAGATTAACTTTTATCGGTTACTTTTCCTACACTTTTTCTGAAAAATAAAATGTTTCTAAACATTGTATCTTAAGGATAAGTATGCCGCAGTGCTTTGCATAGTGTTTGATGCCAGGAGTCCTGGGTTCGAATCCTGACCTAGGCACGGGTGTTCTTTGTGATTGTCTCATCATTAATTTCATCACTCGTCCTCATCGTTGCGAATAACCAAAAATTGCAGGAAAGCAATGCTAAAAAACAAATATCAAATCAAATCAAGAATAAGTGTACTTTATCATGTAATATTTTTCAATGATTTAATGGCGAAATTATGATGAAAACACACTGTGTATGCTAATGAAATTATAGGTGATTATCAATATGGATTTAAACCAGGGACCTGTAACGTAACCCAACTTGTAACGCTGTCAAGTTACGAACGGAACTATCGATATGCGTTACAATGGCATTGGCGTTCCACACAGTACCGGACAGATTGGACCTACCTACAACCTGGGTAAATTAGACATACCGTTACTCAACGACCCATTCGCTTCAGGTACTGAGTGGAACAGGTCTCGGATGGAACGGGTACGATCATACCCGTACATACTGTACCTGAACGGTAGCTACCGGGTATGAAATGGAACCACAAGTTGGTAATCGGTACTGAAGCACTATGACCAGCGCTTGTTATTAAAATACCGGTACATGGATAGAAATGGATGAACCGGGTTACATTTGTAACAGGAACTTACAGTACGTATCATAACATACTGAGGGTATCCGAATTAAGTTTACTGTCAATCAAAATTCCACAGCAGCAAATGGAATACCGATAAATATACACTTCGTTGTTTAAAAAATTATTATAATAACTTTAGAAAAAGCTAATGCGTGATCGTTCTGGATAATTATTTATCCGAAAAATATGTATAAATAATATCTAGTTTATCATTCATTAATTTGTTAATAATGGTATCAGCTATGCAAAAATTTCGAAGACGTCACTAACTATTAACAATAGATACAATTAGTTTAACAAGCTCATGTAGAATATACTAATTACAACGACCTGCGCAGAAGGTCGATATTCGTCCTTCAGGCAACCTGTTCCTAGAGTCGTTTTCACGTTCAGAAGACACAACGGCGCTTATGGAGAAACCGCACAGTGTTGCCAATACAGCGCTAGCTCATGTCGCCGGGAAATGATGACCTTCCTTCACAATGAAGGTGTTACATATTTTGTATATATAATGATAATTATATGTAATTACTAATATTAATATTATACTGTGAACGTTACAGTTACCCTTTTTACTATGATCCATTGCGATCACTACACACGCGAGTGTAATGCACGAATATGACACTTCAGAAATCACTTAAAAAAGTAAAAATCACTGAGAGCTCACACAACTGAAAACACTTTTTCGGGAGAGGGAAAAAGTCTAAACAGACCAAAGCAGATCTCTCACTCAAGTAAGGGGAACCTGGCACATGGGTTAAAGTTGCAACCCAAACAAACAAATGAGTTATGGCCCACGTGAACTGATAAGACGTGAATGACTCAAGCAAGGCATGTCATATTTCTAACTTGAAGCCCCATATTTTGTCACGTGTTGGAAAGCCTTTCAGGGGTTAATATGGTGTCTATGAATTTATGTGTATGTTGGAAACTGAAAGGTGATCTTCATTTCAGTATTAATGTCGACAGTAATGTAAACGAAAACAACGTGTATTTGCGACAGCACTAATGTTGATCAAAACAGCAGCATTGGAAATAATTGTCAATTATTAAATTTAAGTAATTTCAATTCTATTATAACAAACAGCATGAAGTTCATATTTTTACTGAATGGAAATAAAATAACTCGAAAACTTGGTGGTGATTAGCCGGAATGCTGCGGTGAGTCGGCTCAAGATGGCCAGACAACGTCTCCTTACTTCGCGCGCGGTTCGGGTTAAAAAGAAACTCCAAATGCATGGAAGTAATATTTCTGGGAACCTTTGAGTGGTTATAAAAAATAATTTCATTATTTTCTCCACAACTTTGTCGCTGGAAGTTTTTACTTGGAATTACAGAACAAAAAATGGCCAGCGACGACATTTTCTACTGCACGAATATAAAAAATCTCCACATACTTTATTTGAATATTTTTTAATGCAAATATGCTTTAAAGAATTGATAAATTCTGAGTACCACCGTCACCTATGACAATTAAAAAACAGTGTCAATTTTTTTCATAATGAAAGCTTCAATTTTACGGCATGTTTCAACGTTAGGAATGAAAACAATGTAAAAATTGTGTTTTCACCGAAAATTTGCGTTTTTAATTTATCTAAAATTATGTAAGCAAGTTACCAGTTTTTTGTGTTCACCATCGTATTCTCTACAAAATTTCCTGCAAAACTGCAGGTACCGATTTTACTTAAGCTAAATTTGTAAATCCAGAAATTTGACAACAGCGCGCTCGTATTTCCCATAAGAAAATAAGAGCCCATTGTGTCTTCTGAACGTGAAAACGACTTTAGGAGGCATGCGCAGTAGGAACCATTATGTTTAGAACAAGCAGAGAAGTGAAATTGAGTTTGACGGTAGATTATGCTAATTAGAGCACGGCAAATCAACATGATTGTGGAAAACCGGAAGTTGATGGATGCCATATTGAAAAATGTTCCTTCTTAAGATAGAGACGTGAAATTCGGTTTGACGGTAGCTTATGCTAATTACAGCACCATAAATCAACATGATTGTGGAAAACCGGAAGTTGATGGACGCCATATTGAAAAGTGTTACTTTTTAAGATAGAGAAGTGAAACTCGGTTCAACGGTAGCTTATGCTAATTAAAGCATGGCAAATCAACATGATTGTGGAAAGCCGAAAGTTGATGGACACCATATTGAAAAACGTTACTTCTTAAGATAGAGAAGTGAAATTCGGTTTGACGGTAGCTTATGCTAATTAAAGCATGGCAAATCAACATGATTGTGGAAAACCGGAAGTTGATGGACGCCATATTGAAAAATGTTATTTCTTAAGATAGAGAAGTGAAATTCGGTTCAACGGTAGCTTATGGGAATTTAGAGCATGGCAAATCAACATGATTGTGGAAAACCGGAAGTTGATGGATGCCATATTGAAAAATGTTACTTCTTAAGATAAAGTAGTGAAATTCGGTTCAACGGTAGCTTATGGGAATTAGAGCATGGCAAATCAACATGATTGTGGAAAACCGGAAGTTGATGGACGCCATATTGAAAAATGTTACCTCTTAAGATAGAGAAGTGAAATTCGGTTTGGTGGTAGATCTTGCAAATTAGTGCATGTTAAATCAACATGATTGTGGAAAACCGAAAGTTGATGGAAGCCATATTGAAAAATGTTACTTCTTAAGATAGAGAAGTGAAATTCAGTTTGACGGTAGCTTATGCTAATTAAAGCATGGCAAATCAACATGATTGTGGAAAACCGGAAGTTGATGGACGCCATATTGAAAAATGTTATTTCTTAAGATAGAGAAGTGAAATTCGGTTCAACAGTAGCTTATGGGAATTAGAGCATGGAAAATCAACATGATTGTGGAAAACCGGAAGTTGATGGACGCCATATTGAAATATGTTATTTTATTAAGATAGAGAAGCGAAATTCGGTTCAACGGTAGCTTATGGGAATTTGAGCATGGCAAATCAACATGATTGTGGAAAACCGGAATTTGATGGACGCCATATTGAAAAATGTTATTTCTTAAGATAGTGAAATTCAGTTTGATGGTAGCTTATGGGAATTTGACCTTGATAAATCAACATGGTTTTGGAAAACCGGAAGTCGATGGACGCCATATTGAAAAGTGTAACTTCTTAAGATAGAGAAGTGAAACTCGGTTCAACGATAGCTTATGCTAATTAGAGCATTACAAATCAACATGATTCTGGAAAACCTGAGGTTGATGGATGCCATATTTGAAAATGTTATTTCTTCAGATCGAGGACTGAAATTCGGTTTGGTGGTATTATGGACATTACTGCATTGGAATTCAACATGATTATGAAAAATCGGACGTTATCGGAAAATTTTACTTTAATATTCCTCTTTTCCATTGGTCATTGCTTATAGTAATTAGAACATGGTAAAATTTATATGATATTATAAAAGCGGAAATCGATGGACGGCATAATGAAAAATGCAATTTATTAAGATGAAGAAGTGAAATTCGGTTAGGTTATTGAGCTTGGTAATTCGAACATGGACAATGCATATGCTGATGTAAAACTGGTAGTTGATGGACGCCATCTTGAAAAAGAAATACTTTTGACTGTCGATTTAGTCTTTATTTATTAAAAATAAATATGAATGAAATTAATTATAAATTGCTGCAACTTTTACCAATCGCATCGACGATGATGAGTGATGATTAGATGATATTCATGAATGTGAATTGACACTCACATAGAACACCTATGTCAAACCTGGGACTCTAACCCGGCACTTCGTCAACTATAGCACTTTTACCTAGATTGATGATAGAAGCCCTACATGTACAAATTTACATTTATATTTTACATCTAATCTCTCACTTTTACTCATTCCAATCGAGAAGTTCAAGTTACAATTCAATGCTTTGTGACGTGTTAAAAATTTGGTGTTTCTTGTGTGTCACGAAGTGGGCATTATGATAAGTCAATTATTGGGGTTACAACAAAAAATAAATAATTTTCTATACTACTCATGATATTTTTTCCAATGAATTAACGACACGAGTTTTGACTATTTGAAGTGCGAATATGTAAATCACTTGCAAGAACACGTGACTGATTATTTTATGTAATTAGGAAGGCTGATGATTACATGAAATTGAAGAAGGGATATGTCAAGTTTGGACTCGAATCAAAAAGTTAGGTGGCGAGATCGTTGTTATCCGGCGGCTTAACGAGCACTTTCTTTCACATTTATAAAGCATATGTTAGCATGATGCTTACACTAATTGAAGACTTATTACAGAAAATAATGAATAAACTTAGATTTTGCCCTTGCACATGCATTCCATATTTGCACATGTATGACTTGACGATCCACTTCGTGACGCACAAGTAAACACCAAATTTTTAACGCGTCACAAAGCATTGAATTGTAACTTGAACTTCTCGATTGGAACGAGTAAAAGTGAAAGATTAGATGTAAAATATAAATGTAAATTTGTACATGTAGGGCTACTATCATCAATCTAGGTAAAAGTGCTATAGTTGACGAAGTGCCGGGTTAGAGTCCCAGGTTTGACATTGGTGTTCTATATGAGTGTCAATTCACATTCTTGAATTTCATCTAATCATCACTCATCATCATCGACGTGATTGGTAAAAGTTGCAGAAATTTATAATTAATTTCATTCATATTTATTTTTAATAAATAAAGACTAAATCGACAGTCAAAAGTATTTCTTTTTCAAGATGGCGTCCATCAAGTACCAGTTTTACAACAGCATATGCATTGTCCATGTTCGAATTACCAAGCTCAATAACCTAACCGAATTTCACTTCTTCATCTTAATAAATTGCATTTTTCATTATGCCGTCCATCGATTTCCGCTTTTATAATATCATATAAATTTTACCATGTTCTAATTACTATAAGCAATGACCAATGGAAAAGAGGAATATTAAAGTAAAATTTTCCGATAACGTCCGATTTTTCATAATCATGTTGAATTCCAATACAGTAATGTCCATAATACCACCAAACCGAATTTCAGTCCTCGATCTGAAGAAATAACATTTTCAAATATGGCATCCATCAACCTCAGGTTTTCCAGAATCGTGTTAATTTGTAATGCTCTAATTAGCATAAGCTACCGTTGAACCGAGTTTCACTTCTCTATCTTAAGAAGTTACACTTTTCAATATGGCGTCCATCAACTTCCGGTTTTCCAAAACCATGTTGATTTATCATGGTCAAATTCCCATAAGCTACCATCAAACCGAATTTCACTATCTTAAGAAATAACATTTTTCAATATGGCGTCCATCAAATTCCGGTTTTCCACAATCATGTTGATTTGCCATGCTCTAATTCCCATAAGCTACCGTTGAACCGAATTTCACTTCTCTATCTTAAGAAATAACATTTTTCAATATGGCGTCCATCAACTTCCGGTTTTCCACAATCATGTTGATTTGCCATGCTTTAATTAGCATAAGCTACCATCAAACCGAATTTCACTTCTCTATCTTAAGAAGTAACATTTTTCAATATGGCGTCCATCAACTTTCGGCTTTCCACAATCATGTTAATTTGCCATGCTTTAATAGCATAAGCTACCGTTGAACCGAATTTCACTTCTCTATCTTAAGAAGTAACATTTTTCAATATGGCGTCCATCAACTTTCGGCTTTCCACAATCATGTTGATTTGCCATACTCCAATTAGCATAAGCTACCGTCAAACCGAATTTCACTTCTCTATCTTTATAAGTAACATTTTTCAATATGGCGTCCATCAACTTCCGGTTTTCCACAATCATGTTGATTTAACATGCACTAATTAGCAAGATCTACCACCAAACCGAATTTCACTTCTCTATCTTAAGAGGTAACATTTTTCAATATGGCGTCCATCAACTTCCGGTTTTCCACAATCATGTTGATTTGCCATGCCCTAATTCCCATAAGCTACCGTTTAACCGAATTTCACTTTTCTATCTTAAGAAATAACATTTTTCAATATGGCGTCCATCAACTTCCGGTTTTCCACAATCATGTTGATTGGCCATACTCTAATTAGCATAAGCTACCGTCAAACCAAATTTCACTTCTCTATCTTAAGAAGTAACGTTTTTCAATATGGCGTCCATCAACTTTCGGCTTTCCACAATCATGTTGATTTGCCATGCTTTAATTAGCATAAGCTACCGTTGAACCGAATTTCACTTCTCTATCTTAAGAAATAACATTTTTCAATATGGCGTCCATCAACTTCCAGTTTTCCACAACATGTTGAAATGCCATACTCTAATTCCCATAAGCTACCGTTGAACCGAATTTCACTTCTCTATCTTAAGAAATAACATTTTTCAATATGGCGTCCATCAACTTCCGGTTTTCCACAATCATGTTGTTTTGCCATGCTTTAATTAGCATAAGCTACCGTCGAACCGAATTTCACTTTTCTATCTTAAGAGGTAACATTTTTCAATATGGCTTCCATCAACTTCCGGTTTTCCACAATCATGTTGATTTAACATGCACTAATTAGCAAGATCTACCACCAAACCGAATTTCACTTCTCTATCTTAAGAGGTAACATTTTTCAATATGGCGTCCATCAACTTCCGGTTTTCCACAATCATGTTGATTTGCCATACTGTAATTAGCATAAGCTACCGTCAAAGCGAATTTTACTTCTTTATCTTAAGAAGTGACATTTTTCAATATGGCGTCTAATTTCCAGTTTTACCAAAATCATATTGATTGGCAATGCCAGGTCAACCCGAATTTAAGATCTGTAACTTAGATGGCAACATTTCTCAATATGGCGTAGATTAACTTTCCCTTTTTTCCACATGTATTAGTTGGTAATATTCTAATTGCATAAACTGTCATCATGTCGAACTCTCAATATCTTGCTTGAAAAGATTTTTTTTTTAATATGTTGGCATCACCTTGCACCCTAATATTACGTGTATTGGTTATATAAAAGTAACATTATTAATAACAAATTTCACGATTCCATATTTATTTTTATATATATATTGCCTACAACCTCCATTAATATTAGTTATTATCGATTTTTCAAGAATTCAACAATGAAAGTTTTAAAATGAAGAGTTACGTGACATATATTTTCTGATCCATTCAATACCCATTTGATTTGTTGAAAATAGGTTTAGTTACAATTGTACCCGATCCCAAAGTTTCAGGTATACCCATCATGAATTTGTACCGGTATGATTCTAAGGAGAGGTACGTACCGTAACGGAACCGGCATTCAGAGAAGGAACAAGTTCCATGCTTTCTGGTACGGGTATTTTAACGTTCCACTCTGTGTACCCAAAGCTGTCATCCCCGAAGCACTCTCGGGTACGAACGGAACGGTATAGCAGAAGCGTTACTGTTCGCCTTACCAAGAGGTTCTGGTATTTTCCTTGGAACGGCCCACGGAACTTGGGCCGGTACGCGGTACCCGGTACGGAAATAACGCAGAACAGTGACAAATACCAATGAATTGCGTTACGTTACAGGTCCCTGATTTAAACATAACAGATCAACTATAGATCAAATTTTTCACATCAGACACACTTGAGAAAAAGTGGAAATGTAATCAAAATGTCTATCAGCTATTCATTGATTTTTAAAAAGCATTTGATTCGGTTAAAAAAGATAAATTATATAATATATTAGGGAGTTTAGAATACCTAAGAAGCTTGTTAATATGATGAAAGTATGCAACAGTGAAACAGAAAGTAAAATTCGTGTGGGTATTAATGTATCTATCAAATTTACAATTCATGATGGGTTAAAACAAGGAGATGCACTATCTCCATTGCTTTTTAATTTTGCCTTAGAATATGATGTTAGGAAGGTAAAAGAAACTAATGAAGGACTAAAATTAAATGGTGTGACTCAGTTCTTAGCATATGCAGATGATGTAGACTTAATAGGGGATGATGTAAATACATACAATTAAGAATAATACTAAAATATTTTTCAAGGCAGCTAAAGAGATAGGTTTGGAAATTAGCACAGAGAAAACTAAATATATGCTTACAGGCCAAAACCAAGTGTTAGGTAATAATCAAAATCTAATTATTGATAACAACTAGTTTGAACTAGTTTCCAATTTCAAGTACTTGGGAGTAATACTAACAAATGAAAATTATATTAACCCTACATAACCCGGGCGTCAAATTTGAATTATAATCCTTACCAGGACAATAATTGTTGGGAAAGCACTGGGTAACTTATCTACACTACTCCCACGAAAACAGAGGCGTTGGAGCCTTTTTTCTGTCATTCTTTCAGTAGCTTACACTCCTCTGAAGTGACCGGCCCCCTCTTTGGCGGCACTCAGTACCACGCAGAACGTTTCATATCTTAAATCACAGCATGCCAGCCATGTATTTGGTGGAAATAAGAAAAACAAGACCACGGTATGTTGTTCAGAATGCAAATTATTTGTATGCAGAAACCATTGCAGTACCCATACAAAATGTCGGACTTGTCAAAATAACGATATTGAAAAGTGACAACATTTGGTTCCTTATATTTGAGTCAGTATGTCTTTTCTTACATATGCCTACCTCGTAAGAGTATGAGAAACAAAGTGATTTGAACATTTTAATTATATTTTGTAAGTTTCTTCGAGGTGTATTTTCTACATTTGGTTGCTTTTTCTGCGAGTCAGTAAGATTTTGACAGAGTTTTAGAACAAAAAGTTCCTTTCTAAGCCCAAATAAGTTGTACATACGATTTCTATTCGATTTGAAAAATACGTTGAAATTTTTTGAAAAATACGTTGACATTTTTTTAAAAATACATGAACATTTTTGGAAAATACTTTGATAATTTTG
Source organism: Lepisma saccharinum (assembly GCF_977018435.1). Classification (NCBI taxonomy): domain Eukaryota; kingdom Metazoa; phylum Arthropoda; class Insecta; order Zygentoma; family Lepismatidae; genus Lepisma; species Lepisma saccharinum. The sequence continues at coordinate 81,590,155 of NC_139238.1, read as the reverse complement.
TGAATGGTGAGTTAATTATGTAGTGCCTTCATTATAGGGCAAAGTTTTAATTACTTTTAGAATAATATTTTGGTGCATTTGCTTCAAGAGCCTAAGCTTGTAATTCTATGAGACCCTTTCATTTTTCTATAATTTTTCTTTTAATAGCTGATAATGATAAAAATATCCGAAATTGACATGTTTGTGTTCATGTATATTTCACCTAATTTCAAGTAAGTGCTAGTGTAATTCAATCTCGATTTCCATCCATAATTGACGTAAATAACGTTGGTTTTGATGAGGTGGCACTCAGTGCTGCACACGGCACATTTGTGCTGCAATAAGGACGTGGGTGAAGGAGGGTTAAAGGGGAAATAAAAACCAGGTCTAATTCAGGAAATGCATGTTATTTCTCTCTTCATAAACTTTTATCTTCTCGTATAATATCTAAGAAACTAAAAGTTAAAATATACAAAACAGTAATTTTGCCTGTAGTATTATATGGGGTGGCCGAGGTGGCTCAGTCGGTAACGCGTCTGACTACCATACTAAAGGTCCTGGGTTCGATCCCCTTCTTCTTCTTCTTCTTTTGCTCTACAGCCCTTGGTGGGCTCTGGCATTCCAAGCAATCTTCCTCCACCTCATTCTATCTTGAGCTACATTTTTCCAATTGCGTATATTCATCCTTCTCAAATCTTCCTCAACCGCATCGATCCATCTTCCCCTCGGTCTTCCTTTTCGCCTTGTTTCCCACAATTTCTGATTGAATACCAGGCGTGGTAGCCTATCCTCTTCCATTCTCATCAGATGTCCTGCCCATCTTAAGCGTTGAGATTTTATATATCTCACCACATGTTCATATTGAATCAATCCTTCTAACTCCATATTATTCCTAATTCTATAGGATCCATCTTCATTCCTAACGGGGCCAAAGATCTTACGTAATATCTTCCTTTCAAAACACATTACCTTGCTTTCTGCTTTAGATGTAAGTTTCCAAGATTCTGCACCATATGCTATAACTGGTCTAATAAGTGTCCTATACAGTCTTAATTTTGTGTTCCTAGAGAGGTTTTTTGACTTAAATAATTATATATGTGCATAATACTGTCTATTTCCAGCCTGTATCCTTTGATTAACAATCTCTTCTTCTTCTATGTTGTTATGTAGAAGAGCTCCAAGGTAAGTAAAAGTGGGTACTCCCTCAAAGTTATATGTACCTACATTCAAAGCCAGAGAGTTTCGTCTGGCTGGCGATCTAGACATTCTCATATATAACTTGTTTTAGTTTCATTAATTAATAGTCCTATTTCTCTGGATTTACTATCCATCTTTAAAAAAGTGCTTTTAAGATCTGCAAGTGTCCTTGATATTATCACAATATCGTCAGCATAAGCAAGTATCTGTGTTGTTTTGTAGAATATACTCCCCCTTTTTTGCAGTGGACTGATAAAATCATGTAGTACAATAATGAAAATTAGGGTGGACAGAGCATCCCCTTGTCTCACTCCTGTTTCTATGTTAATGGTTGGTGAGACTTCTCCCTGCACCATGACTCCCGCTGTTGTATTTTCCAAGGTTACCTTTATCAATCTTATTAATTTATCTGGAAATCCTACTTTCTTGAATACTTTCATGATCCCAGCTCTGTGTAAGCTATCAAATGCTTGTTGATAGTCTATAAATAAAAAGTGTAGATCTATACTTCGCTCATAGAATTTTTCCATAATTTGAGATATGGTGAAGATGTGATCTATGGTAGATCTATTTGGACGGAATCCACATTGATATTCCCCTAGGATTTTTTCTGCCTGCTTAGATGCTCTCACATATAGGATATTGGAAAATATTTTGTATCCAATATTTAATAGTGTTATTCCCCTGTAGTTGCCACAATTCCTTTTATCGCCCTTTTTATGGATGGGGAAGATAACTCCATAGTTCCAACTACATGGTATTTTCTCTTGATCCCATATCATGCAAACTAGCTCATGAACTTTCTTCCAAAGTGTTTCTCCACCCTTTTTAAATATCTCAGCAGGGAGCAAATCTTCTCCAGGTGCTTTATTATTATTTAATTTTAATATTGCACACTTTACTTCTTCAAACGATGGTCTTTGTACCTCACATTCTGTAACTTGGGTTTGGTCTTCATCTGCATTATCTGTTATATTAAATTTAGATTTATAGAGCTCCTGAAAATATTCTGACCATCTTTCCAGACATTTGGTTTGATCCGTAATAAGCTTCCCATTTTTGTCTTTACATACGTTTAACCTTGGTTGATATCCAGTACTAAGATTTCTAACAGCTTTGTACATTTGTCTTGTATTACCCTCTGTCTGATGTTCTTCTATTTTCCTTACTCGCTCCTGCATCCAATATGTCTTTTTCCTCCTACAGATTTTAGTCACTTCCTTCCTAGCATCTATATATGCATTCATCGATGCTCTTGTTTCTCTTTGAATCATCTTTTTCCGTAACTCATTTTTCTTCCCTATTAGTACACTACACTCTTCATCATACCAATCTTTTCTGTTAGATCTCTTTCTTTGCCCTAATATCTCTTCTGATGTTTCAGTCAGAGTTTTCTTCATATCATTCCATATTTCCTCAATGCTATTATTTTCATTCTTATCACTTAATTGTTGGTGTATTTGTTCCTGAAAAGCTCTCTTATCGCTGTCTTTCTTTAACTTTTCTATATCCCAACCAGTTCTCCTTTTTCCCTTGATTTTGCCTATATTAGACAATCGTTGCCGCAATATAGATTTGACTAGGAAGTGATCACTGTCACAATTGGCCCCTCTGCGTGTTTTAACGTCTATAACAGATGTGGCATATCTGCTGTTCACCAATACATGATCTATCTGGTTTGTGTATGTTCCGCCGGGAGCTCTCCAGGTGCCTTTATGAATATCTTTCCTGGGGAATTGGGTACTTTTTACAAGCATTTTATTTTGTATACAGTACTGTATTAATCTCCAACCATTCTCACTGGTGAATGAATGTAAAGAATTCTTTCCTGCCACTTCTTTGACTTCAGATTCTCTTCCAATTTTTGCATTGAAGTCACCAATGACAAGTAGTATATCATGTCTACTTGTACTTTCATTTAACAAGTCCAACTCATCATAAAATTTTTCCTTGTCCAGTTCTTCTGCATCCTCATTAGGTGCGTAAGTAGAGATGATGGAGATGTTATAGAACTTGCCTTTAAGTCTAATTTTACACAGTCTGTCATTTACTGGTATAAATTCCATTAGTGATTTCCTAGCTTCTTTACTTATTATAAAGCCTGTACCCCTGTGTCCTCTGGTTTCAGCACCACTGTACAAAACTGTACAGTTTCCCTTGTCTATCTGACCACTCCCAGGCCATCTTATTTCTTGCAGTGCCAGAACATGCAACTTATATCCTATAAATTCATCAACAATTTCTGGTAGCCAGCTTGTAGCATTGTTTGCACATTCCATGTCTCCATTCTGAGATCATTTACCTTAACTCGTAGCCATGTTCGTCTTCTGGTTTCCTTCCATATCCGAGGCTCATTGTTGGGTCTCTGAACAGCAGATATTTTCCGAGGATTGGGTCGTCAGCCCGATGTCTCAACCCCCAACCTGGAGGACCAGGATTTGTATTGGGTTTACTCCCTTAGAGAGATTGGCTTCACCACGCCTTACCGCTTCACCGATCCCCGGCCAGTTCAAATCCGGGAACTTTTCTAACAATGGAAGCGGCCCTGGCGCCCACCCAGCATTGAATAACATGGGTACCTGGGGGAAACCCTGGGGGGTAAAGGCAGTTAGGGGCGTGATGCTGATCACATCACCCCCACTCACGACCGGATCAAGAAAGTGTGGGGCGTTACCGCCACACCCCCTATATGCCTTCATGGCGTAGTGCTATGCACAGGGGAGCACTTTACCTTTTTTTTTACCTTTTAGTATTATATGGATGTGAAACTTGGTCCCTTAAATTAAAAAAGGAATATAAATGAAGAGTATTTGAAAATAAAATCCTTAGGAAAATACTTGGACCAAAAAGAAGTTGAGAATGTTACATAAGTTAGAACTGCACAATTTGTATTCCTGTCCAGATATTATTAAAATAAATAAATAATCTTGTGCGTAACAGCCCATGAAGGGCTTACCTACTGACTACCGGTCTCCCTTCCATGCTTTCCTTCATCACCTCTAAGCATGGAGATCTTAAACCAGTATTGGAATAGTCGGGATGTCAGTCCGATGTATCCCAGTCGTTGTAGTAGGTTTCCGCAATCAGATTACGCTTACTCATTCGAAGCTCCCCAATTTCCTCATGATGGTGGGTTGCCACCGGCCCTATACACAGGCCGAAAATTCCCGGAGACTGAACCCAGGATCGAACCCATGCCGTCCCGCAGCCGTCGTCCAAAGCAAGGTGCCTTAGACTGCACGGCCACGGAGGAGGACCCACATATTGTTAGAATAATTAAATCAAGAAGACTTAGATGGGCAAGCCACATGACATGAATGGGAGAGGAAAGAGTTTATAGGATTCTTGTTGGCAAACCTGATGGTAAGAGACCAGTGGGAAGGTCAAGACGAAGACAAAGACGGAGGGATAACGTTGAAATGGACCTAAAGGAACTCGGTAGGGATGGAAAAGAGTGGATAGATCTTGCTCAGGATAGGGACAAATTGAAGGCTTGTATTGCTGCAGCCTAGCCTTCTTAAAATTTCAGGTTTAAGAAGAGTAGAGAGTGAGTGAGTTAGTTAATCACTGTATTTCTGAATGTTTCATTTCAACCAGGGCATAAGCGCATGCCTCCAAAAGTATGCGGGTGGAGGAGGGCATATTTTGGGGTCCCTCTCCCTTTTTTTTATTTGAACTGATTGGAATGAAGTATTGGTACAACTTATTTTTCATGCTCATGAATAAAATTCATGCAGGATCTACATATAATTCCCCATGCTGATAAATCCTATGTCATTCTGGGAATGCAAGTTACATCAAGTCAGTATTAGATATGAGCCAATACCAGTGTATCAATATTGAAAAGTACTAATTGGAATTTATTAGATGAGTCAGTACCAGTGTATCAATATTGAAAAGTAATGATTGAAATTTATTAGATGAGCCAGTACCAGTGTATCAATATTGAAAAGTACTGATTGGAATGTATTAGATGAGCCAGTACCAGTGTATCAATATTGAAAAGTACTGATTGGAATTTATTAGATGAGCCAGTACCTGTGTATCAATACTGAAAAGTACTGATTGGCATTTAATCTCAGAAACTTTATCAGAGTTTGGGTATCTCACAGGGTCTGCAAAATACTGGGTAACAGTCAAAATATCCTAAGTGCTTCCACAATAACATAGTGGTAATGTTGTTGCCTTGTAATCAAGGCATACTGGGTTCAATACCTGATGGATGTGCATCGTGGTTCAGATCCAGTTCCGATTAGCCTTCCTGTGCATAAAGTAGACTTCAAAAAAACTCAAACTCAAAATAACCTAGAATTTATGCAAATTGCATAATTTTATACCAGTATTGCATGGGAGAAAATGAACTTTGTGTTTAAATTAAAGTTATTTTGATATAATGATCCTCTAATATGTGAAATTATGTTTTAAATAAATACAGCTATGGCAGATAGATATGGTTTAGTTCCAATGGAATGAATTACCTTGCAAGATTAATTCTGGCCTTCTGACCTCCACTTAGGGATGTTCCTCTCTCACCAACTTTCGTGAGGTCCCGTTGGGGGAAGCCAGCAATGTCCCGCTTCAAAGCACACACTTTCAACACCTCATCATACTTTCTCCTGTCAAACTCATTATTGAACTGGATGTTCTGCCTCACAGAGCCTGGAAACACCCAGTACTCCTGGGAGGCATATGAAACTCTGCCCCAAATGTGACAGGTTCCCCTTGTGGGAATCAACTCCCTCAAAATAACTTGTAGCAAACTTGACTGCAAAAAAGAAGAATGCAAGGAAAATATAGTTTGTTAGATTAATTGATTTTTGTCACAAATACACAAATGAATGACAACTTTGTGCAATGATTAACTTAAGATTGAATAATGTTAATATTTTATAAACTTTGATTTGTATTCAAAATTGTTCATTTTCTAGTGTATTTTTCTCTCAATCTCTTGAAGCTAAAATTTTAATTTGAAGTGCCAATCAAAATTTCAACAATGACAGTGGTATCTCAATCTTGGGTGTAAGTTGAGGCCTAACTTTCGGGAGGGTAGATTTGATATTGCAGCCTAACTTGGGGGAGGGAAATCGAACTTGGCGTTTAACTTTGAGGTGGTAGAATCAAACTTGGCCTAACTTTGGGGTAGAATCAAACGAACTTAAAGCTTAAATTTGGGGGGGGGGGGAGGGATCAAAAAGTTTCTCATAAAAATAGCATTCAGGATTATAAGCTAAATAACTGTTAAACGTGCAAAATTACAATTATTACTTTTCTCTTGAGGTCCCAGAAGGTTAACAAAACTACCAGTAACTTGTTCATTTTAATAAACCTGGAAATTTGGAGGGCAAACACCTATGACCTAAAATTGACTTTTTTTCAGGGGAACAAGCTGAAAATTAATTACTGGCCTCTGGCTTCACCAACCTGGTTCATAGCCAAGCAGGTGTTACTTCTCTGCCTTTTTAGGCTCATCATGAAGATGAATGAGATTAGATGAAACCCACAAAGGATTGAGACTCAGACCTTGGACAGTTGGTGATGAGTTTGTGAGTCCAGCACTCAACACACTCGACCACCAAGGAGACAAAGATAGGCAATGTGGTATGGACCATGTGGTAATGGAAACAATAGAACGAGTGAACTCTTCATGCTACATAGGAAACACATGCACACCTTACCACTTCCATTTGATCCAATAATGGCAACGAGACTCCCTTGCTTAATTTGTATGTTGATCGATTGCAGCGTAGGATTTTCAGACAAATGATACCATGATGCAATCACATCAGATAGCTGCACAATATATTCTGATGTGGAAACAAGGTTGTTTTCTTCCTGAGGCGCTGAACTTTCTTCATTACAGAACAGGAAATACTGAAAAACACATCAATTAAAAAATATCAATCAACAATTACATTCTTACTGAATTTCCAAGTGATACCATCTAAAGAAAGGTGTAGCATCAAAACATCGCCAAAAAACATCTACGGAATAAAACATCGACGGCAATAACATCGACTGCAAAAACATCAATGGCAAAACCATCAACGCAAAAATATCCACCAGCAAAATCATCAACGGCTAAATCATCAACACCAAAAATATCGACACCAACAGCAAAACATTAACGGAAAGAACATTTTTGACAACGTTTTCCACACTGAGGAATCAAAATCCAATCACGAATATTTTGAGATGGGCTACCTAAATTAAAAGACTAAGCAATAGGAAAATCTGTCTGCAGCACTATTTAATGTCTATTACTGAAACAAACAATGCGTAATGAGTGAACTCAAGACTTGAGACAGTGCTAGCAATGTTACAAATGTGCAATGGCCATTGCGAAGATTACAAACAATTAAATTGTGCAGGGATTGTTTAGTTTCTGGTAACCATTTATCACTTCTTGCCGGCAGCATTTGTGGTCGGGTGAAAGGGAAAGGAAGGCTCCTTCATGTGGAAGACGAAGACCACCGAATATTGTTATTCGTTCGACACATTAGTAGAGCTCAAAAGTAACAGTGATTTTTCGTATTTGTATTTGGTCTCCATGAAAAGGAGACCAAAAGGACAAATATACAACTTGACTTTTCCGTACTGATTTTCCTTCCATTCATGCATTGTAGCATGGTATCTTGCTATCAAAAAAGGCTACATGAGTAACATTGTACGTGTAATTTTCAGTCAAGCAAACCAAACTTTATTCACTTCAATATCATTACGAAGGCTATACACATCACTATCATTCTAACACCCAGTCTGTACATGCGCGCATATACATCGTGTGCAAGTAATGTAACTGCCCATTTGCAATAACTGCCCCCTTCCCCTTCAGTCATTTTCCCCTGGTGCCTTCACCTTGAAGTGCCATCAAATGTGTAGTAGTACCGCTGTTGGCTTTGAATCAAGGGGTCCGAGTTCATATATCAAATGTCAAAGAGAATTCATTTTTTATTTATTTATATATAATTTCCGGTATCATTATGGCAATCACTACACTTTGCAGGACACTGGAAATCATTAAGTATATTCATTTTTTAACGTGTATATCGTACTGAGAAGCCTTCTTTACTTAATTTCTTAAATTTATAGAAATCTTTACCAAATTCACTTCGATATCATTACAAAGGCTATACACATCACTATCATTCTAACACCCAGTGTGTACATTTGTTATTATGTATCATTGTGGAACCATTGCAGCAACAGTGTTACCAACTGTTGAAATCTGCACGTTTCATCCAGTGTTTTGGCTATTGTTAGATGTAACTTCAGTTCATAAAAGAAAGACAAACCAGGAGGAGAGTAAGATAAAAGGAGAAGAGACAGGAAGGGGGCAAGGGGGGGGGGACGTTACCCATAGAATGCTTGTTTTATATGTCATATTCTTTCTCTCTTCAGTAAAATTTGTGTGATGTGAACAGAAGTTAGAGGAAATGTTTGTGTGTGTGTCTCTATGGACACGTTGTTTGTATGATAATTTATATTCTGTTAGATGATTGTAATCATATAAACTAATACTTTTCGCTAGTTGTTACTGAATTAACAAGTAGATTTTATTTCTTAATGTGTGAAAGATCGTGTATCACGACAACATCTGTCTCGATAATGGCTACTGCTTTCTTTTTTAAAATAAGAAATCAATTGTTAGGCTTATGTTAGGTTCTTATCTGATTATGTTTAAAAAGAATCCCAAAATATGATATACATTCTTTCAAAAGAATCTGATTCAGAATAATAAATTCTAACAGAGCTCTTCTTTACCAGCAGCTGCAGACTGAGCCAGAATTGGAAATAATTTACATCCGTTTTACACATATGAGGAAGACTTAGAATTCAATTTTACGAACATTGGAAAAATTACTTATCCTCACTTTAGATATATTACTATTATGATGAGTATCAAACGTACATATTGAGTATGTACACAATTATTTTCAAGCTTCTAAAAAAAAAAAGTTAATGTATGGACTCAATAAACCTACATATTTTCTTCTTTATTATTACAAATGGTACTGTTTTTTCTGCACTTTCATCGGTACACTTTCTGTTGCCTGTTTCAGCAATTTGCAAGAATAATTTTGATTAAATTAGTGTTTTAAGTCCACTTTATGCAAAGTATGGCTAATTCGGACTGGACCTACAGTTTAGTGGGATCTGAACCACTATGTGCCTCCACCGGGTATCGAACCCGGGACCCCTTGATTACAAGGCGACAACGCTACCACTGCACCATCGAAGAGACCAATAATAATTTTGAGTTAAAGTTATTATTGTCACAAAGTTGATTTCTTTTTTGTAATATTGCGTCATTTTTATGTCAGTTTTGGCTAATTGCAAGAGTGAGGATGAGTGATGATATGAAGAAATTGATGAGTTCACACTCGCAAAGAACATCCGTAAACACGCTGGAATTTAAACCTGGGACCACTGATTTCGTATCACTCTGTGCTAAACACTCCATGACAGAGGTAGGCTATTTTCACAAAAAAATGTTTACCAGGTAAAATGTAAATATCAGGTTTTGGCCTGAGAAATGCTGCAAGAAAGTAAGTGAAGTTTTTGCTTGCGCAAAACCTGTTATGCTTGTCTTCAGTTAGAAGTAAAAATCAGCAAGCACTGTGTACCATAAGATGGAATATTTAAATTGGATCAGTTAATGTTGTGTGTTTCATCAAGATAACTATTGATTTGCATGGTATAACTTTTAATCAAAGTTATTGATATTAATTTAATGAACATAATTCAGTGAAATATACCTATACCATAAAAATTATCCACTGCATATGTGTACAGATCTGCTTCATATTGTTCGTTAGTTCTTAAATTGTAATTTTTACTTATCATTTATGACAAATTATACATGTATTCGAACAATTCCATGCAGTGTTTACAGAAGGGTGAGCATTACTGTACTTATTCAACTATACACTGATTTAAATTTAAAACATCAAACTATAAGACAAGTGACATTTTTTTAGAATATCATACGTGGGTGAATCAAAAAGAAAGTTATATCCCCCTGTAAAAAAACAAACAAAACACATTCAAAAGAAAATAATTATTGTACAAAAATGCATGAACATTTAACTTTTTTCGACATAGTCACCAAAGTATACCAAGCACTTATTGAATAGTGTGACCAATGACTTCTTGCAATTAAGTCCTTCTGAACATGAAAGGGAACCAGTGGCGGCAATTGGGTTCCAAAATTGGGGGGAGATGCAAGGTGCCAAATCTAGGGGGGAAAAGACAGTATATTTCCCTTTGTATATAAGGTTTAGCATAGTGTAGGGGCAAAAGTGGCAAAAAGTGGGGGGCAACTGCCCCCTCACCCCCCCCCCCAATCGCCTCCACTGGGAGCCGTCACTGTGGAAACATAACCTTGTAATGAAGCGGTATCTGCTTCGAAACCTGTTGGAGGCACATTACACAGTGGTTTGGATCCCATTTTTAACTGCAGGCCCAGTCTCATTTAGCTTATATTTGCATAAAGTGTACTTAAAAAATAATAACAATTCATTATAGAGACTTGAATAGACTAACAACCAGGCCAGTATTTGAACCAGGGACCCCTGGTGTTGTAGCCTGCTGTTAACCACTCCAGCACGGTAGTCTGCAAAATGTTAGAGTATTTGATGTGACCGACAATGTATGGTACTATTGCAACTAGAGCTGATCACGCAATTGTAATTTGCAATATTTGTGCTCCAAAGTAACAGAAAAAGATTCAACTCAGCGATAGCCCCCACCCCCAACGCTGCCCGACTCAACAATCAGCAACAAAGTCGCTTACAGACAAAGGCTGTCACACAGCGTACAGCTTGGTGCTTTTTGTTTACATTCTATTCTCACAAGTTTTCGAATAGTATGTGTTCCTCAAAATAAAAATGTTTCCAAATTTTGTTATACAGGGTGATCGAAAAGTCCCCGAACCCAAACTTCAATTATTTTTTTCGCCGGTCGTTATTATGATAATGTCAAAATTTCTGTTGAAGCTGGTTTGCGAGGGTCTTGGCTGTACACGACACAAGAGATGGCGCTGGGGAGTGGCGCTAGCAGTCGTGGCGAGGAAATGAACTACGAGCAGTGCTGGTAACAAAATAATCACGCCAGTTGCAAGGATGACTTTGTCGGTGGAGGAGGATTTTTTTTCGAAAACCGAGTGAATTCTATTGTGTACCAGGACATTATACAGCAGTTTATCACACTTTTGTATGCCGATGAACGAGATGTGTGGTTGCAACAAGACGGGGCAACATGCCATACGTCCAATGCCACCATGGCAGTTCTGCGTGAATTTTTTGATGACCGCCTGATTTCATCAGGGCTTTGGCCGGCAAGATCACCTGATTTAACAACACCCGATTTTTTCTTGTGGGGTCACAGTTTAGGTTAACTGTTGGTTTGGTTTACCTGATTATTTTGTTACCAGCATTGCTCGTAGTTCATTTCCTCGCCACGACTGCTAGTGCCACTCCCCAGCACCATCTCTTGTGTCGTGTACAGCCAAGACCCTCGCAAACCAGCTTCCACAGAAATTTTGACATTATCATAATAACGACCGGCGAAAAAAAAATTTGAAGTTTGGGTTCGGGGACTTTTCGATCACCCTGTAATACACCACCATTGAACAGCCATGATAATTCTATGTTTATAAAATAATATATTCATAAATTAAATGATACACATAGCAATAATTATTAAAATAAAGAACATGACTATATATGAGTTAACAAAAAAAAATATGAAGAAGTTCTCTCGGGATATCAGCCAGGTGATCTCTGGATAGGCTTCTGAGCTTTCGAGAGCTAACGTCACTCTCATCTTCAGGGATTGAAGTGATGAGAAAAGTTAAAGGTATGGTTTCATGTATTGCTGTGGGAGGGGTATGGTGCAGGTGGCGGGCCAATCAGGTGCCATCCCTACGACGTCTGCACTCCCAGTCGACTATTGCTAACCATGCTGGGTCCAGTTCCAGTCCCGTGTCCCTGTTCAAGTTTTCCTTTTCCCCATGGATGTCTATTGTTTCTTTGTGGTTGTGGTTGTGAAGTCGATTCCATGGCCCTCTTGTTTGGAATGTTCTGCTAACCTGGATTTTTCTGGGTGAAAATTCTTTATGTAGTTGGCATGTTCTTTGCAAAGAACAAAGTTAGCTCTCGAAAGCTTGGAAGCCTATCCAGAGATCACCTGGCTGATATCCCGAGAGAACTTCTTCATATATATATATATATATATATATATATATATATATATATATATATATATATATATATATATATATATATATATATATATATATATTATATATATAAAAAGCTTCACTTCACGACTGCAGATTGGAAAACATCAGGCCAGCGATTTAAAAACTGGACTGTCATGACTAAATCGTGACGTCTGGTAGCCTTGCATCACTGGTTATAAAAACCAAAATTTAAGGACGAAATCAAAATTCTTGCAAAATCTGAAAACTCCTCAATGTTATTTTCGTATATATTTACAGGTTCATTTTAAATTATTTCATAGTTTGAGGGTACATGGCCCCTCCTCGGTACGGGCTGGACCAGTTCTCATTTTGCCCTCTTTTCGTGGCTTTGACGATCTGTTTTAAGGTATAAAGAGCCAAAAGTGTGATTATTGATTGATTGATTGATTTAGTTTACTTCACTTTGCGTTTTGTGCTTCTTGACTAATTTGCAAAGATGGAGATGAGTGATGAAATTGATGAATGGACATTCACAAACAACCAAGCCCAAGCAGGATTCGAACCCGGGACCCTTGGCATTGCAGCAAAAGGATGATTATGAATCGCACCAACTCCCCTATGGGCACACTACTGAATCATGCATGTCTTTTTTATTGAACTATGTGGAGAAGGACAAATTCTTCAGTTTTACGACATTTAGCATAATTAGCTTTCCCTGGGATTAGTGAAAGATAAGATACAAAATACAAACTACTGTCAGAGTCTGTCTCCAGCACAAACCTATATATATAATTGGTGTTGTCAAACGATACAGTGTTGAATCACAAGATAGCAGTGCACTGAAGACAATGGATTCGCGTATTCGAAGATCGTTTTGTCACAAGCCGCTCCTTGGGAGACGATATTTCAAGGGCCTTTGTTGTCTTGCCATAAGAGCCTCAAGTTAAACCTTCCCTGAGACGATTTGGAAAAAAATTGACTCTCTGCATTGTGCACTAGCGTACAGTGTTTTTTTGTGTGTTTTTTGTTTTTTTTTGTGCTGGAATCGTAAATGTGGATAGTACATAGCTGCTTCCTAGGCAGGCGGTATATACAATAATATATTTTCACTCTCAAAAATGGCAATCGGCAGTCATTTTAATGGGGAATTGCATTTACCACTCTGTACTTTCCCAAATGATAATCTGTTTTTATTTGAAAATGTTGATTTTCTAAAAATCACAGAATGGCTGTGGCACCATCTCTTCTCTGCGTATGCCATGGCATCATGTCATGTCGGATCCCATGTGTGGCTGGCCTTATCAAACAAATAAAGTCATTGTTCATTTTGCATAACATTTTTCGTGAGCTCTTCCATTTTGACAAAATATGGCTGAAAATAAATAAACATTTGTTTAGGATTGAAATGATTATTTGCAATGTAGCTATTCATTCCCTTAAGTTAGTCTCGGTCTCTCTAGCGTGGATCAATGCAAACATGTAAGGTGTTTGAGGTAACAACTATAGTTTCAGTTTTGTAGAAAGAGACGTGGACACAAGACATTCTTGAACGTTGCTACGATGATAAACATTTGATGAATTTCTCTTTGATGAAAACAGCCATGCCATTAATTCTATGTAACTATCTCCGTATTCGTTTGGTGACATCGGAAAAAAAGTGTCAGGACAATGGGCTCTAAGATCAAACAAGGGACCTGTTGAATAAGAGGTGCCCATGACATGGTTGAGACACCCTGTATATTACGACTACTACTATGCGAAGCTAGAAATTTGTAGTTACCTTATAAAATACAAGTACATATTATTAAACCAAAATTTATTTACTTGATTTTTACAAATAAGAAACGAATAAAAACAAATTTAATATATTTGGAAGAAGATAAAAAAAGAAGTAATTTGATAATATAATGAAGCTTGAGGGAAAATAATTAATGTGTTACAGATAGAACAGAGGGAAATGATTTGAAATGTGAAGTAAGTACATGTGTGAGAGTCATAGTGCAAATTGGATTATCAGATAATTAAAGCTAAATTAAAATTAATTACACATCAATGTAATCTGCATCCTTGCCACTTCTGTTGCTACATCTACAAATTGAACTTTGCCATTACTATGCTTCTGAGACGCATGTCTCATGAGATTAATACAGAGAGCGTAAAAATAATCAAAATATTTTTCGTGAGCTCTTACATTTTGTCTTGTTTTCTGGAAAAGGCAACATAAAATAGCCCGAAACAAACACTATGAAAAGCGAACGTTCAAAACTGAACATCTTGACTTTCAGTTGTAAATATACTTTATGGTGTGACAATTAGCCGAAATTTGTAATCTGAGCATAAAATCCCTTAAAATCAATAATCTGAGCTCAATTAAGAAATATGCAGGAGTCAAACATACACAAGAAATCCAATCACGCTTTGACGAAGTGGATAGGTCACAAATCCAAAAGCAGGATATTGTATTTTAATGAATGTAAACGAAAATTTTCACCATATAACTATGGATGTTGAGATAGTTAATGTTGCAAATGGTAGCAATTCATTTTGTAAAGAATTGCAATAATAATGTCGACCTTTATTTTCTACTAAATTAACCCTTAAACTCATGAATTATTTTTTGTTAATTTTTTCTTACTTTTAATCTAATATCTGTTGTTATGTACTAATAAGTGATTTTGAATCATTTTTTTTAAAATTTTCATTCTGCCTTTTCGAACTATGCCCCGTTACCATATGGTAACGCTATACGTTCACCCCTATCGAAAACTTGGAAATATTTTAATTAAATTTAAAATTACTTTCAAAATTTGATTTTTTAAAAAAAAAAATACAAATGTTATAGATCGATTGTACATTAATCTCACATTTTCTGAGCTAAAGGTGCTCAGGTATCTATTTAGTACATAATGACTACTCTACATTCACATATTGTTTATCATTCTTCAATATTCACTTGTCATAGAAACTATGTATTGAGTTGAATTGAAGTTTTAAGTCCACTTTATGCACAGAATAGCTAATCGGGACTGGACCTACAATTTAAAGTTAGATTGAAACCAATGTGCCATGTACCTCCACCGTGTATCGAACCCAGGACCCCTTGATTACAAGGTTATGACGTTACCACTATGCCATCGGGGAGGCACTTGTCATAGAAACGTATGAAACAGGAAAGTGAAGTCCAACCACATATTTGATGTGTCCAGTACGAACACTACTGGTGGACCACCAGCATACCACACATCTTTCAAAATCTTCCTTTGTGTTGTAATGAGCTGCCAAGTTCTCCTAGTTGCAACATTAAATGATGTTGTATAGTTTTGAGCGATATCCATCCAAATTCTAGCTGGGAGAATTTTTGTCTCGGGGAAATTCATGTATGCCTATGTATGAGAGGAGCTGCAGTCTTTCTAAATTTGTTTTCAATGTCAGTGGAATATTCTTATACTATTGTGTTGATAGATACCAAAACGAAAGGTTTTCAAGCACCGGGCAGGGTTTGTAACCAAATCTTATAGGTTTACCTGTAATAAATAGCTTGCACGAATGTTTTCCATAATACGGGATCACAGACATAACAAGGCTGAGCTACTGAAAAGGCCATCTATGTATTATTACTATTATATAATATTTATTATTATTATTATTTATATATTATTAAAATGAAATATAAATTATAAGCAATAGAAATAAATAAACCAGGCAAAAGATGAGAAAAGCCTTTACAACTTAAATTTCTTGCTTTACATTCAATAATAAAAGAATAAATAATAAAGTAATTGTTAAAAAGGCCTGTAGTTACTGTATCTGCATAGCGTTGTCATATGGTAAAGCCACCGTTATGAGCAAAAAAAATCGAGCAAGTGATGCAAATTCTTGAACAGAGAACTTCATAAGTTTTTAATTACATGTGTTTACTAAATGCTGAAAACATTCAGAACTACATAATGAAAGACAATCAGATAATAACACTATATTTACTTTCCAGTGTATGACATATTGAATAAAAAAATCTAAGATCAAAACAAATACATCCTCTCGCAACAATGCCATCACCTGGACCGAAACAAATGGTCTTTATGCTTCCTAGAGCGACTTCTGGCACTAGGTTTGCCTACACACTCAATATACAATATACACACCCCCACTCACGACCGGATCAAGAAAGTGTGGGGCGTTACCCCCACACCCCATATACACCTTCATGGCGTAGTGCTATGCACAAGGGAGCTCTTTACCTTTTTTTATAACTGAACCACATCGATAGAAAAAATACATTCATTCTAGTCTCAAGTGCCTCTTGTTTCTCTACAGTAAGTTCTTTTTCTTAACTGCAGCAAAGACGACCTAGTAACACCACATCACAATTTGATAAAATGCATTCGGTCCTATTTGTTTTTTAGCAACTTACAATGTGCTATGATTTGGTCTACAATTTTGCATATTCAGACAGTTGATAACATGGCACTTAATATGAACTGATTAGAAGTAATAATGATTACAGATTTGATGTGATTCTTGAGTAAATGGTTGCACTGCGAGTAGAACGAGGAAGAACATTTTTAGAACTATTTCCTTGCAAAACGGATAATACACATTATTCAAGCACTTTCACTATACTTTCAATATATAGTGTCCTGTGACATTCACTCTAGTTCTTTACAATCGTTTTTGCTCGTTCGGTGCCCTCTGTACCTTGGTGCTGTCTCACTGCCCCCTCTTATAGAGTACCACGATACAAATACACCATTCTTCGGCAATGTAGGCATATTCCTAAGACTCCAAAGAGCTTTAAATGCAGCATTTTATATTGGAATCCAAGCCACTTCATGAAATGTGCTTCCACCAGAGATCAAACTCAGGACCACTTGGTTACAAGGCAGCAGTCTTATAGGCAGACTACCTGGGTGTGTGAGCTCAATTTTAATATTTCTAATTCATAGTTTCTTAAATCCTTGATTTCTTAATGTTGTATTTCTCCCTCTCGGAATTTTTTGCGATAAGGATATACGTATAATTATGACATGAATGACAGAACATTGCTAACATTAATATTGCCGGTACTTGAATGAGGAACTAAAAAATAGGAATGAAGCTTAAAGTTTCTTTAGATGTTGAATGTCCTCCTACTTATAAAAAAAAAATTGCACCTGTTAGACCTATTCTAAAAATAGTAATTCGATTTATAGGGAATTCTTTGTCACTGTTTGAACCTCCAACCAAAGAACAACCCCACAACCAGCGAATACATTTTCCTACCATGTAGGCAGCAGAGTATCGTGTCAATTTTGTAGCAAGTTTGGCGATTCATGATTGGCCAAATGGAAGTTTTATAATAGAAAATTTTAAGTGAGAAAACTTCTAGTTTGTTCTATTTTCGTTGAAATGTGTCTACCATACTATAAAAATCTGGGGGCTATAAAGGGGGCTGAAATCAGTTTGGGGAGGGGCTTCACCCTTCCTAGCCCCCTGTAGCACCGTCCCTGATGCAAAGTCTTGCAATTTTTATGTAATATCAAAAACCATATATCCTCTACATGCTTTACCGTAAGTCAGGAATATCCCTCGAAAAGTCGAGTAGAGTTGAAAATATTCTGTTTTGAAAGAGGCCACTTTGTCTATTTACTTAGGTATGTATTTTTATTTATACCTGTAAACATGTGTGTGGTAATTCATACTGCATTACTGTAGGTGGAAGTTGCATTTTTATGTAGTTACTCGAGGCTTGTGGAAATAAGTATTATAAACAGAATGTGATAACACTGGTCGGCAAATTGGAACTTTTTTTTTCCTTCCTGGCAAAATTTAAATTGATTCTTATAGATTTCGAGGTCTTGATTCAGAATCTGAAAACAGTTTTCCTCCATCACCCACCAGTTCTGAAATATTTCACTTTCAAAATTTACAAAATTTCCAATGCATTCAGTGAGAGTCGAATATGACAAATAGATGGTACTCTACTAAAAATAGGAAAAAGAAGAAATGAGTATACGTTTTGGGCTTGAAACTCTAATTTTATAAACGGACACACCATACATGAGGGCATTTAATTTTAAACTCAAAACTTACATGTAAAATATCAAATATTTCATAGTTAATAGCATGAAAAATTTACATATTCATACTTAATGGTCCAGATTAAATTTCTTCACATCTAGATACATTAAGAGAACATAAAAGTGGCACAAAATGTAAGGTAAAACAGTGTAACATTTTCACAATCTGCAGACATGCTTTATCCACAGACGTAAGTTCGTAGAATGTTATTTTGTTGTCTTCTGTCTCTTGTATTGTTCCTTTGGGGTCTCACACCTAAGAGTTCAACAGTAATTGGATAACATGTTTCCATTCCATCTCCTACTCAATCGTTTTTCCACTTGCGCCACATCTTGGTGGAACCTCTCACCATGTTCATCTGAAACTGCGCCCATATTTTCCAGGAAAAAATCTAAATGGGAATGCAAGAAATGCAGCTTCAGTGACATGTTGCATCCGAAACTGTAGTAAGAGGAAATCAGTTCTTCCACTATTTCCACATAATTTTCAGACTTTTTATTTCCCAGAAAGTTCTTGCACACATTTTCAAAAGCATCCCCATGCCCTTCTCTCAGTGTCATTCTAAACTTGTCTGAAATTGGGATCCTGAAATAGCTGTCTTTCTTGTGGACCAATGAAGATACCTTCCTTTATTTTGGCATCACTTATGCATGGAAACTTTTCTTTTAGATAAAGAAACCCTTAGTCTTGTTTATCCATTGCCTTCACAAACAGTTTCATCAGGCCTAGCTTGATATGAAGAGGTGCGAACAAATTTTTTTATTTCTCGACTAAAGCTGGCAGTGATACATTTTTCTCTCCTGGAATGTTTTCTTCACGAAGTGGCCATTCTTTTACAGTATAATGTCTGTCCTTTGCTCGGCAGTCCCACTCACAAATAAACCCCCTTGTAACCCAGTCAGCAATGCAACAACTTTTAAGTCCCCACATATGTTCCATTGATGTTCTTGGTAACATATTTTCTGCAACATTCATTCAAGGTTTGCATACGAGGTATAGCTACAAAAAAAAACTGGATTGACATTGCTGTCGGCAAACGGCAAGCGTGTCAAGGATAATCGATGCATGGATGTATAACGTGATATCTTGCCTACCGGCTGTGTGATTGTCCAGGGTGCGTGATGCGCAGTTCTTCTGTAGTTTGTGGACGAAGTGAACCGTACATCTGTGCTCCATCAGAAAAGAAATTAAGTGTGAAAGTGGAAGAGCGTATCAATCTGAAGTTTCTTATCAAACTCGGAAAATCTGCCACAGAAACTTATGGTTTGTTGAAGGAAGTGCACGGAAATGTGTGTTTATCATGCACTCAAGTATTTGAGTGGTTTCAAAGGTTTAGAAACCGACGGGAAGTGATTGCAAACGACAAGCATTCTGTGCGGTCTTGCACGTCAAAAACGGAATCAAACATTGCAAATGTTGGTGAATTGATTCGAATTGTGTACCCGAAGGTCAAACTGTCAACCAACAATATTTCATTGCTGACGACCCTTCGTGGGCGAGTAAGAAGACGACGACCTGATTTGTGGAAAAGCAAGTCATGGATTCTTCATCAGGACAATGTTTCTGCCCAGACAGCATTGTCAGTCAAGGCTTTATTGGCCAAGTATGGGATCCCAGTGTTATAACATCCACCCTATTCATCAGATCTGGCTCCGTGCGACTTTTCTTTTATTGCAAAAGGTCAAATCAGCACTGAAAGGAACCAGATTTAAGACTGTAGAATGTGTGAAAAGAAAAGCGACTAAAGTCATGAACATGGTTTCGGAAAATGATTTCCAGCACCTCTCCAGCAATGGAAGATTCGTAGGGAGCGGTCTATCGATAGTGCAGGGGAGTACTTTGAAGGGGATAATGTTCATATTGTACAAAATAACCAACAAAAGATTTTGTAGCACCAGTCCGGTTTTTATCTAGCCACACCTCGTACGTCTCTTTTATGTGAAATACATAAGCCAGCGGTATTGATGGCTACTTGTTCCCATTATGAACTAAAACAGCCTTCAAACTAACCTTTGATGAATCTATAAAAGTCTCCATTGGTCAGAGTCATATTCGATCTCAAGTTCCTTCATCAATCCTCTAACACTGTTAGTATACACTAAGTCACCCACCATTGAAAACCACTTTGCAATCCTTGATTCCCTCTTCCTGAAGTATGACACATTTACGTACATCACTTTCGAAAAGGTTCCACTGTTGAAGTCTGGATGCAAGCAGTTGCACCTTTGTTTTGGGTAAATCCAAGTCTCGAAATAGGTCGTTCAACTCAGCTTGAGTAATTAAGTGCGGGATGTTGGTCATGGGTGGATGAAACTCATCATCATCTTCCAGTTCTAAATCCATGGTGTATTGTTCCGGAGGCTTTGGCACTGGCATTAAGTTATTGTGAGGGATAGGTCTGAGAGCAGATTGTATGTTCGAGTACTCCAATTTTCGTTTCAATGTGCTGGAGAAACCGCTAACATTCACCATACAAAAATTACAGTCATCTAGATGATTACGTGGTTCACGCCACACCATTGGCAGAGCAAATGACATTCCTTTATGGGTACCGTTCATCCAACCAACGAGAGTTCTCGAACAAGTACTGCAACATATTTTGGGGGCCCATGCTTTATCTTGATCACCAACCTTGCAGCCAAAATAAAGCTCATAAGCCTTCCTCACAAGATGAGTTAAAGGTTTCCTTTGAGATTTTAGTGTTAACTCCCTGCAAATGTAGCAGGTGTTCGGTTGGTTATGACACGTACCAGACATTTCAGAGAATTCACTTCACTTAATACTTTGACGGTACCGTAGAAAACAAAACTTGCATGGATTGAATATATAGAAGTATAAGAAAATAAGTTCAGTAAGAAGTAATGCATTTGCTCAACAAATACATGTTTACTGTTTTCTTTTAATTGCTTATACGAGATTCTAAGAGGAAATTGGATACTTGTCCTTATGAGAATCACTGTAGACACTTCTTTAAAATTTAATACAATAGTTATTCACTTATATACAGAGCCATCTTTGGAGCAGATTATAAAAGCCTGATATTTTGCTCGATGATGAGCTCATTACAAAGAATCGAGAAATATCTTCTCCCTCAAAATTGATGGGTGATGGAACAATTTGGCTATGAGATCCAGATTCAGCACCCTCGAAAACACAAGAAACACCCATTTTCATTGCAAGGAGGAATTCCATGCCGACCAGTGTAATCAGATACTCAATCTAAAGCTGCATATAAAGTACTGTGTTGTATAAATTATATTCATATAACAAAAATATAGTTGCTGATCTCTGTGGCGGGGTTGCTAGCACAGCATGCTACAATGCCAGGGATCCTGGATTCGAACACAGGCTGGGCATGGATGTTTATTGTCAGTGCCCCTTCATCAATTTCATCATATCATCATTCATCCTCATCATCAAGATTAGCCAAAAGTGGCAGAAAAGCTGCAAAAAATATAAATATAACTCTCAATCAATCAATCAAAATATAGTTCGATGTGTGTATAGTTTTCAGAGCTATTAGATTTAAATTACAATTTTTGATACGTGACCATTATTTTACCAGAGTTCTGATTTAAACTATTCAAAAATTCCACTAAAATATAAAAATACCTGTTAAGTAATCACAAAATACAGTTTTCTCACACAATATTGATACAAAATCAATGGAAACTTTAATTTTGCTGGACACCCAACAAAATTAGACTGAAATTGTCACGTGGTACTTTTATGGACCCACCAACTCTCAAAACGCAAGAAAAGTATAGGCCAGTATCTGTAACTAAAATCCAGTGGATACTTTCCGATATCGATACCATCGGTATCAGTCGATACTGATACATCGGTATAGTCTCAGCCCTAATAAATATTTCTTTTGTTAATTAGTTTCCCTTTTCTTCCACTTTTGGCTAATCGTGACGATAAGGATGAGGCATTCACAAAGAATACACATGCCCAGGTCAGGATATATATATGTATATTCTGTGCCATTCCCAGAAAAAAAAATCTAGAACCGCGTATGTGTATGGCGACAACCTGCGTATTTATGTCCAACAAAAGCTAGTAGCAAAAATTTACAGCTAAATAAATTCCAATGGATGGAATTTATTAAATTATTCTCCTTATTTTCTTATGTTTACGAGGGTCACTATTTATATTTTGAGCCTTGGCAACACTGATTGAAGTTAGGCGCGATTTGACGTTTGCACGGAATCGTCTGGCATTATTGACCATAACGTACTTCAAATGTTTTGTCAATAGCTTGATTTGTGTTGTTTATGTTGCCTTGGAGATTGCGCGACAACAATAAAATGGAATTAACTCATGAACAGTTTCGTGCGATGATTTTTTACGATTTTCGACGTGGATTATCAAGACAAGAGTGCATCGATCAACTTACTTCCACATTTGGCGATGAAGCCCCATCCTTTGCCACTGTGAAACACTGGTATAACGAATTTATTCGTGGCTGCCATTCGCTCACCGACGAGATTTGCGAAGGTCGTCCAAAATCAGTTGTTGTTCAAGAAAACGTTGATGCTGTGCAAAACCTAATACTGCAAGATCGTCATGTGACATACTGTGAGATTGAGGCAACCATAGGCATTAGTTCCACCAGCATATATAAAATATTACATGATCATTTAGCTGTGAGAAAGGTATGTTCTCGTTGGATCCCACACAATTTGACAAAAACTCAAAAAGACGCTCGCGTCAATTGGTGCAAACAAATTCTCAATAAATACAATTGTCGTGCTTCAAAAGATTGTAACAGGTGACGAATCATGGATATATGCATATGAGCCGGAACATAAACAGCAGTCGACTGTATGGGTGTTTCAAGATTAACCCAATCCAACAAAAGTTGTTCGCGCTCGAAGCACATCGAAACAAATGGTCGCCTGTTTTTTCGGGAAAACTGGTCATGTGGCAACTGTGCCTTTAGAGGAACGTAGAACGGTCAACTCTGAATGGTACACAACAATTTGTTTGCCAGAGGTCTTCGGTCAAATATGGAAAACAAACAAACGCCGTCGGATCATTCTTCATCAAGACAATGCCAGCTGTCACACATCTCGTCTAACAACCGACTTTATGAACAGTCAAAAAATCGAATTGATGGGTCATCCGCCGTACAGTCCTGATTTGGCACCCAATGACTTCTTCTTGTTCCCGAATGTCAAGAATAAATTGCGTGGACAACGATTTTCGTTGGCGGAAGATGCCGTTGATGCGTTCAAAAACCATGTTATGGAGGTGTCTCAAGAGGATTGGAAAAACTGCTTTGACAAATGGTTCGAACGAATGCAAAAGTGTATTGACCATAAAGGAGAATACTTCGAAAAACAACAAAGCAGTTTTCAATGCCAAATTCCTGTTTTTTCATTGTAAGGCTCAAAATATAAATAGTGGCCCTCGTATATAAGGCTGTGTATTTCGAAAAAGAAAATATCTTGTTGTTAAAAACACTTCATGCACACACTAAATTTGTGACAAAAATTCTAGCAACCCTTCTGGTAAGAAGAGGATTATCCTGTATATATTCATTAATTCTACATCGGGTGACTGGCAGAATTGATATCAGTTGTGGAAAAACTCTGATGTTTAGGTGAAGGCTTCTGTCCAGTGGCTGACACAAGGGGTATGCAGATACCGCTGTGTAAAGGTGGGTGGGGGAGATAAAGTGGCCCTCTTAGACAGTTGGTTTCGTACCATAGTCATCAAGGAACATTTGCTTTACATTATAATCCTTCCCTGTTTCCTGGCTCTGGCTGGGTCGGCATAGAAGTCAAGCTTCCCCATTTTTTCCTGGTCTTCCACCACTCCTCTCTTTCCACGGTGTTCCAATCTTTTCCTCTTCTCGTAACACTCTCTGCTCTTTCCACCGACATCTTGGTCTCCCCTTTGGCCTTATTCCCACTTCTTGTGCATCCTACTTGTAGTCTTTCTGCACCCACATCCACAATAAAACGAACATACAAAATTCCCGTCTATGAAGCTAAAAACAGCTTGCTAGAAGGCAAAAGGAAACATGACACTTTGTATTGTATACCTTTCCATTGTTGGAGCTTTGGGGCAAGAAGCAGGTGCTAATGATGATATTGTTTCGATGTCGGAAGATGAGCGTGCATTGAGTGTGAAACTGTCGAATCAATGAAAATACCACTCTTTTGCAACAATCATGGCTGATAAAGAATCTAAAAACAAGATCGACCAATGTAGGCATGTTTGGCCAAAAAAAGAGCCGTAGCTTCACGATGCTATTGTCACAACACTAAATCCCAAAGGAGTGAATCAAGAAAAAACTTTTACCTGGTCAAGTTGGATTTTTAGCACCCTTCAACTTTCCACCCTGTCCCTCACCCCCGTCTTTCTACTCTGATCCTCCTACTTTCCACCTTCTTCCAATAATAATAATAATAAAACATGGCCACATTTTACCAGGTGTCCCAGAAGTCTTTCCCTGATTACAAACTTTATTCATATCTGCTATATGTAAGGTAGATATATGAAAGTGGTGCTAAAATGTTGGAAAACTAACCAAGTTGTTTTGTTACAGGTTTGAGTAATGTGGCTGTAGTGTAGCAGTGTCAGTGCCCATTTGAGTAACGTGGCTGTAGTGTAGCAGTGTCAGTGCCCAAGAAACCGGAAATGTTCACAAATCAGGAAAAAGCTCAGTGTGTCCCCTGTTATCATTAGGCAACAAAGCCTGTAGAATTTGCACTTTCTACGCATGAAAAAATAAACGTTTGCGTAAGATATCATAAAGATAACTATTTGGCTGATGTTTTACGTTGTTTGAAATCGCTGAGGTTGATGGTTCAGCCACTTCTCAGTAAGTCAGCAACAGATTCATGGTCTTGAACTTGTCACACCATGACTTAATGCTCTCGACATCGGGCGGCATCTTTCCAAAAGTTGTTTGAAAGTTCCTCTGCACTGTTATTGGTGACCGAGTCTCGTGACACACTGAGATTTTTCCTGATTTGTGAACATTTCAGGTTTCCTGGGCACTGACGCTGCTACACTACAGCCACGTTACTGAAACCTGGAACAAAAAAAATTGGTTCGTTTTCCAACATTTTGGCACCACTTTCACATCTCTACATTGCATATAGCGGATATGAATAAAGTTTGTAATCAGGGAAAGACTTCTGGGACACCAGGTATATTCACGGTTTTAATGACAAAAAATAATAGTGATGTTTTTGGCGTCGATGTTTTTGGAATCGATGTTTTTGGCATAGATGCTCATGGAATCGATGTTTTCGTAACATTGGTTTTGCCGTCAATGTTTTGTACTGTCGATGAAATGTAGGTGATGTTTTTGTTGCAGATGTCTTTCCATCGATGTTTTGACATATAACCAAACAAAAAATATACTTTTAGTTAGAAATAAGTAGAACTGGCCTCTTTGCATTGCAACATGATACAGAAGCAAGGTAGGGCTCCACTTATTCTAATCCCTGTATTAGTGGAGTTGATGTGATAGTAACTCTGCTCCAGGAGGTATCTATCAATGAAAAGATGAGCCCCAGAGCTACTTATGAAGAGATGTTGGTGGGAAAATCCACACCTGAGTCCTTGGTTGCCGATTGCATTAAGTGGCTGACTCAATCTCACCAATGAATGTTCCAAGCTCAAGTCCCCACCAAGGCATCGGTGTTCTCTGTGAGTGTCCGCATCATCGTGATTACCCAAAAGTTCCAGAAATGCAACGCAATATGGCAAAAACTCTCAAATACGTGATGCCTCCTCGTATATTTTTTTGTAATGTTTAGAGCGTTGTTGATGTGTTATTACTATGTGATATATTAGACCTTCACTAACACTTGTGTACTTTATGTTTCAGATTGACTGAAGGAAACCATGGATTTCAGGCATAAACAAAGAGCAGTGATTGAGTTCTTGGCAAAAGAGGGTTGCGCTCCCTGCCTCCCCCCCTGTAGAAATTCCTAGGAGGTTAACAAATGTCTATGGGGATACTGTAGTGGTCGTAAGCAATGTCAGATGTTGGGTGAAGAGGTTCAACGAAGGATATTGCAAATAAACCGCGCAGAGGACGTCAATCAACATCACTGACAGAGGACAAGAAACACCGGGCAGATGAATTGATTCGTCAGGATCATGCATCACAATCAAGGAGTTGGCAGCCGTACGTAACGTGTCTTATGGGTCTTCTCAGGCCTTAGTCTGTGACTTAGGATACTACAAAGTGTGTGATAAGTGGGTTCCGAAAGAACTGACTGCAGACATGCACACCAGGCATGAGGAAGTGTCGCAAGAACTCCTGGCCAAGTTTGAAGCAAATCAGAACGACTTTTACAAAGATTGGGTCACTGGAGATGAAACACGGGCGTATATGTATGACCCAGAGAGTAAAGTGCAATCAATGCAATGGCACCATAGTGGTTCTCCACGTCCCAAAAAATTCAAGTCTGCAAGATTCACACAGAAGACATGGTGCAGACAACAAACTCTAGAGTTTTGCCAACATGGATTTGACACTTGGGTTCAACGTTGGCGTAGATGCATTGAACTGAAAGGTGATTATGTGGAACAGTAGGCATATGTAGAAGAGGCTTCAGGCTTCACTATGATGTATAGTTTACCTTGATTGATGCATTATTAAAAATCTGGGATGGTAGGAGGCATTACTTTTTGATACCCCGTAGTACATCAGCACAGACTGTTCAAAGCCAGAAAACAAGCAAATGACACCTGGACACCAGCAAATTAATGCCTGAATCTTTTCACAAATTAGAACCAAGATATTACTTACACTCTCTCTCTCACTCACTCACTCACACACATGCACACAGTGTGTGTGTGTGTCTGTGTGAGAGAGAGGGGGAGGGGAAGAGCGTTTCATGTCTTTTGAAAACTACAACATGAACAATACAATTTGACATTTCCTATTTCTGTCAGGAACCAAATATGGCCCTGGTTGCTCTTTTAATTACATTAATGTTTTTAAATTATGATATCTCCACTATAGACCTACCTGTATACGTTTAACAGAAACAATTCCTTCAGATATTTGCACCACAGCACCTGACAGCATCACACCCACAATTGTTCTCAAGATATCAAGGTATCCTCCAACTAGAAAAACCTGAAATAAATAGCATTATAAGTAACTAAAACAAACAAGTAATCAAAGTTCATAAACATCGTAAGAAACATGTCATTGAACTCTGAACCAATGTCTTGTCATCATGGATAGAAATTAGGCAAAGGGTAAAAATTACTGACTTCAATAATCAAAATACCAAAAAAATACACACTAACTACCAACCAATTTCATTACAGCCTAATGATAAATTAGCATATTAAAAATTATGCTGGGATTCATTTAAAAAATTGTTATCTGGAATTCAACATTCGTATAGCCAGTCATAAGCACATTCTTCATTGAACATGAAACTAGTATGTTTTTGAAGATAAGACAATGCTTTCATTATTGTATTTTATGTTTATTTTGTACTAACAAAAATTAAGATTAATGTACTGTAAACAACTGTGACTTGATGAACAACATGGTAGGAAGCAGATAAGGGAATATGGCACTCAAACTGTAATATTTATTAAAGCTTTTCAGCCATTGGCCAGGAAGCCATTGCTCAAGAAACACTTTAGTAACTGGGTTATTTTGTTGATTAAAATAACAGATATTGCTCGGTTAGGAAAAAAAAATGATAAAATAATGTCTGCTCTTTATTTAAACTGAAAAAATTATCATCCCATTGAAAATCCATTATGAATCAACCCTCAAATAATGCTAGAACAAATGCCAAAAAACTAGTTGCAAACACAAAAAATGTCATCTTTACTGGCCATTTTTTTAAAAACTGCTAAATTCAGACCATGATGAGAAAACTGACTTTTACTGACCATTTTTCACCTCATTTATTTGTAATTTATATATACTGGGTTTATTCATGTATATTAGGATTAACCAGTATCTTGCCTGGGTTCTTCTGCAATTGCACCGACAGCAAAACACATCATTACATCATAACATGCTTTAACCTTTACTGGCCCGATGATACCATATGGTATCATCAAAAGTAAGGTCGTACTGGCCCGATGATACCATATGGTATCATGGTGCTGATTACGAAATGGATGTGCTTTTTGGACCTTCATACTCTTGTGTTTGGGTGGAAACTCTGACACAGGTCTGGAGCAAGCCTGGAAAATTCACATTGATGACCCCCCCCCCCCCCTCGGTCCATGCCACATTTCCGAACAATGTTTCACATTTTGGCTCATTATTCAACTTGTATGGCACCCAGGAACATGAAACATGTTTCATCCTCTTGAGAAACGTCCATTCTTTGAAAAGAATACTAAGGTTTGCGCCTTCTCTCCGAAATAGCAGGGTAAGAGGGAGCAAACTCCATATTTTTATGTTCTTTCCATTGAAATTCGGGGGGGCACCCCCAGCCCCCCTTGGTAGGGCATTCTGAATTGTACACGGTTGAATGCTCTGATGTTTTAGCTGCAAAACAAGACTTATCCAAAGTAGATTGCTTCCATAGTGCAATATAACAATTTTCTGAGCAATATGCAAATTACCTATTTTTCTTAAAAAACAGAGTTTCACATTTTGGCATATTATTAAACTTGTATGGCACCCAGAAACATGAAACATGTTTCATTGTCTTTGGAAACAAGGTTTGCGCCTTCTCCCCAAAATAGAGGGAAAAGAGGGGGCAAACTTCAGATTTTTATGTTTTTCCATTGAAATTCGGGGGTCGCACTCCCCAAACCCCCTTCCTCGGTTTGGTGTTCTGAATTGTACACAGTTGCATGCTCTGATGTTTTAGCTGCAAAAGTTATCCGAAGTAGATTGCTCCCATAGTGCCAGAGTTATAACAATTTTCCTCCAAAGAGTGTTGGAATTTAAAATTCCCGCCGAGAAGCCTGGGCCAGAACAGAGTTACTTTCGTAAACCTGCTTGGCTGTCTAAAGGTTAAGAATTCTTTTAAATAGTTGTGAGGGTCTGACATTACAATAAAGACAACAAACACCCACACATTCACAAGGAACTAACTGTTAGTGAAACATGAATTCCATAAAAGTACTTGCGATATTTAGCTTTGCTCTTCTAACACACTTGAATATCACAATGATGAGGATGAGTGATGATTAGATGCAACTGAAAAAGAGACACTGACAAATAGCACTCATGCCAAGGCTGGAATTTGAACCTGGGAACTTTGGTGGCAAGTCTGAAAGGCGACCACCAGGATGCCTACCAAAATAACAAATCGAAAATTCTTGATTTTTTCTCGATTTTCTTAAACATTATTCATACTACCCCTATGTACTAAAGTTTGAAAATAGAAATTAAGAAAATAAATATTTATTTAATGCAAACCTCTACCAAAAGGCCAGTCGAGATGAAAACTGAAGCTGTATTTAACAAGAGAATTAGACTTGTTTTATGTATTAATGCACCCTGGACTGCATTTGGCAGACTAGCGAGGCTTTGACATCTGTACTCACAGCCAGTATAATCTTCTGTTGTCATTCCTCTATATATGAGGGCAAATAGAAAAGTCTTTGCATCTAATTTTTTTCTACTTTGTTATAAGTGTTATTACAAAAGCGAGATATACGAGCAATACAGTAAGCTTTTTTTGGAAGGACCCAATTGTAACTTCCGATTTCTTCCATGGCACGGCGCTGTTATCAGTTTATATATATGGCTGGAGTGCTCAGGAAGTCCACGCCATATGAGCAGCAAAGTGTTATTCGTTTCTTATGGTGCAAAGGACAAACAGCTACAGATATCCACAGGGGAATGGAGCCAGTGTATGGGGACAAGTGTGTATCAGTGTGAAGTGTGCAGTGGTGGTGCAAGGAGTTTTAAAATGGAAGGGTTGCCCTTGTGGACATCATCAAGAAGCTTAGGAACCCACCGACACGACACCTTGCGTTATCCCAACGAATCGTGAGCAATGTCATAAACACTACCATAGGAAATGAAAAGTTCAGTGGCAATGTCCTTCAGATAAACACGTCAATCAGCTTTCACCATTTCATCAACAGAAGGTTGTCCAGTGTCAGCGAGGAACGAGGTTGGCTCGATCGCTCATTGTCCTCCACATTTTCCCATCCATTTTCAAACTCCTTGCACCACCACTGCACACTTTGCACTGATAAACACTTGTCCCCATACACTGGCTTCATTTCCCTGTGGATATCTGTGGCTGTTTGTCCTTTGCACCATAAAAAACGAATAACACTTCGCTGCTCATATGGCGTGGACTTCCTGAGTACTCCAGCCATATACATAAACTGATAACAGCGCCGTGCCATGGAACAAATTTGAAGTTCCAATAGGGTCGTTCCAAGAAAAGCCTACTGCATCGCTCGTACATCTCGCTTTTGTAATAATACGTATAACAAGATAGGAAAAAAATAGGCGCAAAGACTTTTCGATTTGCCCTCGTATTTGTGATTGTCCCTTCATCCATCTTATCTTACCACCATTCGTCCTCATCTTCGAGATTAGCCAAATGGGCAGAAAAGTGAAGTAAAATGAAATAAGTCAGTCAGTCAATCAGTCAGTCATTGTGATAGCAAAAGTTTTTGACCACAAGTATAATATCTAAACTTTTATTGACTTCTGACCTACTTGTGGATTTCTTGACTTTATCTCGACTTTCATGACTTGTAGACATCCTGACCACTTAATGGGCTCGCCCATCGAACCAGCACATTCCGTAAGTGAATCGGAAGCTCGGAAGAACTCCTAAAGTATTTAACATACTGGTAATGTGCGAATTACTCACAATTAAATATAAACTTTAGGCTAAAAGATTAAAAATCGGCAACTTACGTGTGCGAAAAATCTCATACTCACACACGTAAGTTGCCGATTTTTAATCTTTTAGCCTAAAGTTTATATCCTAAAGTATTTTTCTGTTTGTGTGTCTTTACCAAATATGTTGCCAGCATGTGACGTAAGAAGTTTTATACTGTCATATGATCATCTTTCTCGCCCCACTGTTAAACAGAACTCATCTTTCTGGGCTCCAAGCTGATATGCAATACAAACTTTTTATTTACTCAGAGTTTCAGATACAGTCTTATTTGGCCATTTTACACTGAAACAACATAAAGTAGTAACAAAAAATAACAAATGATAAAAACAATAACCAGATGGGATAAATTTACATGTTCTTGGTCAGTAATATACAAAAATTACGTTCTGGAAGGAAAATATCTACATTCAGGGGAAGTTTGTTGTAGATTTCTGGGAGCCTGTAAAACAAGGAGCGTTGTAGAAGGGATAGCCTAGTGGTTGGGTTGTGGAAGAGTTGCAGGTTGCCCGTTTGCTTTTGGAGTACCCTAAGTGTGAATTCACTGATTAGGAGATCTGTTCTGATTTTGCTATTTATTATCTTCTATAAAAATTTCATGTCAGCTAGATCATGACGAAAGGATGGAGTGTGAATATTCAGAGCAGCCATGGTGTCTGATTTGGATACATGTCGAAAGTAAGGTATTCTATGGCAAACAATTGCAAGAAAGAAACTGAGAACAGAATCTATTTTGGTGAGACTGGTTTCTGAGGCCATTGCCCAAATTGGGGAACAGTATTCAAGGATGGGCGAGATGAAAGATTTAAAGAATAAAGCAAGAGATGATGGGTTTTGAATTTTGCTAAATCTGTATAGAAGACCGAGAAGGCGCATGGCTTTTTTAGTGGTAGCTATAATATGATAATTAAAAGTGAATTTTTCATCCATGATAATACCTAGGTCCTTTTGGGTGGAAACGTTTTGGATTGGATTTTTTTCAATAGAATAAGTAGACAGCACTTTGTTCTTTTTTAGGGAATAAGTAAGGAAAGAGCATTTCTGAGGGTTTAGTTCTAAATTCCACTGACGACATCACTTAACAAGTTCTGTGAGAGCATTTTGAAGAATCATCATGTCATGATGCGATGAGATCTCCTTAAAGAGTTTACAGTCATCCGCAAACAAAAGTATATTGATAGGGAGGGAGGAGTTTTTCAGGGAGGTCATCCATGTACAGAAGGAATAGGAGCGGTCCTAAGACACTCCCCTGGGGAACTCCAGACAAAACAGGAAGAAAGTTAGAAGAGGTACCTGAAAGAACAACATGTTGTTCACGCTCATGGAGGTAGTCCTGAAGTAAAGAGAGAAATTTGCCATGGATGTTAAATCTGGATGATAATTTATGAAGAAGAAATTTATGATTAATTTTGTCAAAGGCTTTCGAAATGTACAAATATATAGTGCCAAGTTGGGAGTTATTATCAATAGCTCTGGCAGCATGCGAAAGTAAGACGGAAATATTTGTTAGGCAAGAACTGCTTGGAAGAAAACCATGTTGTGCTGTGTTGATATACAGTGACATAAACTGAAGTAACCTGTTTTTGATGATTTTTTCACAAATAATTGATAGTGGCGATAGAAGTGAGATTGGTCTATAGGATTTTACACATTTTTTATCTCCAGTTTTGTGAATGGGCACAATGTTGGCCCGTTTGAAGTTTTTCGGAAACACACCCTTAGAGAAACATTTGTTGAGTAAGGCAGACAGAGGAAGAGACAAGGAGTCGGCTGTTTTACATAGGAATATTGTGGGGATTTCATCTGGACCTAGGGACCGGTGGAGGGGCAATGAAGCGAGAAGGGATTTTACTTCCTCGGGGGACGTTTTGATTGAAGATAGTGTGTGAGGACAGACAGCATTTAAGTGGGGGAGAGGGTCGGAAACTGAGGGAGGTGAGAAGTTCTGATGAAAAAAAGCATTGAAAAGCTCGGCTCTTTCTTCTCCACTAGCAATATCAGTATTATGAACAATTTCTTTAGGTATGCATGGGCTTTTTTTTCTTGAATTTAGTAATGTGAAGAATCTCTTAGGGTTTGTAGTACATTCGGTTGTTATGTTATTTATATGTTCACTATAATTTTTTTCTGAGTAGGTATTTTGAATGACGTCTGATGTCACAATAGGTACAGAGAGTGTGAACATTAGGGTGCTGCTTCCATAGGTACCAAGCCTGTTTTTTTTCTATTTTTTAACACAAAGAGAACTTCTCTGTAGAACCAGATGGGGTATTTCGTAGATCTCGGTCTCGCAGTGTGCACGAAGTCTTTAATCGTGCCATGCAGAATTTCAACAAAGTTCTCAACGGCTTCATTCACTTCCTCTTCCATCAACAAACACCAAGGGTAGGCATTGAGTCATGCTGGATGACATTCCATGGAGGGTCATTCCATGCCAAACCATCCAATGGTGGTTGCATGACAATTTTAGAAAAATTTCATTTTTAGTACATAGGTTTGTACATGTTTCTAGATATCAAAACCAATGTTCAAAAAAAATTATTGCCTTTAGTTCTCCTGGGGCAGCCATTTTTCCAACATGGCGCATGGCTTTTTTTGCTCATGTAGCAGTATACAGAAACCTTAATATCTCAAAAACCGTTAAAGCTAGAGACCTGAAACAAAATTCATTTTGTAGCTAATGAAGTATACTTCCTATGATATTCAGGTATGTTTTGCTTGAAATTGCATCGTAAGTATGAAAATTATGGTGGAAAATGGAGTAACAATAGTTAAAAAATTGGATTTTTAAGCTCGATTTTTCTAATGAAGGGGTTTAGTCTAAGGCTTGATTTTTTTTTTCATGTGTAGACCTACCTGCAGGGTGTCTGTAAATAAAATATCAGTGCTTAGAAATGCACCCCTTTTTTACAGCATGGGCTCAAACATGGCCGTTCATTGAATTTTGACAGTTTTCGGGGTTAAATATCTTGGATGAGTCCCCTTTAAAAATTCTGAAATTTGCCACATTGGAAGCCCTTCATGAACCTAACTCATAGTAAAAATCTCAACTTTTAGATTCAACTCGTTTTGGTCAATATGAGCTAACGTATGTTACCTAATTTCTGACATTGCAAAGTAAGGTTAAACTACATTCCATACTTAGAATACATTTTCTTTTTTAAAATTTGGGTTAAATAAAGGCTCAGAAAATATAGTAACATAAGGTTTTAATACTTGACTTACCATAAATTGAAATTACAAGGTATGACAATTGAAAATCTGCAAAATTTCATTGCAAAAGGTTTGATTTATTAGGTACCCACGACCAGTTGGTGTTGTCAGCTCCAGTTTCCTATTCCTTCTCTTTGTTAAATCAGGCAGGATTCTTTGTTTTTTCACTAAGTTCCTAAGTAAATTATCAGAAACCTTCAGTTCATCACATATTTTTTCTTGACCAAGTTGTAGCAATCAAACTGATGATTCTGACCTTTTCAACATTAGTTTTTTGCTCATTTACATTTTTCTTCTTATAATTTCAATTATATGATTGTACTGGCCATGCAAAGGATTGTCACACTTGCTTTCCTTTTCTTCAGTTTTAATACTTAGCGAAAAGCAACTTTCCAGTTTCCTTTGCACTCCTTGTAGGATGTGAATAGTTTTTCGAGCTAGATCACTTTGTTGTTTTTCTGCAATCAGCCTCCTCAGTTTTGAAACAGGAGATGCATAAAAAACAGAACAGACTTCATGCATTTCCTTTAATTTTCCTTGGCTTGGCACAAAGACATGATTTCAATTCTAGCATTTAAGTGATTCACTTTGTCTACATATGAAACTTTTACTCCAACATATCAGGCATATTGATTTAACTGGTATAAGGTTTTCTTGACACTTTTTTACCTTACCTTACTTAACCTTTTCTTTAAGTGGTACTACTGAAGATCACAACATACTTTACCATATAAAAAGTAATGGTATTTGCATATTGTCTCTAATCATTACACCTGTAGTCTTGACCTAAGAAGTGTTATCATTTTCACTGACTTTGTTAAGATTAGTTAGGTCTTTGGGAACCTTACCAAAAGGGTATTTATGACAGTCCTCTCCAGTTAGAAATATTACAGAACACTCCATTTCCTGTCACAGATAATGAACATTCACAAGTCACTACTTTCGGCACATTAGGCAAAGGAAGAATGACAGCAGAGATTGTACAGTGGGATCTATGAGTATTACCGTGCAAATTGTCCATCACCATGTTCGTGCACTTTATTTGCCCCAATAAGAGCTTCAAGAATTAAAGGAACATTCGAAACAAGCTGTTGACAACTTTTGCACCAGCATACTAAAAAATCCATTGCTTAAAAACACGTTCTTACTAATAAGAACCTCTCTTTATATCTTAAGTTAAAGTTTTATTCTAGCTTAAATCTCCTTAATTAAATTTCACATAGGATGTAGAGAAAAATTAATGACAACAGTCATGGACAATTTGCACGGTAATACTCATGGATCCCACTGTACATGCACAGATCAATTCCAGGCTTGCCTCACATCCTATCAAAACATGTCTGAATCTTCTGCTGTGCATGACTCACAACTATTTCAACGAATATTTTTTTCTTGGGGGGAAAAAAAGTGGAAAATAAAGGAAACAAAAGATAATATATTCTACCAGCTTTGACACTCCAAAATAAATAGCCTACTTTCAGTGGAGTGCCCAAGGAGGGGTTGGTGGTGGTCATAACCCAATACCTTTGGCCTAATATTCCATAAACAATTATGTCCAAGGCAGGATAATGTGGCAAAAACAGGGCTGTATACTAAAAAAGTATATGTAACCCCCTCCCCTCCCTTTCGAAATTCCTGGGAATGCCAAGCTGCATGTACTGCTACATTGATAAAAATATGGGGGAAGCTAAGTTTTGGAGCTGACAATACCAACTGGTCGTGGGTACCTAATAAAAAAGAAAAAGAGAAGACTTCATTATTCTAAGTATGGAATGTAGTTTAACCTTACTTTGCAACGTCAGAAATTAGGTGACATACGTTACCTCATATTGACCAAAACGAGTTGAATCTAAAAGTTGAGATTTTTACTATGAGTTAGGTTCATGAAGGGCTTTCTATGTGCCAAATTTCAGAATTTTTAAAGGGGACCCATCTGAGATATTTAACCCCGAAAACTGTCAAAGTTCAATGAACGGCCAAGTTTGAGCCCATGCTGTAAAAAAGGGGTGCATTTCTAAGCACTGATATTTTATTTACAGACACCCTGCAGGTAGGTCTATACATGAAAAAAAAATCAAGCCTTAGACTAAACTCCTTCATTAGAAAAATCGGGCTTAAAAATCCAATTTTTTAACTCTTGTTACCCCATTTTCCACCATAATTTTCATACTTACGATGCAAATTTCAAGCGAAACATACCTGAATATCATAGGAAGTATACTTCATTAGCTACAAAATGAAATTTGTTTCAGGTCTCTAGCTTTAATGGTTTTTGAGATATTAAGGTTTCTATATGAGCAAAAAAAGCCATGCGCCATGTTGGAAAAATGGCTGCCCCAGGAGAACTAAAGACAATACATTTTTTGAACATTGGTTTTGATATCTAGAAACATGTATAAACGTATGTACTAGAAATGAAATTTTTCTAAAATGGTCATGCAACCATTTTTTAAAAAATTGGTTGATTTGACATGGAATGACCCTGGAGCTTTTCGCCATAGGTGGTGGGGGGTTGGTTCTGCTTGACGGATTCCTTGTCTTTCTTCATGGTAGGCAGGTGCGTTGTGACGTCGAATGAGTCATGGTCGGAGGTTAGAAGATTTTTTCCTGTAGTTACCTGCATATTAGGCAGGGTTGCCAGTACATAGTCAAGGTAGCTGTCACCACGTGTTTTATGCAAGTTGACTTATGAGTATACAACAACGCAAATCATACAAAACATGCAGATGTGGGACTGTCCACAGAAAACAAAGAACTGATAAGCATGCTTTTCAGCTATAAAACATCTATCCAGGAATATATGAGATGCATTCAGTACGGATCGTACATATGTGCACAAACATGCCTCACACGTCAGGCAATTTTCGTACATATAAAACCATATCATAAATTATAGGAGTTCAATATCTTTATGCATACCTTGCGTGCTGTGAGGGTATGTCCCATGAGAATATACGTAACTGCAGTTACATACAATGTTAAAGCAGTGTAGAACATTGCCATTGACCTCATAACTCCATGAATGAAAGCCATCTGCCTCACTGGTTTCACTTCATTTCTGAAAGAAGAAGAAAATGAAGCTATTCAGCCAAGTCAAATTCAGGTCAAATACAAGGGTCTGCATGTTAAAATTGTGTTTATCCGAAAACCCATTTTATCTGTAATGATTTCTCAGAGACTTTAAAAATACACAAAAGCTATTTATTTGTTGTTATAGTCAATATTTAATAGTGGACACAAGCAATTCCTAGTGACATACAAATGTTCATTTAATATATATACTGTATTTCTACTAATAACATTATTCAGTTTATTGTAGCAATATTAAAAGTGTTCAGAAATTGTTATGCATCACAACAGTAAACTGCACTTGAACCACAGGAATAACAATCTTATAATTTATATGGAGTTGGCTCGGTGGCCAAGCATAAGTGGTCAACTTTCAATCTCACCACCAAAGTTACTGGGTTCGAATCCCAGCATGTGCATGGGTGTTCTTTGTGAGTGTTCCTTCATCAATCTCTTTTAATCAGCACTCATCCTCATCTTTGCAACTGGACACAGTGGCAGAAATGTGATGTTAAATAACAAAAATACAAAACAATATTCAATGTTATTATAGCTTATGGTATCATATTCACTGCAATTTTTAATGAACAGTACATGTTGAACAGAATGCATTCTAGATTATCCAGAATATCGTTAATTCAATAGGACTGCAGTCTGATCAAATTCAGATAAAAAGTGTGCTTTTTTTTATGTTAACCACATGCTAGTTAGAACAAATATAATGCATTTCTTCTTTCTGTTATTCTCGATAGTTGTCTTTAAACAAGATTTTGTTTAAAATTCTGGACCTACAGATTAAAGTGGGATCCAAAGCATGATATGTCTCCACCAGATTTCGAACCCAGGACCCCTTGATTACAAGTCTATGCCATCAGGGAGACCCATTCTAACAAGAATGATCTGTTTGGGAGTAACATGTGTGGATTTCCTTGAAATATTTTCTACTGACATTATACATTTCAAGTTTACAAAGAACATTTATATTTAATTTCCAGGAAAGGTGTCCATGAACGTCAATTCTCCTCAATTAGTGAAGATAAAGAGGCTTGACAATTCCCACGCTGCTTTGAATTTTCACACATTACAACATATCTTCCTTTGACATTTATGTATTCAAAAGAAGAAAATACAAATACTTACTTATCCAATCCCCCACCCCTCTTAACAGCTGGGTGGATAAAAATACTGATTTTTATTTATAATTTTTGATATTCTTGATTTAAGTCGATATTTTTTTTTTTGGGCACCGTACACATACACATATTTTTTTAGAAAGCATTTTTCTCATAAACGGCCCTGTAAAATATTTGAGCAGTTTGATTAAAGCAAATAACAAATTACATGGAAATATGCATTTCTCTGTTTCTGGAACTGAACATAATGAACCTAATATGAAAATGTTTGTTGAGTGTGTTAATGAAACTATTATAATTTCAGTAACTTTTCTTACAGTGAAAATAATAAATTCTGGATGTACTTTATAATTGTAACTTAAAATAATTTTTACAGTCTTTGTAGCCGAATTTTAGTGTTTTTAATGATAGTTAGCCAAATATCAGCTGCCATATTTATTTACAGTTTAATTAAAATGACACTATTTATGGTTTAACATGATTAGTATTTTGTATATTATTCTACTTAAAAAATGTGCTATTTTTGCTTATAAAAATTATTGAATTTTAAATCAAGGGGAAATTTAAGGTTTTTTTTTTTCAGATGACATATTACATTTACTTTCGTATGAGCTTCACCCCATCAGTACATATATTTTGTTTCCTTTATTTCCTTTCTTAGAGCATAATAAACACCATTAAATGATTACGAGATTAATATACTTTCACAAAAAGTGATTCTGATATCTACAAATTTCTTGTGTACATTATTCTGTAATTTTATTAAAAGTGATTTCAATAATTGATTTTTTAAAATAGAATTCCTGATTTAAATCAAACTACCTTGCTTAACAGAAAGCTGGCTTCTGGGCAGCGAATAACACTTTTACATTAGATCTTGCCCTTTCTCGTTCAAGAGTGAGATTACTGAGCCTGCTAAATTTGTGCTGAATCATACCATTCTACACTACCTTCCAGAAGTTTTTCCTAAGTTTCAATTTTGAAAAAGATAGTTCCTTTTTCATGGTTGTTACTTGAAGAGTAGGAAACAAACAGAAGGTGGTACAGGATACAGATAACACTGGAAGCTAGTGTAGAGCTATCAAGGAGAAGAAACTTTGCCAAAGCACTTGATTTCAGATTTAAGCATATTCCTGAAACGTAGAACTTGATCAGGAAATTCGGAAGATAAATCATCTTCGTGCCCATTACAGAGGGCAATAGCTGCATCTGAAGTTGTAGGAACAAAGGAAGAACTGCTAATATTATCCATACCCTTCTTCAGTTTAAAACACTGGAAGCATTTAAATGACCCATACTTTGCTCTGTGGCAGTTTGAGGTCCTTTATCATTAACATATTAAAATCAGGTAGGTTATGCAAGGTCACAAGACAGAAGAGAAGCAAAGACAAAGTGCTTTTAATTCAAGAAAATAATAAATGGATAAAAATGTCCAAGCAATTTTTGCATTATGTTTCACATGAAAAATGAGAATTATTTTGACTTTTTCGGGGCCCCTTAGACTTAGAGCTCCCGCCCACCTCTGATTTGATATATTCATTCAAATTATAAAGTTAAACTAGAATATAAAGCCAGATAAAAAAAGTTTTAATTTTATTGCCCACAAAAATTTTTCTCACTTCCATTTATTACCTTTTTCGTATCAACCTCATGGGACGCAAGGCCCCTACATGGGTGAGGCCCAGGGTGGTCGCCCACTTCACCCACCCCTTGCTACGCCAATGGTTATACAACCTCAAGGCACCTGCGCCTAACAGAAATTTAAACATTTCCATGCATAGTGAAACATAATGGCCATTGGCAACACTGACAGTAGTGCCCACATCTACCTGCAAGAACTACATCGAGTCTCACAGGTCTTCTTAAGACCCGGGTAATAGAAAAACCTGGCATCCATCAATGCGTGTGCACAACTGTGACGTAAAGCTTGCTTGCACGATGTCGAACACCTGGGCTTGATGTGTGTCTTTCATATTATTGTAGGCATGCCTCCTCCTTCCGGGTCTTGTGCAAGTGTCTGTGCGTAGGATGGAAATT
Organism: Lepisma saccharinum; assembly: GCF_977018435.1. NCBI lineage: Eukaryota > Metazoa > Arthropoda > Insecta > Zygentoma > Lepismatidae > Lepisma > Lepisma saccharinum. The sequence continues at coordinate 81,549,431 of NC_139238.1, read as the reverse complement.
TTTTGGTCAGGTTGGGACTTGGATAGGACAATTTTTAAAATCCCAAAATTCGGGATGGGAATATTTCACCATTTTCAGACTAAGTTGGGAAATTTTCAGGACGGGAAATGTTCAAAATTTCCCGACACTGTTGAGATATCAAATTCTACAGACTATTTTCCCTTTAAGTAACTGTCATTGCCTTGTAATCAAGGGGTCCTGGGTTCGATACCTGGTGGAGGCACATGGTGGTCCAGATCCCGATTAGCCTTACTGTGAATAAAGAACTAAAAACACCAAATCAATCCAATCCAAACCCTTTAAGTAACTTATTGCATTTTGGGATAAAAGTTTACAATTTCAGAGAAGTTTCAGAAAACCTTGAAAATTAACCACTTTTAAACATGACCATTTGGAATTTCCCAGAGAGTTTGGAATCCTGAAAAGTCAGGAAACCATTTCTTAATGTACTGGAATTTTTTCCCCCGATAAAGGTAACAAATTTTCAGGATCTTGCATACCCCTGCTACTTTTGGCTATTCACGACAATTAGAATATGATGAAATTGATGAAGGGCCAATCACAAAGAACACCCATGCTCAAGCCAGGATTCGAACCGGGGAACCCTGGCATCATAGCATACGATGCTAACCACTCAGCCATGAAGGTCTGCATAATATGAAGGAAATGTACCTTCTAGCTTGAAAACCACGCTCCAGAAAAGGCTCCTCCCAAGCATATAACTTTATTATTTCCAAAGCTGAAATTATTTCATTCAGTAACTTCACTCGGGTGGCAGACCGACCAACCACCTTCCTTCTTAGAGAGGAGATCAACTTCATGAAGGAACCTGCAACATTATGAACAGAATGCATTACAGAGAAGAAGTAATAACAAATTGTATAGTTTTAGAATTTCGCTGATTGTGTAATCTTAGCCATTTTATATTAAACATTAATAAAAAAAACTTACTTTCTGTGCTTCATACTTTTTTTTATTTATTCAACATTTAGACACATGCACATGTTTATTGCATTTCCTTGGGCTACTGTCGTTCAAATCATGATTGTTTTGTAATTTCTAATACATTGTTACAATGTTTCATTTCAGAACAAAACTCATCGTAGTCACCAGGTTACATACACTGATTAAAGAGGTTAATGATCCATTCATGTTCTTCAAGAAACATTTGCAATTTCATATCAAATCGGTAGAATACTAATTATCAGTAGTGTGCATGTTGGTATTGCAGGGTGGCCACTCTATGGCCATGATGAAATTCAAATAAAGTATAATTCCCAGTTTTCAAGGTGAACGTTCCAAAAATTCAAGACTACAAGCAGATGCTTTCTCTATTTCAACCTTACGTATTACTGCCTCTCACCACCCACACACAGATACACACAAATATATTAACAATGTAAAGAGTCTATGCCTTTCTCAATTAAATGGTATATATACATATTAAAAATATTTAATTTCAGATGGGGTTTTACATTTGCCGTTTCACATACTCAGACGCGAAATACATCTAAAAACACAAGTCACAAATGTTACGGGATGTACTAATCTACAAGAAGATGCTATTGTACAAGAATTTAAAACTCAAATTTACCTAATCAACTTCAAGATATCTTATCTTGCAATAATCTTCCGTCTGTCTGTCCGAAAAGTAACTAAACTAAGTTAACAGATTGAGAGAATTCTGTTTTATTTTCCACGGATCATTCTTTTCCTTCTTCGATAAAAAAAAAAGCTAAACTGAGAGAAACTTGATTCAGGGCATTTATAAATATGTGTAAATTCAATAGGATTTGGGTTAATAAAAGTTGCAACTTTTCATGTCTACAGAGAAAAAATCACGCATAATTCTCGGAGCCAATAATTCACGCATAATTCCCAGAATTCAAGGAATTCCCAGTGAGTAGCCACCCTGTATTGGCCAAAAAATCATATTTTTCTACCTTTAAAATTTAGTATTTGCAACTCACATAGCGAATCCAAAATCTTTGAAAACAGAATCCAGCATTCAGATTTGGATAATTTTGGATTCATATTCAAGTATCCGTTTCTACATTGTATCCTAGTCTAAGGAAAACACATTTATATGAAACTTGTAATGATATGATGGCATACCTAGAATTGGTATGGCAGCGAGTACCACTCCGATGCCACTCAAGCAAGCTATCCCCACTTCCCTCCACATCAAGAACCCCGTGAGAGACATTATGAAAGGCCCAAGCCAGCAGAAATGGAAGTGCCCGCCGGTCTGCTCCAGTCGGGTAGCGTCATTTGACAGCATAGTTAAGATGTCACCAACCGTCAAGCCCAGATCGGTCAGCACAGATCTTCTCAGCCGAAGCACCTTAGTGTAGAATAAGTTGACTTAGTATTATTTGGTAGTTATCATTTATAGCATGCAAGGCATGTATAAGATGGAACAAACTTTACATCTAAGTTAATTGCGATGAGGAGGATGAATGATTGGCCACTGAAATAGATGGCAGGAGAAACCGCTAGCTTCATACCACATTAAACTAACCCCTGACACAAGATACTATAAATACCAATACCACTGGTATCAGTCAATATCGATATATTAGTGTCAGTTGATAAAGCTCGGTTGAACATTTGGTCGATGCCAGGGCAGCCGTTTTTGCATGTTCCTTTCCTTAGGAAAAACCGTTATGATATTCCAAAATCTGAAAAATTATATAAGCTTAGAGCAGTGACATGAATCTTCATGTGGTTTGCTTTCACTGTTGTCTATGTATTCATAATAGCTTACCGTAATAGGCTTGAGTAGCAACGAAATGATTGTGAATATCTAGGCAACAATGAAAACAAACAACATGAAAATCTATGTCAATGCTCTAGAAAGAAGTGTATATAATTTTTCAGATTTTAGAATATCATAGTGGTATTTTGAAAGGAGAGAAAAATTTGAAAACAGATGCCCTGGATTTGGTCTAAGGTTCAGCCAAGCCTTAATATTTTGGGTTATAGTCTATAGCAGATTGTCTGCATAGCTACAGTGTAATTAACAGAAATATTAAAAACATTATTATTTCATCTTGAAAAGGATGTATATGTGTCAAAATATTGGGATAATAAATTCCTGTCACCTGAAGAGCCCAACGTTTGATATTACTATTAATAGGTATAGATCATTATGAAAATTTTGCTATGAATAGGGAAGATTGTATAAAATTTCCAATACTACAAAGGCTATCTGGAAAATAACTTCAATTTCCATGTGGTGTGTGAATAAATGACAATACGAGCATCATATTTGGTAACAGTGTGTGAGTGAGTCAGTGCACATACAGTTCTGGCAGAGCAAAGGTCATGTACCGCGTGCTCTCTTAACAACTACCATTGAAAATGTGTGGTCACTGGTATTCTCTTGAGTCTCCCCATGGCATAGTGGTAACATCTTTGCTTCGTAACCAAAGGGTATCAGGTTCGATACACAGTTAAAGCACTTTGCACAGTGGTTCGAATCTCACTTTAAACAGTAAGTCCATTCCCAATTAGCCTTTCTGGGGATAAAGTGGACTCAACACCAAACTCAAACAGGTACATAAGATTTCACTTAGCCAGAAACTGTAGAGTTGTAGAAATTTATCGCTAATTCTGTGTGCAAAGTTGTGGAGAAAACATAATGAGTCATAGTGGTGCTCTACAATGGTGCAGTATATTCAAGAATGAGTGGACAGATGTCCAGCATGAGCAAAGAAGTGGCTAGTCGCCCTTAGTGAATGATGAATGAACTGGTAAAGAAGATTGGTGAAACTTCAAAACTTCAGAACCTTCTGAAGCATGAAATTTCCACTTGTTAGTGTTGCGTACCCCCAAATTACCCATGTGTCGGGATGTGGCTATGAAGGGTGAAATAGTGTGTGCGGCCCCCAGGTATGAAAGGTATAATGTGAAACGGCTGGTATGTAAGTACAGAATCTTTGTATATCTTTTTTGTGTGTTATGTACAGTGAAATGTTCATGTTTGGTGGTGACTATGCCGCAAGCGGTGTTTTTTATGAATAAATGTGTCATTCGAAGGTGTCTGCCCTTTTATCATTGCAGTGAATCACAAGTCTACCAAAGCCTCCTCTAGTTACTGATTCTTAAATTTAGGCTAAAGTTCGTCTGTTGCTTAACAGGTCTCTCAAGGGATACATGTTATTATACGGAACACCACACGTGGAATAGGGTCTGCGTGTGGCCGCATAAAGCGTGGCTCTCTCTTTCTTTTGATATATTTTATATTATATATTATAAAACTCAAAACAAACACATCCCTTACAAGACTACTAAAATATGAAGTTAACACTTGGGGAAAACATCCATTCAAAAAAGCTGGCATTCTTGCAACTATTGATTGTGTCTAGTTATGAATTCCAGGTCAAAAGTTGCATTTGAAATTTAGATATGAGTGTCCTTTTACAGTAGAGATATAACTGAATGCTGTCGAACAAGAAAAATGCAGTCTAGTAATCTAGTTTCATTGATTTGAAACACTTTGGGGAAAAAATCGAAAATAGCTCAACCAAAAAAGTCGCGAAAAAAAACTAGTTCCTTTCCGACCACTTCCAACTAAAGTCTCAGACATAATAATAATAATAATAATATATTTTTATCATTGGTATGGTAACAATTATTATTGCTCTTATTACATGAATAGTAAAAAGACGGTGTAAAATAGATATAACTGAATACAGCTATGTAAAAAATGTAAAAATTATATGAAAAATTACAAGATTCTTGAGGTAACAAAATTCCCAGATTATTAAAAATCGAATCCCTCATTATTATTATCATGTATTAGTTTTCATACACACTGTCAATACAAAGCTAATTCATCTCAATCGAGTCTATCTTCATGTAAATTCTGCATAAATAAATAAACTTTATATTATACAACAAACAACATAAGTATTTTGCCTATTTCAGACCAATACCAGCCAATACTCTTCTGGAGTCTGAGTATCTCCATGGTTTCCCAAAAATATTGTGAACCACTTCCATTGAGTATAATTCTTCTGAAAATTATGGAAAACGTGTTAATTCCATTTCCTATTTGGACCAAAATTGCATGTGAAATAAAATTATAGCTATTTTAATACTATGGTTATCTCATGAGTATTCTTTTAATATATTAAATAAAAACTCTAGTACGTTGCTGTGGTATAATTGAAAGAATCCTTATATATTCATATCAATCAAAATCCTGAACAACATTCAATTTAAGTGTTCAGTAACTTGGTGAGAGTATCGGTGTTGATCAAAGTTGTATCAGCTCAGTCCTATTTCATACACATAGCCAACCTCTGTGTCGGAGTAGTTATCACAGCACCAGGGGTCCCAGGTTTGAATCCTGGCCTGGGCATGGGTGTTCCTTGTGAGTGTCACTTCATCAATTACATCATATCATCACTCTTTCTCATCATGATAGCCAAAATTGTCCGAAAATAAAAAATACACTATGAAAAATAACAGAAGGGCAGAATTATGCACACAATTGTAGGAAATTTGTAGAAATATTGGATAGGTAAAATTATTGAAAATTTAACTAATGAACTGATAACCAATAAACTGCTTGATTAATGTAACAGTAATGATTAATCAAGAGGAAATAAATTTCACTAACCTTTCGGTAAATCAAAGTGCTCAATGCTACTCGCATTTTCATCCCAATGGTGTAGCACCCCATCCACATCGGATGGAGAAGCAATGGAAGAAGTACGGAACAAACAACTATCCCGCCTGCATACAAGTATGCATGTTCCAGTGGTACTTCGCTGTGTGGCATAAAATAGTCCAAGAACATCCCCAAGAATACCAAGGACCCAATCCTGGAAATACAGTGTGTATTAGAATAGAACAAATACAGGGTGTTTCACTGAAAATTCATAATCTTTTAATTTGTTTCTAAGGAAAACTGCTGTGTCTTGAGCTATAGGGTAAAATGTAAAATTCCACTGGCTTGCCACCAGTCTGTGCTGAGTCATATGAATACTGTTTGATTGATTTTATTTATTTCACTTCACTTCTCTCCCACTTTTGGCTAATTGAGAAGATATCCTACACCGTGGCCATGTAGTCTGAGGTGTCATGATTTGGGCTCCTGCTCCAGGATGCGTGCAGGTCAGAGTCTCCTGAGAGAAGCATAACAACTTTCCTCCTGAGCCTGTATATGAGACTAGTGGCAACCCACCATCGCCGTGAAATTAGGAGATACAAATGAGTAGCATAACCCATTCACAGAAACCTACACCAGCAACTAGGGGTTCGTCATGATGATCACACATCACCCCGTAACTAGCTGGATGATCTCCCACCTCAGAAAGTGGGAGTGAGAGTGGAAGTCAGTAGATAGGCCTTAGCCCTCATGAGAACCCTGACAAAAAACACCCATGCTTAGGCTAGGATTCGAACCTGGAACCCCTGGCATTATAGCATGCTGTGCTAACAACTCTGCCATAGAGATCAGCAGTCCCAGGTTCGAATCCGGCCTGGGTATGGGTGTCATTCATGAGTGTCCCTTAATCAATTTTATCATATCATAACTCATCCTTATCTTCATGATTAGATAAAAGTACCAGAAAAGTGAAGTAAAATAAACCAAATTAATCAATCAACTAACTCTTGCATTGTTATTAGGTAGAAAATGGTAAACATTTTTGTATTAACCTGTTTGTATTTTTTTCGTAAATGGTGAAACAGATTAATTTAATTAAGGAACAAACACAATGAAATATTCATACTTTACCCAGAACATGCTACATACTCGATTTTCTTTTGAGATATTCACAGACTTAAGCGAGCCATCCATTTGCAAGGAAGCATGCATTCTTTTCTCTGCCTTCAAGGTCTTTGACCCCTCGCGTCAGGCATGAAAAAGGTTCATTGCTGTCCGGAACAGATGTGAAAGTGGTTGGAGGTGGGATCAGGTTCAAAGAGTCTTTCAGTTTTTCACAAGATTCTGGCATTTCAAACATTTGGAAGTTTTGCACCAGCCTGGCCTATTCACGTGTGCGCAAAGTTTGCTTCGTTGCTTTTCTGGTGTTAGGTTGAGGGGGTTGAAAATTAGTAACAGGTTTTGGAGGAATTTTCTTTATTGGTGTTTATGCATACCTTGTTATAGAAGGTGAAATATGATTAATACAGTGAAAGGTATTTGTAGTCACTGCTATGAACAACATATTGACGTGTCGTGTATTGGAACCGAGTGCAGTAAGGGAATTTGTGGTGAAGAAAATCAATTCCTTTGAACAACTTTCAGAAGAAATATGAAAAAGTCATGGACTCAAAAAATCAAGAGCTGGAGATAATGATATTTACCACCCTCTGGTATTTTCATGTATATTACCAGATGGTGCTGCGGTGGGATGCTGGAACCCATAGGCATAATTTGACATGGCAAAGTGCAAGGGAGGACATCCCCCCAACCCCCCTCCCGACACACACACAAATTTGCATGTTTATTAAAATGTACAATGGTAGAAGAATTTTTAAAAAACCTTTTGGAACCTGCTGTTCATGTTTTCCTCCTCCCTTTCCCAAAGTTAGGCTCCAGGTTACTCTGGTGCCGGAACCTAGTAGGTCTTGTACTTCATCCGATATTTGAACCCAGGATTTCAGATTGCAAAAACTGATACAGTAAAACTTCTCAATAATGGACAGGCCTGGGAAAAAATTAATGTCTGTTACTAAGAAGTGTCCACTATTCAGAAAAAAGTGTAGGATGTTACATAATAGGATAAGCATATTACACTACGTACTTTACGAACACTAAGTTTCTCTTTCTCGTAGACGTTGATGACTTCAACATTTTCCTTTAAAGTCAGTCATTTTCGTTTCTGCGACATCGTAGCAGAAGTGACACACTTCTCAAGATAACCACAAATAATACTGTCTACTGCTGCACCCTAGTTCAAAATACCAACCATTGTTGTGTCGAATTCCAGGAATTGCGACCATTTTCTTTCAGGCTGTTCGTTATTAAGAATGTCCGTTATAGAGAAGTAATATTGCCATTACATCCCATATATTTTTGCCAGGGAATTTAAAATTTCCGTAATTTAGAGGTGTCCGCTATTCACAGATATATGTTAGCAGGGACCTGTAACGTAACCCAACTTGTAACGCTGTCAAGTTACGAACGGAACTATCGATATGCGTTACAATGGCATTGGCGTTCCACACAGTACCGGACAGATTGGACCTACCTACAACCTGGGTAAATTAGGCGTACCGTTACTCAACGACCCATTCGCTTCAGGTACTGAGTGGAACGGGTCTCGGATGGAACGGGTACGATCGTACCCGTACATACTGTACCTGAACAGTGGCTACCGGGTACGAAATGGAACCACAAGTTGGTAACCGGTACTGAAGCACAATGACCAGCGCTTGTTATTAAAATACCGGTACGTGGATAGAAATGGATGAAGCGGGTAACATTTGTAACAGGAACTTACAGTACGTATCATAACAGTTTACTGTCAATCAACATTCCACAGCAGCAAATGGAATACCGATAAATATACACTTCTTTGTTTAAAACTAATTATAATCACTTTACAAAAAAGTAATTCGTGATCTTTCTGGATTTTATTTATCCGAAAAATATGTATAAAAGCTATCTAGTTTATCTTTCATTAATTTGTTAATAATGGCATCAGCTATGCAAAAATTTTGAAGACCGTCACTCTGGCAAACTATTAACAATAGAAACAATTAGTTTCAACAAGCTCATGTATATTATACTAATTACAACAACCTGCGCAGAAGGTCGATATTCGTCATTCAGGCAAACCTGTTACTAGGAGGCATGTGCAGTAGACCCCATTACTTTTAAAATAGGTAGAGAAGTGAAATTGAGTTTGAAGGTAGATTATGCTAATTAGAGCACGGCTAAATCAACATGATTGTGGAAAACCGGAAGTTGATGGACGCCATATTGAAAAATGTTACTTCTTAAGATAGAGGAGTGAAACTCGGTTCAACGATAGCTTATACTAATTAAAGCATGGCAAATAAACATGATTGTGGAAAACCGGAAGTTGATGGACGCCATATTGAAAAATGTTACTTCTTAAGATAGAGAAGTGAAATTCGGCTTGAAGGTAGCTTATGGGAATTAGAGCATGGAAATTCAACGTGATTCCGGAAAACCGGAAGTTGGTGGACGCCATATTGAAAAATGTTACTTCTTAAGATAGAGAAGTGAAATTCGGCTTGAAGGTAGCTTATGGGAATTAGAGCATGGCAAATCAACGTGATTCCGAAACCGGAAGTTGGTGGACGCCATATTGAAAAATGTTACTTCTTAAGATAGAGAAGTGAAATTCAGTTTGAAGGTAGCTTATGGGAATTAGAGCATGGCAAATCAACATGATTGTGGAAAACCGGAAGTTGATGGACGCCATATTGAAAAATGTTACTTCTTAAGATAGAGAAGTGAAATTCGGTTTGACGGTAGCTTATGGCAATTAGAGCATGGCAAATCAACGTGATTCCGGAAAACCGGAAGTTGGTGGACGCCATATTGAAAAATGTTACTTCTTAAGATAGAGAAGTGAAATTCGGCTTGAAGGTAGCTTATGGGAATTAGAGCATGGCAAATCAACGTGATTCCGGAAAACCGGAAGTTGGTGGACGCCATATTGAAAAATGTTACTTCTTAAGATAGAGAAGTGAAATTCGGTTTGAAGGTAGCTTATGGGAATTAGAGCATGGCAAATCAACATGATTGCGGAAAACCGGAAGTTGGTGGACGCCATATTGAAAAATGTTACTTCTTAAGATAGACAAGTGAAATTCGGCTTGAAGGTAGCTTATGGCAATTAGAGCATGGCAAATCAACATGATTGTGGAAAACCGGAAGTTGATGGACGCCATATTGAAAAATGTTACTTCTTAAGATAGAGAAGTAAAATTCGGCTTGAAGGTAGCTTATGGGAATTAGAGCATGGCAAATCAACGTGATTCCGGAAAACCGGAAGTTGGTGGACGCCATATTGAAATACGTTAATTCTTAAGATAGAGGAGTGAAATTCGGTTTTATGATATTATGGATATTACTGCATTGGAAATCAACATGATTAGGGAAAACCGGACGTTAACGGAAAAATTTACTTTAATATTCCTCTTTCCTTTGATGATTGCTTATGTTAATTAGAACATGGTCAATTTATATGATATTATAAAACCGAAAGTCGATGGACGGCATGATGAAAAATGCAATTTATTAAGATGAAGTGAAATTCGATTAGATTATTGCGCTTACTAATTCGAACATGGACAATGCATATGCTGTCTGTAAAACTGGAAGTTGATAGACGCCATGTTGAAAAAGAAATACATTTGAGTGTCGATTCAGTTTTTATTTATTAAAAATTAAATATGAATTCCAAACTCAGGATTTCCAGAATCATGTTCATTTGTCATGCTCTAATTCCCATAAGCTACCATCAAACCAAATTTCACTCCTCTGTCTTAAGAAGTAACGTTTTTCAATATGGCGTCCACCAAATTCCTGTTTTCCACAATCATGTTGATTTAACATGCACTAATTAGCAAGATCTACCCTCAAGCCAAATTTCACTTCTCTATCTTAAGAAGTAACATTTTTCAATATGGCGTCCATCAACTTCCGGTTTTCCACAATCATGTTGATTTGCCATGCTCTAATTGCCATAAGCTACCTTCAAGCCGAATTTCACTTGTCTATCTTAAGAAGTAACATTTTTCAATATGGCGTCCACCAACTTCCGGTTTTCCGCAATCATGTTGATTTGCCATGCTCTAATTCCCATAAGCTACCTTCAAGCCGAATTTTACTTCTCTATCTTAAGAAGTAACATTTTTCAATATGGCGTCCACCAACTTCCGGTTTTCCGGAATCACGTTGATTTGCCATGCTCTAATTCCCATAAGCTACCTTCAAGCCGAATTTCACTTCTCTATCTTAAGAAGTAACATTTTTCAATATGGCGTCCATCGACTTCCGGTTTTCCACAATCATGTTGATTTAACATGCACTAATTAGCAAGATCTACCACCAAATCGAATTTCACTTCTCTATCTTAAGAAGTAATATTTTTCAATATGGCGTCCATGAACTTCCGGTTGTCCACAATCATGTCAATTTGCCATGCTCTAATTCACATAAGCTACCGTCAAACCGAATTTCACTTCTCTATCTTAAGAAGTAACATTTTTCAATATGGCGTCCATCGACTTCAGGTTTTCCGGAATCACGTTGATTTGCCATGCTCTAATTCCCATAAGCTACCTTCAAGCCGAATTTCACTTGTCTATCTTAAGAAGTAACATTTTTCAATATGGCGTCCACCAACTTCCGGTTTTCCGCAATCATGTTGATTTGCCATGCTCTAATTCCCATAAGCTACCTTCAAGCCGAATTTTACTTCTCTATCTTAAGAAGTAACATTTTTCAATATGGCGTCCACCAACTTCCGGTTTTCCGGAATCACGTTGATTTGCCATGCTCTAATTCCCATAAGCTACCTTCAAGCCGAATTTCACTTCTCTATCTTAAGAAGTAACATTTTTCAATATGGCGTCCATCGACTTCCGGTTTTCCACAATCATGTTGATTTAACATGCACTAATTAGCAAGATCTACCACCAAATCGAATTTCACTTCTCTATCTTAAGAAGTAATATTTTTCAATATGGCGTCCATGAACTTCCGGTTGTCCACAATCATGTCAATTTGCCATGCTCTAATTCACATAAGCTACCGTCAAACCGAATTTCACTTCTCTATCTTAAGAAGTAACATTTTTCAATATGGCGTCCATCGACTTCAGGTTTTCCGGAATCACGTTGATTTGCCATGCTCTAATTCCCATAAGCTACCTTCAAGCCGAATTTCACTTCTCTATCTTAAGAAGTAACATTTTTCAATATGGCGTCCACCAACTTCCGGTTTTCCACAATCATGTTGATTTGCCATACACGAATTAACATATGCTACCTCCAAATCGAATTTCTCTTCTCTATCTTAAGAAGTAACGTTTTTCAATATGGCGTCCATCAACTTCCGGTTTTCCACAATCATGTTGATTTAACATGCACTAATTAGCAAGATCTACCACCAAACCGAATTTCACTTCTCTATCATAAGAAGTAACATTTTTCAATATGGCGTCCACCAACTTCCGGTTTTCCACAATCATGTTGATTTGCCATACACGAATTAGCATATGCTACCGTCAAACCGAATATCACGTCTCTTTCTTAAGAAGTAACATATTTCAATATGGCGTCCATCAACTTCCGGTTTTCCACAATCATGTTGATTTAACATGCACTAATTAGCAATATCTACCACCAAATCGAATTTCTCTTCTCTATCTTAAGAAGTAACGTTTTTCAATATGGCGTCCATGAACTTCCGGTTTTCCATAATCATGTCAATTTTCCATGCTTTAATTCACATAAGCTACCGTCAAACCGAATTTCACTTCTATATCTTAAGAAGTAACATTTTTCAATATGGCGTCCATCAACTTCCGGTTTTCAACAATTATGTTGATTTAACATGCACTAATTAGCAAGATCTACCACCAAACCGAATTTCACTTCTCTATCTTAAGAAGTGACTTTTTTCAATATGGCGTCTAATTTCCAGTTTTACCAAAATAATTTTGATTGGCAATGCCAGGTCAACCCGAATTTCAGATCTGTAACTTAGATGGTAACATTACTCAATATGGCGTACATTAACTTTCCCTTTTTTCCACATGTATTATTAGTTGGTAATATTCTAATTACATAAACTTAGCCTTACTGTGCATAAAGTGGACTTAAAACACCAACTCAAACCAAAACCAAATTATATAAACTATCATCATGTCGAACTTTCAATATCTTGCTTGAAAATATTTTTTTTTAAATATGTTCACCTTGCACCCAATATTACGTGTATTGGTTATATAAAAGTAACATTATTAATAACAAATCTCACGATTCCATATTTATTTATATATATACAATTTATATTTTATTGCCTACAACCTCAATTAATATTAGTTCTTATTGATTTTTCAAGAATTCAACAATGAAAGTTTTAAAATGAAGAGTTACGTGACATATATTTTCTGATCCATTCAATACCCATTTGATTTGCTGAAAATAGGTTTTGTTACAATTGTACCCGATCCTAAAGTTCAGATATACCCATCATGAATTTGTACCGGTATGATTCTAAGGAGAGGTACGTACCGTAACGGAACCGGCATTCAGATAAGGAACAAGTTCCATGCTTTCTGGTACGGGTATTTTAACGTTCCACTCTGTGTACCCAAAGCTGTCGTCCCCGAAGCACTCTCGGGTAGGAACGGAACGGTATAGCAGAAGCGTTACTGTTCGCCTTACCAAGAGGTTCTGGTATTTTCCTTGGAACGGTCCACAGCACTTGGGCCGGTACGCGGTACCCGGTACGGAAATAACGCGGAACGGTGACAAATACCAATGAATTGCGTTACGTTACAGGTCCCTGTGTTAGGAGAAGTTTTACTGTATATGGTGTCATTAAGCCACGAATGCAATGGACGGTCGAAGCAAAGAAAGTGCAACGAAAAATAAGCGGTGTTGATTTTTCAGCTGCAAGTGTGCAACCATTTGACTCCAGCTTTTGGCAATCGCAGGGTCTCACCAATCGGCTTGGAGCATTTACCTGTCTTTTCTTTGTAAATGAATGGCCCGCTTTAAACTATGTGCATGACAAAATGATACACATTGGTATTTTATGTTTACAAAAGAAACTGTACATTACAAATTACATTTAAAAACAATATTTATACTAACAGTAACAGACTCTCTATACAAATATACAGGGGATAGACAAAAATATAGATACACTTGCGAAGAAAAGCTGGAATGCTGTAGCTAATAACGTGCAGGGCCGCATTTAGCTTCCAAAATGGCCTGCAGTCTCCGAGGAATGGACAAATACAAGTCCTGGATGGTGGATAATGGGATCTGCACCATTCATCATGCAAAACATAGTCACAATCCTTCTCAGTGTCCGTCTGTCTCGGTCACTCAGTGTACATTTTCATCCACGCAGGTGTTTATCTGATGTCACACTTTTATGTCATCATGGTCTTGGATAGAGTTCCTCTCAATAGGCCAAATAACATTGCTACTTTGGTAACAGGTGGGCAGGTGGGCACGAACAATTTGCCCTCTTTGAAACACTGTCAGCTCAGACATGATTGAGTATCAACTGCACTGCACGCTATCTACAGTGCAACTATCGACTCCTACCAGTCTGATAGGGTCCTATTTCACGGCACAAAACAAAAGAATGTTGCACCGCGTCCAATTTCAAGTGGAAAAATTGCATCGATATCACCCGTTCCAATGTCGTGGTGATTCCATATTTTTGTCCATCCCCTGTACATTCACCTATAACTGTGTTTTTAAACTTTGTCCAATTTTGCATTTCTTCTTTTATAAATTAACATCAGATAGCAAGACAAACCTTGGAAACTAAATGAAATGAAAAAAATTTGAATGAAATATTTTGTATTTAATACGTGTACAAATACTTTAATACACATCATACCTGAAACACAGCTCTTCCAACACTAACAAAAAGCCATACATCATGTACTCTAGGCCAAAACACCTCCAAAGTATTCTTACTAAACTCGATGGCTTCTTTCTCTTTTTCTTGGCAGACTTCCTTACAGACTGATATATTTTTCTAGAAATACACATGAAAAACAAAAAAGACGTAATTAAAAATATTATGTTTGTAATATTATAATCATATCGGCAATTACAAAAACATACTTTATCTAAAGGGTGATATAAGTTAATTAAATGAAACATAAAGCACTGCCTTTACAAATTACAATCTACAAGAAAGGGAAAATTATTATTAACTAGTTGATTGCCTGGTGTTGCATGGGTATTTAATTATCCCAATCTTCTATTAGACAGGAAAATAATGAATTCTAACTATAGTGTAAAATGAACTTGGAGTCAATCGGCATTGGGAGTGTCACTACGGCTTCCACACTAATGTCGGTCGTTTTCGATTATTTTTACATGTCACCCCACCGCACCCACACCTCTAGGGGTGCCAGGGGTGTCTTATCCCCACAGTATTTCTTTCCATGTTGCAAGTGATATGTGTACCAAGTTTGGTTGAAATTGCTCCAGGCGTTCGAGAGTTATGCCAGAACAAACACACATTACATCAAAACATTTATAACAGTGAATCATTGAAATTTTTTGTACAAGGAATTTTGTACAAAGGCCTAAGGTTGACTTTCCCAGTTGAAAAAGTTCTTTGTAAATATTTTCTGGTGACCAGACATCCCAGTTTTGCTGATTTTCCGGATAGCAGACGCAGATGTGATGGGGTTGCAAAATACTTGGTGCACAATACTGTGATCCTCCCTTGGTGCAGCCAGTCTTGGTCGACCCGAACCTTCACTACGTCTGTAGGTGCCCTCACGTATCCATTGGTATCAAAATCTGGCCACTGTGACATCTGAATGCTCGAGATGCCTAGCAAGTTCATGATTCAACCAATCAGCCTCATACAGACTCCCAATACGGCCCTTTTGAACTCCGTCAAGTGCTGGTAAAGCTGTCTGATACGAGGCATTCTCTGTGTTCATCACCTTCTCTCACAGTGTTCACTGTCTGACGCTCCACACATTACAAATCATTGCAACTCTAATCATGCGGTAAATGCTGTAAAGCGTACATTGGACAGATGGGCAGGACAATAGAGCAGCACTGCAAAGAACACCAAAGCTACATCAGGAATTTCCATCCGGAAAAGTCGGGGCTAGCAGAACATCCAATCACCGAGGGCCATAGACCAGATTTCAGCAACACAGAAATTATAGCCAAATGTTTAAACTACTGGGACCGCAACATAAAAGAAGCAATAGCTTTTCATGGGGAAAAGGAGAAACTCAATCACGACATGGGGCTCGAACTGGACCCAGCTTGGCAAGTGATAGTTGACCAGCAGACGTAGCAGACACGATACCTGATTGGTCCACCATCTTCACCAGCAACCCCCCTCCACAAATGTATATACATCAGGTTGATACTCAGGACTGCACTTCTACCCTGAAGATGAGAGTTACGCTAGCTCTCGAAAGCTTGGAATTGTTTCCACAACTCACCTGGTCGATAGCCCGAGAGAATCTTTTCATATAAAGTGAAGTGTCCTTGTTGTGCCCTGAAAAAAATGGTCAAACTAGCCAAAGCCAGAGAACAAATTTAAAATTCTATTCTTGTCTCTTCCATCAAAAGGCTGGGAGTGTCCATGAACTAATTGGCTTTGTCCAGTTGGTGAGGGGAAATTCTTGTGGTATTCCACATTGCCAAACTTATGCTTGACAGCAAATGTTTTTGAAAAATAGCAAAGGCATCCACAACAAGGTCCAGGTGCAATGAAACCTAACAGCTCTCAGATTCTGTCTCTCCCTGAACTGTGAGTGGAGGGTGCTTGTTGACAGCAGGTTGTCATTTACGATTGAGCTTGTGGCAACATAGTTTCTTGAACATGGAAACTCCCACATATTTGGATACAAAAATCAAAGTTTGTTCTTCTATCGTATGGCATTTATTTATTATTATAAAAAAAAAAAGTGGGAGGCAGTGATGTATGAAAAGGGTTCATGATTATCAAAAAGCTCCAAAAAGCCTGTGAATTCCAAAAAGGCTGTGAAAACTCATTTTAATCTACTGATTTTATCACCATTGTGTAAATAATGTCATCCTCCTGGGTGTTAAGTGGCACAGAAAATGCCAAGAGTGCGACAATTTGATTCATGAGAACTATCTAAGTCCAGAGATGAGGTTGAGGTTAAAAATTTCTGTCTGGTAATAACATCACGGTCATTTAAAAGATATTCAAGTTGTTATGTATTATAGACATGTTGGAGAGGAGAATGGTGGCAGAAAGTATGACATGCCTTAAATTAGGAAAAAAAAACACCAGCCAACCACCTATTCCATGTCTCCACATTTCATCTATTCACATGCAAAGAGAAAAAGACATCATACTTAAACCTATCCCCTACCTTTCAACTTTGTCTCCCAACACCTGTGATTTATGTTCTTGCAGTGGATCTGGTAGATCTTCTACTCCATCAGTAGGTTTCTTCCCTTTCTTACAGAAGACTGGAATCACCCAACTGGAAAACAATGATACAACCTCTAGAATTAAATATTCCACTGCAACAGAATAAAATGAAGCAAAAGTTAGTACAAATTAGTTTTTCAAATACAATTTGGAATAGCACTATAATGAATATCAGGTATTAACAGTGCTGACATGGTTTATTTTATTTTCGATGATTTTCTGCCAAATTTGGCTAATCATGATTATGGCGATGAAATGTATTTGATGAAGGAATGGTCACAAAGGGATGTGCACACCAAGGCCAGGACTCTTACTCAGTCAACGATGACTGTGAATCAGCAGTTTGGTTTGCTGGTTCACCTAGGCAGCTGTAAGCAAAGTCCTTCATGGAAGGTTTACTGCAAACAAACTCTTGCTGTATTTATGCAAGTCATACATGCCTATGCTATTTACACAGGTTACTCAGAATTCTATGAAGCCACGGTAGCTCAGTCGTTAGGGCATCTGACTACCATGCGAGAGACTCGGGTTTGATCCCCAGCGAGTGACAACCAGGATTTTTTCCACCTGTTAAGGTGGCTCTGGTGCCCGCCCAGCATCGTACATATAAAGTCAGTACCTGGAGGAAACTCTGGGGGGTAAAGGTGGCCAGGGACGTTGTGCTGATCACACCACCCCACCTTCGACCATGATCAAGAAAGTGTGGTGCCCTAACCCCCCCTATATACCTTCATGGCATGGTGCATAGCACAGGGGAGCACTTTACCTTTTTTTTACCTTTACTCAGAATTCCTGTTCAACTAAACAAAAATTTTTAATGTGTACAAATTTTGCAAATGGGACCAGAGTTTTATTTTTTTTTATGGCGCAGTGGTTGCGTTGTCGCCTTGTAATCAAGGGGTCCCGGGTTCGATACCCGGTGGAGGTACAAGTGGTTCGGATCCCACTTTAAACTGTAGGTCCAGTCCCGATTAGCCTTACTGTGCATAAAGTGGACTTAAAACACCAAATCAATCCAATCCAATTTCATTTTTTCTGGTAACTTTGACCGTCTGTACCTCTTCCAGAAAGTGAAATATTTTGACATGAGACATGTACAGAACCCTAGCTAGAAATTCCTAAGATTGGGGCTAGAATATAATAAATTGCCTCCTTCAAAGAACTTGTCCCCCTCTGCTTAGGGTAAATATAATTATTTTAGTAATCTATAGCAACAATTACATGGCTTTTATCGTAAGTACAAATTTCCCTTGCTAAAGTAAAATTGTCCTGCAGCAAGAAGTTAGAAATGCGAATATGACATTATTATTTATTGTTTTGTTTGAGTAATGCACAAGGTGTTACCATGAAGTACACTTAGTACACCTTTTACAGCATACAATGAATTAATAATACAATAGGGGTGTAAGGGATGACCCACGTAGTAAGCCCAAATGCTAACCTCACTTCCATGTAGTACACCCCGAACTGTATTTTGCAGACTATAGAGGCTCTGGCATCTGGACCCATGGCTAGTATGGGACTTGTGTTAGTGTCATCCATATGTTTGTGATTGTCCCTTCATCTATTAATACTTCATCCCCATCTTCGCAATTAGTTCAAACTGGCAGAAATATGAAGTATAATAAATCAATCCATTCAATAATAAAATAATATTGCTAATAGAACTACATCATCAAAATGGTGCACCTGCTTTAAATTAAACAATTACCAACACTAAGTGTTATATTTTGAGAAATGACATTAGTAATCAGTATCGATAATACTGTTTATGTCTTTCTAAAACAGCTATGGTATAATTCTCCACAATTTCCTCAACACGACAAAAACTTGACTTTGCAACCCATTAATGCGAGCAAAGTGAGCAAGAAAATTTTTCATCCATTCTTTTGGCTCCACACCAGAATTTGCGCAACAATCTAAGACTAATAGTAATACAAAAGTCAGATATCCCCGAAAATTGAATGCCCCTAAATAAAATTAGAGTTATAATCTAAGACTTAACACTGATATTCAATTATCAATCCCCTATTAGATTTCACATGTCAAATTAAGACCTAATATGTTTGTGATGGTTGCCGTGCCATCCCGTGTGAACCACTATTCTCTCCCTTCATTTCCAGGGGGTCCTTCTCTCAGGGCTGCCAATATTCCTATCAGCACATATCAACAGGTGAATGACTATGAAAAGCGACACATAGCGTTACGCAAAATTGGGAAGGAAAACATAACCACTGATGAGGGAAAACGCTCAAAATCAAAATAAAACAAATACCATCCTTTTCAAATCATCATTGCTTAGCTGCATGGCTGGGGAGAGACCTGCGCTCGATCGCCAGCTCTAAACTTCGAAGGAGACGAAGAAAGTGAGCGGAAACATCCATCGCAACACTTTAGGCTGCTCTCATACTGAACTAGGCTTCGTGGCGGTTCCTCTCTCGAACCTTTAGGCCACCCTCTGTCGTCAGCGTCCTCGAGCATAAATCGCCTTCGAATAACCATACAATCGCAGCTATTACATTAAAAAAAATCACGAAGACAAAGCGTCCATCCTCATCTTTACCTTCCTATTTCCTTCAATCACCTTTCAATATCCTATGTCATCTGTTTCTTCACCTCGGCTAAAACTCGGTGGGCTAATGGGATACTCTGACCCCTCTCAGGTACGGGTATAGTAGTAGAAATACGTGGGATATGAAGCTTCAACTGTTATGTACTAAATCATTTGATAGGCTATGGAAAAGGGAGATTTTATAAATGAATAACATCTGTTTCCGAAGAAAGGTCTGTGTCTTCAGTAGGCTTCTTTATGGGCAATTATTTTCCTGAAGATGGTTTATTTTCAAGATACTTTTATAAATGTACATCTTAGTTACAGATCTCCATAAATAAAGGACAGAACAGATTTCCTTCTTATAATTAAATCTGCGCAACTTGTGCAGTTTATTTATATAATATGGATCAAGCTGTCAGATTAGTTATATAAAGACGACAAGGCACTTGCTTGGAACTTTATGAACGCTCCTTGACATAATGAAGCATAACTTTGACGTGACTAGCGAAGGTTTTAAGTACTGACTCCGATTTTAATATAAATTGGACATTATGGTCTGGCTTCAAGATATAAGCAGAAATACAAACTGCTATAATTCGTAAAATATTAGAGACATCGACTTGATATTGGGTATGGCAACATGTTAGGATGTTCACAGGGCGAAACCTAACCATGCCAGATATCAATAATGAATAACCTGATCAATAAATAATAATCATGGAGATGAAATAATCTGAACTTATTCTTACGTATGATGGCATGTTAGCATGCCCACAGGGCGAACCTACTCATACGGCAGAATAACATTAAGTCCTGTTGCTTTATGCAAAAATTGAAAATATATTACGTATATGTTTTTAGAAATAAAACTGAATTATCACAAAGTTGTGAGCAATCGTAAATTAACTTATTGTCACGCATGGTGACATGTTAGCATGTCCGCAGGGCGAACCTAACCATGCGTCAGAATAACAGTAAGTTCTGAGTCGAAATTTAACATTATTTTGCTAAGATTTTATTTAAAATTTCAGAAAACTTCAAAATAAAGTTGAAATGAACTTATTCTTTCGTATGGTGACATGTTAGCATGTCCACAGGGCGAACCTACCCATACGACAGAATAACTATGTCTCTAAGCTAATTTGGGAACGAAGACTGAGTTCTTGAACCCTCCCATAAAGGGAGCTGAGTATTTAAGATGTTAATCCATCGGAGTCAGTGATGAAAATGCCCCAGAATTAGGTTCCGAAGCTGTATTTATACCCCCGCATGTCAAGCAGAGTGCCTCCCGTGACACAAAAGATAAACCTAGCTACAGCTGTGATATGCAGAACTAATTTGTGTATAATGGCAATATTCTAAAGATTAAACAGTATGTTCCATAAGGTTCATTTTTCTATGTCTAAAACAACAGTTATGATCCTTAAAGTTTCTATAATATTCTCTACCATAAAGTTGTCACATTCTTAAAAACTTCTTTCCAATGTCCATAAGGCTTATATTACTAATAACTCCAACTGAAATTTAGCTCTTATGGCTTTCATAATAGTTTGATTCTATATTTTTGACTAATTGTCAACAATGAAAGATTTTGCTTTCAAGAAGCTTGCAAATAACAAATCCTAAACTTCTCGAATGACAGAATTAGGTCATTAGTTCAACTATTAAATATCTCATCTTTCATAACGTTTTTATAGTGAATATAAAAAGTAAAATAATTAAAAATAATATTAAATATGGCCGAATCTTTGATATGGTTCGGGAGGATCATATCATGTTAAGAGTTGGATATTGCCCCCCCCTTTCCTGATAATACATATTACCCCTTACAATTCCCTTGACAGCCTATCTCTATAGCAGAAATGGTTAATTATCAATTCAACATAATTCAATTTGTGTCCAATGCTGTACTGTTTACTCATAAAATATCTCCCCCACACCAACACCCCCCCCCCCAAAAAAAAGTTGGATGGAAGCAATGAGCATCCACAAACCTGTGTCTAGGTAGCCCTGTCCATTTTCTTCATCTAATGGAATAAATATGGTGCACCTAAGGTGTAATTTTATACATATATATATTTTAGAAAAATATATAATGTAGAATTTTATATTATTTTTAACCCTGCGTTGGTCGCGCAAGGTCTCTCGTTAGGGGTGTGTGATTTTAATGTCGTTATTTATCAATTATTGTTTTGTCAACACCCTCCCTCTGTCTAGCCGAGTTTCTAACGTTCATCATTTACCCCACGATTTTGTTTTCAGTGTTAGTAAGATATTTGAGCCGCTAGGGAGGGTTCGTTGAAGCAATTTGCTGTCTGACTCCATGCGTAGCTATAGGCATACCTAGTTTTCACTAAAAATCTGATATGCCGTTCCATGCATGATTAACGAAGAGTACCTTTTTATAATTATATAGAATATATATATAGTTTTATGGGATCTCAATTGTTGAAAGAAAAGCCTATACAAAATAATTGAGGATTTGGCATCTTAGACCATTAATTTGGCATATTTTAAAAACCTGGTCCCTGAGGACGTGCCCCACCCACAATGGGTTAAGGAAAAATTTCCCCCAAAATTTTTGATGGTGCAGTCTGCTCCATAAACCCGCTCTTTATGGGAACCCTTAATGGTGAAGGAAAGTAAGTCTGTTACTGCTTCAAGCAAGGGAATATACAGTAGTAGCCAACACAACATTCTACAACAGCTACTTTCATAAATGTATCATAAAATAAAGTAAATCTAACACAAAGGACTGAAAACTTATGAAAGAGAAGTGAAATTATCGTTGGGAGTGTTTGTAAATTTGGTGCTGATAGAAATTTTCAACATTTTGGTTAAGTTGGGAGTGATAAGTTTGATGGTGTGATCTTTTGGCCATGTTCTTTAACTATTTGAGTGTGCATACAACTGATCTTTAGTAATAAATGGTGGGGCACGGGAAACGGACGAATTTGAAAAAGTCACTACAAAGTTAATTTTTGCTGGGGAAAAAAAATATTTACAGAAATATATAGTGAAGATCATAGCATTTTATGATAGACATTCAAATGTTCCGTTACTAGCAGTTACCAGCAATTTTGTTTTGTTGTGGAATGCCTGCATGTTATGAGGAGAATGAAGACATGATGTTGTTGATGAGTGATGAAGCTCACTTCCACCTAAATGGTTCTGTAAATAAACAGAACTGTCGCTACTGGGCTGTGAAAAATCCACGACAACTCCATCAGAAACCCCTCCAAAGCTTAAAAATGACCGTGTGGTGCGCTGTAGGTAAGATTGGCATCACCGGTTCTTATTTTTTTGAGGACAACGCTGATCGTTACTTTCAGATGTTACACACCTTTTTGGTACCTGAATTACAGAGGAGGAGGATTACTCGTCGAGCAGTGTGGTTTCAGCAAGATGGTGCCACGGCTCACATAGCCACAGCCTCAATGACTGCTCTTCGAACTCTGTTCTCGAACCGCGTCATTTCCAGATTTCGTGATGTCCCATGGCCCCCTCGATCCCCGGACTTGTTAATGTGTGATTTTTTTTATGCAGGTACCCGAAGTCACACTATAACATTAAAAAGAGTATTTTGGTTTTGAAATGTGTTTGCCTGTTTTCGTTCAAGATACAAGCAGGACTTTTCAGTTTTTTACAAAACCTGATTAAATGAGTGAAGAAAAGATGAAAATTACATTTCACAAGTTTTTATTACTCAAATTCTATTTTTACTTAAACAATCACAAGGAGGCCCTTGTTAAGTCTCCTTCACCTGGTTTACTCCGGAAAATCCAGATACAGGGATATACAAAGAATGCCCTGATTGTCTCGGTGAAGTTTCAATGTATAACCCTTGCATAAAATGAACACAAAATAAAAAAAAATGTAACACAATTGGAAATATTACTCATGGTTTTAGCTAGCTTTTTTGTAGTTCAGCGCTGTACTTGTTACCTTATACTGACCGACGCTAATGAGCCATAAACCATATTTTCGAGAGCTCTCGACACTTAAACAAGGCTCACTTATCACTGACAAAACCACTGTTGTCGTATCTTCCTAATTTCTGAAATGCACTTCCTGATCATTCTGCTTCAGTCTGTAGAAGCCACCTCTCGACGATCCGATCCGGTTACGATGCAACTCTTCCCTTCTTCCAGGCTGCAAGTTCACCGTTCAAGTTCCTTTTTGGGATCGAACTCACTATTCAATTCAGCGTTTCAACATAACGAAATATAAATAATGTCAACTGCTCGTGTCACTGCAAATTGTCCAAGTCTTGCCAGCAACGAGTGCGCGAACACGAACCGCAAAGACGCGACGTCATAACATCTAACAGCCGACTGCACTCTTTGTCCGCCAAAAGTCCAGAACAGTCTATTACTTAAGAGAGGAGTGAAGTATTCCCCTATCCTCATTCATTCCGGAGGAAAAGTCTTACATTAATCGGTTATAACACGTCTACGAGAGTAGGCCACGCACACTAGATCAGTTGAAGGAGGCTATTCGTGAGACCATCAACCAAATCGACAGAGACATGCTGCAGAAATTTCCATGATTGCCTTCAAAGTTGCATCCGCGAAAATGGACACCATTTGTCCGATGGAATTTTCCGCACATGAATAACATAAAATGCTACGATCTTCACTATATATTTCTGTAAATATTTTTTTTTCCCAGCAAAAATTAACTCTGTAGTGACTTTTTCAAATTCGTCCGGTTCCCGTGCCCCACCCTGTATAAAGCAGTGAAAGTACTCCAAGATGGCAGGTATTTACTTAGAAGGGTCATGTTTTGGAATCAAATATTTCAGTTTATTTGTGTTTTCCGCATGCTAGAACCATTTATATATATATCAATGTGATTCTTGAGAATTATTTTCCTTTCAATCTCCATTCCTTCCCTACACTCGTTTGGAAGGTGGCAGAATTGTCAGCTTCATTGCTAATACTACAATGACGATACAGCTTTCGAATTGTCATAGAGTTTTGTAACAAGAAAAGCAAGTGTTTATTGTTGATGCTTTTGCAACTTGGCAGCAAAGAAGGATGGGAGGGGTGGGTAGCCAGCATGTCTGGAAGCATAGAATTGTCAATAAAGAGAGGATGTGATATTAGTGCAACTGTCCAACTACTATTGCTTTGTTGATGGGTTAAGAAAGATGTCCTAATTATTGATTTACATAATTTGGCAAACCTAAACAAAAGCAACATGTAATTCTACGTGTTATGAAATGTTGCTCACTTGTAGGCTCATATCTATCCCAAAGAAGCAAATTGTTTTCCTGCCCAGTAATAATTATGGAGTCAGGACATGGGAACCAATATTTTCAAAATCCCCCTACCCCCTCTCCCAAACTGTAATTTTTATTTTTCCTTTTAATCAAATAATCCAACACAAGTAATTTTCTCTCAAAGAATGGTCCTACATGCTATTAAAATTCAACATAACTTACAAAATCCTGATACTGAAACTGACTTTGGGAAATATGTAGCAACACTGCATCATTGGAACTCCATGATAAATTTAAATTGTTTTTAATCCTTATCATCTATATTTTGATATGAGCATGAATGGTGATACCTACATTACAGTGCTGCACTGTTAACCCTAGAAAGGTAATGTGTCTTGTGTCAAACGTTAAAGCTAACCATTCATCTGCTGGACTAGTGATTTCTTCAGAATTGAAACATAAATAGCATGGCAGGAATGCAAAATTACATTTTTATAAGTCTTGTGTGCACTCAAAACAACCATTTGACTAGTGTCCATCACACATGGCTTTGGGGCAACAGCAGCAAAAGGATCTGGTCATTCTCCACTTGCTTGAGGGTCAGAATGCACAAATTTTTCTTCCTTGTTGTTGTTGAGCATCTGTATTAGTTTTTTTGCATTTCCACATTCAGGATGATAGCAAAATCTCACAAAGTTGTTGTGGAAGTTTTGGTGTACATAGAGAATGACGTTTCGTCTGCCAGACGATGCAAAATTTAAAAAAAACTGTTAAAAACACACTGAAGGAATGCTTGTAAAAGGACACCAGTACTCCCCTGTCGGTCTATCCGATCCAAATGAAGGTAGACGGGATGGGGAGTGGAAAATTTTAGTGGAAGGGGGTGAAACAAGAAAATGCACCCCCCTTCCTCATGGGTAGTCTGCCAGATGTGTTAACTTTCTAGGTTTGATTATGCAGGCCAAGGTGACTCACCAAAGGAAACATTTTTGAGCAAAGTTGACTTTTTCTCTTCTTCAAATTGCACTTGTTTGTAGGTAGGCTAGCTAAATTTAACTTCCCACTTCCCATGAGAGCACAGGCAACCCCCCCCCCCAAAAAAAACAACTAAATCTCTGTGAAAAATAGTTCTGCTCCTGTTTTTGTACTTAACAGCACATTTGAAAAGCACACTTAAAAGAATTCAATACCATATTTCAAATATGTCATAAACTCACGTATATAGGCCTATGCGAGTATATGACAAGACAAGAATAAGGCATGTGATGATGGAGCACTACATGTTAAGAATTAATCCCTTGCTTTAGGTTACATGTGCTAGGTAAAAGGTGCTAACAATTTTTTTTCAGAGCGAATTTACAATATAGAGAAAGTCTCCAATTTTGTTAATTTTCGGTATACTAACTAATTTTGACCTCGTAATCACGAATCTGTTGAAAAAAAACAGGTGTCACGTCCGAAAATTTGAAAAAAAGCCGATTGAATTTTTTTATATATATAGGTGTATATGCGTAGTTTTACGAACAAAAGTGTAATCTCCTGTCATTGTGTCCAACCATGCCGTTGTTTTACAAGAAAATGATTTATGATGTTCAATTCTAGTACGATCCCTATTTTTTCGATGAATTTAGGGGTGAAATGAGTGCTAATGGAACCTAACCTAACAGGCCTAACCTAACCTTGTGTGAATGGTTCGTGGGGCTACCCGTGGATGGTTTTTGTGGCTAACGTCAATGGTTTGTGAGGCTACCCGTGGATGGTTTGTGGGGCTACCCATGGATGGTTTTTGGGGCTAACGTCAATGGTTTGTGGGGCTACCCGTGGATGGTTTTTGGCACTATACGAACAATTTTTGTACAATTTCCAGACGTGACCCCCGGTTTTTTTACAACAGACTCATGATTAGGAGGCCAAAATTAGTTAGTATACCGAAAATTAACGAAATTGGAGACTTTCTCTATATTGTAAATTCGCTCCGAAAAAAAATTGTTAGCACCTTTTACCTACTACATGTAACCTAAAGCAAGGGATTAATTCTTAACATGTAGTGCTCCATCATCACATGCCTTATTCTTGTCTTGTCATATACTCGCATAGGCCTATATACGTGAGTTTATGACATATTTGAAATATGGTATTGAATTCTTTTTTTTTTAGGAGCTAGTACACCGTTATTCTTATGTCCATCAATGTTTCGCATGCTTATCATAAAATTTCCCACTTAATACAATAAAACTTGAATGAATTCAGAAGTATATATAGAGTGTATACAGTTTTAGAGTATTATAGATATAAGATTGGCGATGGACACACCTTTTTAGAAACGTTTAAATTTGTTAGTAATCCGCTCCTTCCTTTGTTAGGTTAGGCATAGGCCTTTTAGATTTGATGGTTTACTCATTTCTCGATTTTATTACTCTGATGTGTATGCATGGAACACGAGTAGTATTTCGGAACTTTCTGTGCCAACGAATGTAATTTTCGAATATGTACTTGGTCACTGAATCTCTCCAAAAACAATTATTGACATGTCCGCAAAATACTCATGTGGAAGTTGACATGAAATGTTTGTGTAACACCACAGAAAACATTAATTACAATAGATTTACAATTCTAAATTACTGAAAAATTATACATACCACATTAGAATTCGAGATAAGCATCCTGCATTTTGTTTTGGATGGGGTTTGATAGGCCGTTCATATCCTCCACGATCATCCATTCTATTCACACATTCAGTCCCAGACAATAAATTTATTCAATCAGCTCCTGGTATAAATTTAAAGCAAAAGAATATGCTGCCATGTGTCGTTATTACGTTACTAGAACACTGACACAATATCCAACATAGCTATCACTAAAGTTATGTGTATCACACTTTATGTTTGAGTAATCATAATGAAATTGTCTTTCAGATCAAAGATCATGATAATCCAGATTTTTCTGAATGAAAGTGTAAATATCTTTTTTCAGGTGCATAAGTTGAGCTACCTAATTTACGTACAGAAATAAAGTTAGACACTGCATTTTTTAGTATCAAATAGTACTTGTTATGAAAAACCTCCAGCTTCGTAGCCTACAATTACCATCCATTTGTCACATTTTTGCAAGGAATACATTTTTGAATCTTGCGCTTAGTGCACACATCATATCATATGTTCCCCACAGTGTTGCCACAATATGAGGACACAATTTCCCTTTCCAAGGGGCAAAATTTCCCTTTTTGGACCATTTTTTCCCTCCACCTAAGCAAATTATATAATAATAATAATAATTAATAGTAGTGGTAGTAGCAGCATTATTAGTGGTGGTGGTGGAAGCAGTAGTAGTACGTAGCAAAGTATTCCATTAAATTCGTTATTCGATTGAATAAAGAATATATATTTCCTCACTTCCTGACCAGACGTCCCAGGTTAATCCTCATCCTTACTATTTATCCAATGATGCATAAAGGCAACGTACAATAAACTTAAAGGAGCAGAAACAAGTAGGAATAGCAAAATAAATAAATAACATAAAAATGTGGATATGAAATTCAAAATTAACATAAACTGTAATAATGTAACCATGCCAGTCTTTCCTGAACCGCCGAGCTCTTCGTATCGCAGACAATGAGAGAAATAGAATCTGCACTATTGCCAACCCATCAACGCATCAAAACCTTAGATGCATGTCAAGCGGAATGTATTTCTACTTCTTTAGTCTCCTAAACCACACAATTTTTAATTTTTAAATCACTTTCTGTGCATAAACTGTGTAATAAATGTGTTATTGTTTAATAGCGGAATATCTTCGAAACATAAGGGTGCGTGTGCGGGAGAGAATTAGGTTGTATCGAGCGATCAAAAAGAAAGAAACTAAAAGTAAACGACAGGCGTCCCTTGAATTTATGGTGAGTAATTGTTTTTGGTTTACAAAGATTATTTTTATTAAAAAGTTTGTTGCACCATTTGCAAGCATCCGTTCCTTATAAGACATATAAACTTGAAGTTTATACACCTCAAAAACAGCGTGATTTGTTATTGATAGTGTTATACAATGTACTAGTTAACGACAAGTATGTTACGTAAAATAACTTTTTGAAAATCCGGAATGTGCAATACAATTTTGTATTCAAAATTAAACTTATTTTTTACTAGAGAAGGTAATGCACTTCTCACAAAACTATGCCATTTGTGCTACGGATTCCTTACAATACCAGAAGTTACTGTTTACGCGATAATATTAAGGGGGGTGCTAAACAAGGATAATGATATTTCATACATCGAGCACGGGTGTTCTTTGAGTGTTCCTTCATCAATTTTTCATATCATCACTAATCCTCATCTTCGCGATTAGCCAAAAGTATAAAAAAAGCTAAGAAAAATAAATCAAATAAAAAAATGTTAAAAAGAACTTTTTGCGAGGAAGGAAGGTTCAGGTATTCTCCATTTTTTTGTGTGTGTCTCTTCGTTTTCGACATAAGAACTTCTGAAAACACTGTGTTATGTTCATAAATGATCGTGCATCCTACACACATGCACGCCCGCACACATTTATTTTGTTAAAAATGTCATTAATCAATTTTATTCTCAATTTTAAAACGCGCTACGACGCCAGAGGTCCTGATTTCGAATCCCGGCCTGAGCATGAATGTGTGCGAGTGTCCATTCATCAATTTCATCATATCGTTACCCATACCCATCTATGTATTTAGCCAAAAAGTGGCATAAAAGCGAAGTAAAATAAAGCACATGTAAATTTAAAAAAGGAGCCTCATTCAAGCAAAATATTATCTATGTTTCAAAGTTGGTTCATTCATTCAAGGAACGGTAAACATGCGTCTTCGACAAAGACTTCGTTGCTGCCAATGTGTGTAACAATAAGCCCCCACCCCTCCTTTCCCAGTTGGCTGCTTTAATCCAGTGCTCAGCCCTTCAACGAAAGCCTGGCGGTGGTTTCGCACAGTGGTATCCTACCATGCTTTAATCAAAGTGTGTCCCGAGTTGACCCATGTATCGTCCAAATAATAAATGTATTTTTTTTCGCGGCGGTACCTTTTTATGGCGCGCAGATACTTGTGTCGCCAAACAACAATATCTTCCCTCTCCAGCAACACAGACCATCGTTTCCTCCTACTAAACTCAAAACCCAAATCATTCAACACCCGACACACAGTTCGAGCGCTCATCGGCGGTATATCACTCTCACTTCTTATTGCCTACGCCAGTTTTTTTTTTTTTTTGTGTGTGTTTTTTTTAGGTTGGAAGTTCATTGCGAAGGTAAAATTCGTGTACTTTCTGGCGTATTTCCAGATTTATGTAAAATGCAAATTTCAAATAAAGTAATGAAGCGTAACAATAACGGGGGAACCGTAAAACGAGCAACTGCCGTCTCAGTTTTTCACAGAGGCACTGGGACATGCGCATACCCTCGAATGCATGCGGGTGGAGGTTAGGATACATTCGGGGGTTCCCCCCTTATTGTACTTTCTGGCGAATAAGTCGCTTGGAGAAATCATCCAACACTACCATTCTTGAGCGATTTCCTTTAGCAAGGAGCCTCTTCTTGCCTGGTGTTTCCATATTACCCGTTTTAAAAAAAAAAACACTCTTCGCCGCGTAA
The DNA here is from genome assembly GCF_977018435.1 of Lepisma saccharinum. Lineage (NCBI taxonomy): Eukaryota > Metazoa > Arthropoda > Insecta > Zygentoma > Lepismatidae > Lepisma > Lepisma saccharinum. The sequence continues at coordinate 81,518,912 of NC_139238.1, read as the reverse complement.
ATGGAACGTTCACTGACACCTGTCAACACCGACTTCATGCTCATCACCTCACGTCCTGTCTTATCCGGATATTGTTGCTTTAAGGATGAATATACATTTAAAACAACTTGTTTGGCTTGACTTTGGAGAGCTTTCCCTCTTGAATGCTGCCTAAAATATCATTCGGGCGAAACCGCGCGCTCAACAGGAGACCTCGATTCAGCCATTCTCGTTGCTGTGCAGCTCGATTAGCAATGAATCACGATAAATGTAGGGTTAAAATAGTACGGTCTGCAACACTGGTGTCAGACGGATTGGTGATTCCACGCATACTGCAACCGTCTTCAAGTCCACCTCGACTCGCTCTTGAGTTTAAGCATAGAATAGTTACTATTCTATGGTTTAAGTGTTCATTCACCGCTACCAACAGCCTACTTGGTGATCTGAGGTTCCAAGTTCGTCTGCTCAGTGATTCGCGATTAAAATTACCACCTGAGCGATAGTGTCGCTTTCAATATGGCCGCTCTAAGTAGGATAAATCTTTGTTTACATTCAGCAGTAGTACAAAATAGCATCATGTTGTCATGACTGGTATGGTAGAAAACGTTTAAATTACGCATTATTTTTAAATATTGCGAATGCGATGTGAATTCCAGGAACTCTAACAAACGTGAAGCTGTACTGAGAACGAAGCATTTAATTATGATAGGCAAAAATAACACGGAAAATGCAGACGAAACTATGTATATGCATTGGTTGTCCAAAGCAGTGCAGCATCATCTGCACGTCATATTGTAACTGGGGTTCTCGGAAATTATTTGAAAATAAAGGAATTGAAATTGACCCGTACTTGAAAAGCTGGGACAGGAGAAAATTGCGAACATATCGTTGTAGTTCTTTCTCGAAAGAGAAAGGCTGGTTTAATAATAATATTCACGATTTCATGACCAGGCTATACTCACTGAAAAAGGACATCCTACTGAATGAAACAGTAACATTAGTATGTCCACTTTATTTTTCTGGTTACATTTGACATTAATTCATTCTCAAACTATTTTCACCTGTTCCAAATTTCACACATACGTAATACCGGTAATACATGGACGCATTGGGTAAGACGCTTCAAGATTTTTCGAAAAAAAAAGAGCTTTATTTATAAAGTACAATTTAAGACTTTACTTTCATGGTAATATATATTTATCTCTCGAAAAATAAAGTAAGTAGACTCGTGCATCCTTCGTCATTTCCTTGCCGGATTACAGTGTTATATCCCCCATACCAATCTTCTGTCAATTACGTTTTCCCTGATTTATTAACAAATTTCATTTTGTTGATTCCACGGGGTGAAAACACATGAAAACTTTTAATTTGTTCTGACCCATAAAACGATTTAGAGCAAAAAAAAAAACAAAAAAAAACTGAACAGTAGACCTTACTCTCTCGCATATTCCCCATGCTTTAAACGACTTCAACACAACGTATCCTACTTAGAGTACTTCCTGAAAACCCCACCAAATGGTATATCGGTTAATTTTAATCGCGAATTGCAACCGATCAGGTACATATCTGCTAATGTATATATTATTTTGTCCAGTGACGTGCGGTAACGTCGACACTTGGGGTAGCAGTCAGTGGCGTGCTCAAGGGGGGGTGTTGGTGTGGGTCACACCCCTCCTCCCTTTCGGGCCAGTATTCCTACAAAAAAGAAGAATGTCAATAACAGGAAAAGATTGCAAAATTATGAATGAGTACTAGAAAAAAGTACACGTAACCCCCACCCACATTCGAAAATAAAAAAAACTATTTGATTTGACTCTAAGCCAGAGATCCTTGGTTCGAATCTCGGATTGGCCATTTGTGTTCTTTGTGTGTGTCCCTTCATCAATTTTGTCGTACCAAAGGTGGCGGAGAAGCGAAGTAAAATAAACCAAATTGAGCAATCAATCAATGATTTTATTTTATTTGTGTTACTTAGCGTCGCTTTTTTGTCACATTTGGTTAATTGCGAAGATGATACGATGAAATTAATGAAGGGACGAGCACAGGGAACGCCCATGCCCGGGTCGGGGTTCGAACCCGGAACTTCTGGTGTCGAAGCGCGCTGTGATAACCACCCCCACGCTTGGTTGATTTGGTGACAAGTAACAAACCACAACACACTTTTTTGTAGTTTCTTCAATGATATTCATTTGAATTTTTGAGTTCTGAGATACATTTTTCATTCCAAATTATTTCATTATTCACTGCAACACATAGGACAAGAATGCGCACTCAACACGGGTTCGAATCCTGGCCTGGATTGTTCATATGAGGTCTCTTAACCAATTTCATCATATTATCACTCAATCCTCATTTTCGCGATAACCAAATGTGGCAGAAAAGCGAAGTAAAATAAACGAAAGCAACAACAATATGAACACGCGTTCTCTTGCCCAAATAAATACATCTGTATTTATGACTGTGAGAAACCAAGAGTAGTATATTTAAATAAAACACTACTAAAACGAGAGTCAGAGAGAGCCTGAGCACATATTTGTAATTTAATCATTATATATTCCATATTTGAAAAAGAAAGAAAGCATAACATTATTGTCTGCACATAACATGTTCCCATTTCATAAATAATAAAACTACATCCCATATTATACATACATATTGTACAACGTGTAAGAGGTTGTGTAAATACAGAGAACATAAGTACTGCAGAAAATTTTATCCTGAGCTGAGTTCTTTAGAGGATTTACAAACAAATTATGATAAACCAATCCCCTATCTGTCCTATAGGAGATAGACTGGGGGACCTGAAAGCCTGGGCTTTCAACCATTGCAGCTGGGTGGCGAGGGGACAAGGGAGGTAGAGGTAGAAATCTTCCTTTTCCTTGAGCCGGCCGTTTATACCTGGAAACTGGTCTGGCGGAAGAAGGGCGAGCTAGGGTATTCAGCCACCTTTGCCCGCGGGGAACACCGATGGACGAGAAGAGTGTGGGAAAGAAGGTGTTGCAAATGAGCTGTGGTGGCTTTAACAAGACAATAAATATTGTGATTTGAAAATAATTAGAGATGTGAGATTGATTGATCTATCTCTGCTAGACTAGCTACTCCTCAGTGCACGTCACTGATTTTGTCTACGTATTACAAATTTATTAACTGTTTCCTTGCAAGTATGCAGTTATGTCGGAATAAAACCCGTCTCAACGGAACTATATTCTGCGCACACGTTTGGATCTACATGTGCGAAAAGTTGCTGCAAGGTTGACCTGACGCGCGGCTTAGTCAGATTAACTTAAAATTTCCCTGTAATTGTGGCATTTTCATCGAAATTCCCTTTTCCCTCTTGGCTAAAATTTCGGTCCGAATTTCCCTACAAAAGGGAAATTTCCCTTCATGTGGCAACACTGGTTCCCTCATGCGTGCGAGCAAAGTCTATCGGCACAACAGGATCAGTGTTGCCACATGAATGGAAATTTCCCTTTTGCAGGGAAATTCCGACCGAAATTTTAGCCAAAAGGGAAAAGAGAATTTCGATGAAAAATGCCACAATTTCAGGGAAATTTTAAGACTACTGACTACATTATTACAGTTTATGTTAAGTTCCAGTTTCATATTTACATCTTTATTTTTTCTGTTCCTTCTTATTTCTGCTCTCTTGAATATGAGCCTGTATCTATTTATATTTCTCTTAAGTTATTGTACGTCGCTTTTCTGTATCTTCGGATAATTATAACGATGAGAAATAACGATTTAATGGATTCCTGACCATGATTTAAACCTGGGACTTCTGACCAGAAAGCGATGAAGCTGACATGTGTGTGAACAATTTGTGTAAATTTTTTATTCATACGAACATGGATCAACGGAAATTTTACTACTGCTGCTGCTGCTGCTACTACTACTACCACCACTGCTAATAATAATAATTATATATTATTATTATTATATTTGTTTTGGTGAAGGGAAAAAATAGTCCAAAAAGGGAAATTTTGCCACTTGGAAACGGAAATTGTGCCCTCAGATTGTGGCAACACTGAACAGGATCAGCATTTAGCAGTCAGCACTCTGCAAGACGAAAATGCGATTAAAATCTCTTTCTGAGTTTTATTCTGTGGTCTTCGTCACTGATGAGGCGATGCTAGCGACTTCTAACTACGGTTGACCGGAACTGTTCGAAAGGAACGAATACAGCACAGCAAGTGGACAGTAGCATGAAGTGGACGATTCCGTCCGTAGACCTCCTGCGTCGGCGATGTTGTTTACTTTCCTGCTTTCTACAATCTGCGACTATCTATTTCTGTCATCAATAAAAAATCAATCTCACATTGGGTCGCCAGGACAACCGCGAAGAGATTAAGCCCGAAAGTGAAATTTTCCCGGTTTTTCCTTTCGCGCTTATTCCTTTGTGGTTGTTCCGTTCGCGTTCAATCCGTCTCGCGCTTAATCTTTTCGCTCTCCTTCGCTACTCCGTTTCTCGGTTGTTCCTTTCGCCCTTATTCCGGTGTTCAATTTTGGTTTCGCGCTTGATCCGTTTCTCCTTTCGCGCTTATTCTGGTGTTCAAATTTGGTTTCGCGATTAATCCGTTTCGCGGTTGCAGAGGCGCAACCACGAATTTTTGTCTGGGGGGAGCAAGTACCAGGATATACGTACCAATAATAATAATAATAATAATAATAATAATAATAATGTTAATAATAATGTTATTATAACTATTATTATTATTATTATTATTATTGATTTGCTTTATTTTACTTCGCTTCTTGTGCCACTTTTGGCTAATTTTCGAAGATGGAGATGAGTGATGGCATGATGAAAACGCAAACATCCATGCCCAAGCCGTGAACCCTAAATTGTGTACGTATTGAAAATTTCTCTAATAAATATTATATAGAGCATATATTATTTAAATACATTACACAACCAATTCATCCATCTCACAATAAACCAACAGCAAAAATTATATAAATTGTCTCTCAAATGTTCACGCTCCCTTTCCTCAAAACAATTGTTCATGCATTTAAAACAAAATCAATAAAGACAAGTGTTATTTCTCTGTCTGGTCATTTACAATGCATTACAGCGAACAAACATAAATTGCGAGCGAAGCGAGGAAGAAATTTTTTGGATCCAATTATCTTGCAGGCTGAAATCAATATTAATTAAATAGGGCGCAAATAATTTCACGGAACTCCATGTCATTATATCATTTACAACTTTTGTGCCTCCCCGATGGTGTAGTGGTAACATCGTCGCCTTGTGATCAAGGGGTGCTGGGTTCGATACCCGGTGGAGGCACATAGTGTTTCGGAACCCACTTTAAGCTATAGATCCAGTCTCAATTAGCGTTTCTGTGCATAAAGTAGACTTTAAAAACACACAAATCAATAATTTGCCCCCTGCAGGTACACTTAACTTCGCCGTCAATGTTTGCCCTGCCTATAGAACTAATTTCCGACCAAGGTTGGGTGGAATGCTCCCCCTGCCCCTTTCGCGCTTATTCTGGTGTTCAATTTTGGTTTCGGAATTAATCCGTTTCGCTGAAATTCCTTTCGTGTTTAATTACTCCACTTCGGGCTTAAACTTTTCGAGCTTATTCCGTTCGCGTTTCATCTTTTCGCTCTTGCTCCTTTCGCGTTTAATCCTGTATTACGTTTCATGGTTGGGCTCTTTCGCGCTTAGTCTGTTTCACGCTTAATCTTTTTCGCGGTTATTAAACCGCCCCCTTCACATTCAGCAAAAAAACAACAACATAAGACCAAGTGCTCACTAGCGATTAAAAATCACTCTGGTTGAGCAACTTTTTCATCACCGGAATAGAACGTAAGCGTTGGCATAGGAATGCGCGCACTGGCAGCATATAAATCACGGTGATTAAAAATTTACCGCACTGGTGATTTTTATCACCCGAATCGTTGTTGACTAGCTTTCGGGCAAAGGGAGTCCCAGTGCATCGGGAAGTTTGCTGTTGTGCTGGGCGAATGTCAGATGTCGTTTGATACAGGAAGTTTTATAATGAAAATTGAAAAGAGACGTTTGAAAGAATATTCAGACAAGAACGAAAAAGAAAAGTTCTGGCTAGAATTGCGTGAGATCTACGTGGAGAAGTGGCGTGAAAGAAGGTCAAAGGAAGGACAGATTCGAACACATGTGAAAAATGTTAGTACATTTAAGATTTATTTCAAAATACAATATAAATATAAAAGCTGTTTTACAGTGAATATCACTTGCGCAAATGAAAACAATTTATACTCTTCCGCAATATGATTGGCAACCAGAAGCAGGGTGCGAAATCCCGGAGAGGACAGGGAGAATTTCCCCCCACCAACGATCTTGTCCTAAAATTCCCCCCCACCAAACTTTTTCAGAGGGGAGAGTTTTTCTTCTAACAACAAGAGATAAACAATTACTATCCGTGACAAAAATATTGAGCCCTCGGTTTACGCGCTTGTAAAATTGTACTCCGTGGGAGGAAATACTTCAAATATACCTCATTGGAAAGCTTCAAGTATTTACTTTTTAATAAACGTTATCTGAAAATTAATCTTAGCTTTGTAATCTTACTATAATAAAAAAAACAATGAAAAGTGTAGTTTTTCTTCCAATTTTCACGAACGGGGAACTTAACACCATATAGTTCATATTCGACTGTACATATAATTTTAAGATTTCGTGTACTTGAAGTTTGATTATTTCTGCACCTCTGTAGAAAAATCAAATGCATATTTTTACTAGATGCTTCAAAAATTGGCGTTTTAGGGAAACGTGCAAACTTGAAATGCATAATTACAAATTCAATGAAATTGCAAGAAACTGTTGATATAAGGCATATGATCAAATTCCAGAAGTTTGGCGTGTGTACGTACCTCAAATGTGGTTCAAGATATTAATTATTCTTTCGCACTCCTAATATGGTTAACGGGTGCATGACGTATGGCGGAGTGCGGCCAATCTCAGACTCCGCGGCTGCAGGAGACTTCCACAGCGTTGCCGTTTCGCTGCACTTCGCTGCGAGAATCGCGCAAGTGCGTTCCGTCTAGCCGATGCAAAGTATTGTCGCAGCATAAAATAATGAATGAAATATTTCTCATATTGCAAATGGAGTACTGCTGTACTGCAGTTTTTGGGGGATTTCTTCTAGCTGTTAACTTCATATGAAGAACGTCATCTCTTTCTATACCCGGTGGAGGTACATAGTGGTTCGGATCCCACTTTAAACTGTAAGTCCAGTCCCGATTAGCCTACCTGTGCATAAAGTGAACTTAAAGAAAGAGAAAATAACTCCACTCAGCTTTATATGAACGTAATTTTCCCAGTATTATTTTATGTCACACATTTAGACAGATATATTGAGTGCAACGATGTTCGATGAAAGATCCAGTCTTATCTGTATACAATAATAACGCACCTGCTGTGCACAGAGATTTCATAAGCAAGGGAAACAGAGCGAGGTGCGTACTAGCAACGAATAAAAAATATATATTTAAAAAATTGCGCCTTTGAAGCCTTCACGCCAACTAACATTTTTAAATATATTTCGAGCAAACACGCATGTAAATTGTGTTTATCTCGCAAAATTCACTTCAGCATTGTATCGAGTACTGGAGGTGGTTTCAGCATTTAACGTGTTGCTATACATTCCACCTGAAATATTGCTTTTGTATTTTGGTCTCTTACACAGCTGCAACTGTTGTAATAAGCAAGGAGTTGTGGGTTCATTTAGAGAGACAGAAGGACTAAAAACTAATAAATTTATCAATAAATATAATGAAATGAGTGAAAGGTAAAGGTATAAAATGCTGTTCATAATGGATTCTCTTGAACTGGATAATTAAATACAAGTCGTGTATCTTTCTTCTCACCAGATCTTGCAAAACTCGCCCAATAAAATATTGGGTCGATGCCAATTTTTGTTGTTCCCTTTTTTTTTACATACCTTTTTCACTGTGCTGACGTAACCCCCAAACACTCCACCGTGCACTTGACACCTTGGTTTATGTCGTGAGATGCGCCCATTCGTTTCTCCTGGTAGAAATATCTCTTGGCATTGACTATCATTTCTTTTACACCACAATGATATTACCGTCTTGCCATTATCATGCAACAAAAAAATCACTTCACAGAACCGCTATCATTCAATACTGTGCGTACGAACAAACACGCGAACTTGTGAGAGACCGACTGCCTGGACAAAATGCATGTAAGAATTATTATGGCTATGTGGGTGTTCAGGCAATATTCATTGCAGGAATGTAAACACAGAAGTGACAAAAGAAACTTTCGGCATCTCTACAATGTTTTCCTTGCGCAACACATTGTTTCGGCTCATTTCCCGTGTCAAAGCGGAAATGTGATGTGAATCGCGCGGGAACCGGTTGCCAAGAAAAACAATTCGCTCTGTTGTTTTCAATTCGCACAGTGGAAATTCGATTATTCCTCGGCCATCATTTTGATATGCATTTCATGACCATCGCACTGACCATTTCCGAGATTGCAACATCATAATTAATCATTAGTTGTGGCTGTTCTACAGCTGAAGTACAATTATATTTGGCTGATATATTTCCACATAACCAAGCTTCAATCACAATAAACAACATATTTTTACGACGTTTTTACACGAAGCTACACACAATTGAATTCGACTAATGTAAAAATTTCACGAAAAAACTACACTTTTACAAACATTTTTGTCCGAATAGAAAACAGACAGAGTTAATCAGGGTGCGAAATCATTGAAAACTGGTTGGGGGTGGAGAAAGTTCTTCATCTACAACCCCCTCCTTCACAAACATATGTGCAAATTATACGATACATATTTGTAATGTTATTAAAAGTAAAAATAAAATACTCAATTAAAAATATATTAGTATCATAGGCGTAGCTAGAACTTTATATTTGGGTGTGCACAAAGGAAAAATGAGGTCTTGTGTACCTTTTTAATAGCATATTTTGCAACACAATCACTTGGCGCTCTAACTACACTGATGTTTGTAAAGGAATATAAATCCACTAATTGACAGTGTTGAAAATATCTGAATATATGTAGTAGAAAAAATCAAATTGCATAGAAATTACACACACACAAAATGTTCATAAATGTTACAAACAAATACATCAAAATACACGTCATCTATAACAAGAGAAGTCTGTCAAAAGGTACAATGTTCTTAAACTCATCAATAACTTCATTTACATCAATAGACTAAGCTTTTTCCTGTTCCACAAATAGCAAGAGCAGGGCTTCCAATCTATCCTGCTTCTTAGTTGCTCTTAATTTAGTTTTAACTTGGGTAAGCTTGGAGAAAGCTCTCTCACACGTGCAGCTTATGACAGGTATAGAAGAAAGGCGCTGTAGTACAGAGTAGAATGCAGTAAATATCTTCTTTCTCCAATGACATCGAAAATCTATAGACACCCGTTCCATCAGCGATAATGCACACGTTTGTACCAAGTAATGACATTTTCAACTTCTTACAAACTGCCGATTATTTTCTCTCTTATTGAAATATCTGTCTTTAATTCTCTTTGATAAAGCAGCCCATTAGGGTGTGCCTAGGCACACCCTGCACACCCCGTAGCTACGCCTATGATTAGTATTACTATTATTATTAATTAATAAAGGAAAGTAATTTGTTACTTTTATGCATAGCTATCAGATATTGCAAAGCAGCTAATTAATTTCTTTACTAACTGGTTAAAGATGTTAATAAATTATGAAATAGTTCAAGTGGTTTTAATATGTGTAAGTTTTTGTTTAGTTTGTGCTTTATGATAAATCAATTAGATATCATAGTTATTATTTTCTTTCATTCTTACTTCTATTGTGCCCATTGATGTAGATTTGTTAATGATCTCTTGAGAGAGAAAGCATTTAATACTCACAACTACACTAATTTGTGTGTTTTTTCGATATTATTCTTAGTATAGTATATTTGAAATTAAAAGTAATTGCTTACCTTTTGTTTGTTATAACAGAAAAATTTTGAGGCCAAGATTGTTGGTGGAGGGAAAGCCCCCTCGTCCCCCCAGGATTTCGCACCGTGGAGTTAATATCACTTTGACTTGCTTTTGTTTAAAAGCAGACACTTATAGCTTCCCAATGAGGTATATTTGACTTTTTCCTCCCAAGAAGTACAGTTTTACAAGCACGCAAACCGAGGGCTCAATATTTTTGTCACTGATAGTACAGTGTGTCCGAAAAGTCACGCAACCCGGTGTTTACGACCGTATAACGGAATAGCGAAACGGAATGAGAAGAAACTCTTTCTGCCAAGAGAATGCCCTGTATATTGGGAAAATTTAGAGAGACAAACATATGTAAGAACATGCATGTTTTAATAACAAATAAGCAAAGTGTTGCCAAAGGCGGAAAAAAAATATTTGCAAATCGTGTGTATTGATGCACAGAACTTATTGAGGTAAATTATTGCAACGTTTCACAATACCAACGAACAATTTGGATGGCCATCTAATGAATTTGACAGAAAAAGAACTTTGACGAAGTTTCAAAAACATTGCAGAAGGGAATAAATGGGCTGTTCCAAAAATCGATGTTTTCACAATATTACGAGGGACACTGGCAACACTGTTGCTGTCACGTGTCACTACCAGACGTGTTTCACCTCAGGCTATCACACTAAGGCACTTTTAACGACAAAGGAGAAAGTTGGTTATTCTCGAACATATGCAATAAATTACATACACCTTGCAACCCTGAAATGTGGGTGCAGAAGAACGTGTATCAATTGTTATGTTTTCTGTACCTTAGGTGGTTGCTGTTTGCCGCGAACGGCATTCCAGATTGTGTCTACTTATGCTGACGTCGTGTGTGTGTTTTTAAAATGCCATATTCTACACAGGAAAGAGTGTTTATTGTTGAAGAATATATCCGAACATCGTTATATTCTTGCGTAAGAGAAGCATTTAGGGATACAAACATTTCAGGGTTGCAAGGTGTATGTAATTTATTGCATATATTGGAGAATAACCATCTTTCTCCTTTGTCGTTAAAAGTGCCTTAGTGTGATAGCCTGAGGTGAAACACGTCTGTTAGTGACACGTGACAGCAACAGTGTTGCCAGTGTCCCTCGTAATATTGTAAAAACATCGATTTTTGGAACAGCCCATTTATTCCCTTCTGCAATGTTTTTGAAACTTCGTCAAAGTTCTTTTTCTGTCAAATTCATTAGATGGCCATCCAAATTGTTCGTTGGTATTGTGAAACGTTGCAATAATTTACCTCAATGAGATATGTGCATCAATACACACGATTTGCAAATATTTTTTTTCCGCCTTTGGCAACACTTTGCTTATTTGTTATTAAAACATGCATGTTCTTACATATTTTTGTCTCTCTAAATTTTCCCAATATACAGGCCATTCTCTTGGCAGAAAGAGTTTCTTCTCATTCCGTTTCGCTATTCCGTTATACGGTCGTAAACACCGGGTTGCGTGACTTTTCGGACACTCTGTAGTTTTGAAGTCGAATATGCTTTACTGGAATAATATTTAAAAAAAACAACAACACAAAGAACGGACATTAAAGAACCTCATCTCCAAGGTCACTGAACCCATCAATCCACATAACACAGAAATTAGTCCAACCTCTTACTTCTTCTCCATTTCTTATCGCCTTTCGTCAGCTACCGCAAAGTATATAAATGAAACACGTATTAGCATCTAGATGTGAATATTATATGGGAAACTGTTACAATCTTAATGTCTCTTCATTTTTGCCACTCCACCTAGTTACGCAAAAGTAGTGTAAAATACCCTATTATAAACCCGAGAAATGATGACCCCCCCTCAGGCAGATTTGCCTACACTTAAAACTTGCTCAACATGTCCATATGAGCTTTTTGCTCAAGTGTGGAACCCTGTCTAATAAAAGATTTTTGTAAAAATTCCCTCGAGAATTTCCTGTGAAATGATGAGCCCCCTCAGATTGATTTGCCTACACTTACAAAAGGCACTTCTGTGAGATTGTTGTCCATAAACTTGTCAAAAATATGCCCCTCTTGATATTTTTTTTGCCCACACCTAAAACTAAGCCCCCCTCACACACACACCCACCCACACACACACACACACACACATATTTACTTCCGGTTTAAGTTTAATTATACACCAGGCTCAACTTGTGTAATAAGCAGAGCTCTTTTAGAATTGCTCTGTGACTCTCTCATTTCTTACATCATAAACATATGATTTTTCACCTATGAGAATAACACTACATATAGTGTCATCAGGGAGTGTATTGTGGAATTCACAGATAATTTTAATGTTTGTCCTGTCATTAACCACAACTTGTTTCCTTTTTGAAGTGTTGATGACAAACATGGGTCTCTGTGCTTTGAATTCATCTGGTGTGTAATACATGTCAGTATTGCCAGTAGTGACCCTTTTGTATGCTGTAAATGCTTCATATAATTTAAGGAAATCATCCTTGGACATGTCTAAATTATAATTTTCTCTAGGAAATACCTCATTTCTGCCATTTTTAAGATATATGTTCTTGATGTTGCAGTTATCAAATCTACTTGAATTTTTTTCCTGATTATTGTGTCTTCCAGTCTGAAACAGTACCACCACAAAATCCGGCATGTCATATTGTATACTGGAGAATGAATTTGTAGCATCAAACTCATAATAAGTACCAGCGGCAGGCTTCTGTACACATTGATATGTATAAAATTGTAAAGGAATCTGTGGATTTTTTATTATATCTGCTTTGTATTTAAGAGCATAACTGGCTTCATATTCAACAACTGGGATTCTTAGCTCCATAGTCTGAATAATGCATTTGCCTTCATCAGGTAGGGTATTGGGCAGAGCTTCCCTGTAGAGTTTAATGTACTGTACCTCATCAAAGCATTATTGTCATTGGCAGCTCTTCTAAATGTGATTCTTAAACCACCCTTCCACATAATATCTTTGTAATCTGAGAAGAATCCTGGCAACAGGCGCATAGGGAACAGCACTGTGTGGCTCTTAGATATAATTTTATCACCAGCCTCAAATCCACCTATTTTGTAGTAAGAAGCCTCGGTTTTGGATAATTTTAGTGTGGCCAAAGCTGTGGAGGTAATGCCGGGATAATCCACTCTGTTTATAACAACACCATGCTTTCTGATCTCAATTTCAGAGAACAGATGCGGCACAAAATTGTCCACCAATCTTATATTTGAATTTGCCGGATAATCTGTACCATCGAGCTTTACAACATCAAATTTGATGTATAGATCTGCTCTGTGTGGGTGTATAAAGCCATCCCCTACATCAAGATCAACCTCAATCTCTGTGTTGGGTTGATTTAAATTTGCAAATGTCCTCCTGTTTGGGGGGAATGATTGTAGCTCATAACTCTCAATATTTTCCATTTTTTTTTTGTATGTATTTTTATTTAAATATTAATCTCTATGATTGCAGTTGTTGTGGCTCCTGCAAAATCAACTAATTCTTCTTTTTCATTAGTGACCATCAATTCAATATTATCTATTCTATTATGGCACACAGGAAAATATAATGTTGGGGATGGAGTGTAGATGATGGGCTCCATAAATTCAGAATTAGGTTTAAATGTTGCAATGATGCCAGTTTGTTTGTGAGTGCCTATGCCATTTGATTTGGTGATCATACCCTCGGCCACATTACAGTGAATATTCAGAGTCTCTATGGCTAAGAATTTAGGTATATTAATAGCAGTGTGCTTGATGGCCGGTTCAAGTTTTGTGTTGTTCTCAAAGCCTAACAGCTCTCCTATAGTACCCTGATCCACTGCTTCTGTAGCAGATACAATCTCTACTCTGTGAGTGACAGAATTTTGAGTTAATACTATACCTCTGGGTAATTGAGCATTTAGAGTGGACAGATTATATTGCCCTGGAGTAATGACAATTTTTTGATCCCCTACTGCAATTTTGTTGTTGTGGTGTGTAATATTAGGGATCAAGTACATGCCATAAAATGCTCTGAGAGCTATTGTTTTGGGATACACTATATCATCATGTAAATTGAGTTTCAATATTGAATTTTGGCTGGTGAGATGGAATACCCCCATGATGTTTCAGATACCACAGGGCCTTTTGAAAATTTTCAATTGATGGTTTATTTATTTGAGACATATATCTGAGAACAGATAAACACAAATGTCCACAATTAACATCTTTGAAATTTTGAACACGGGCATTATTGTAATAAAGATTAGCTGATTTTAGATATTTTACTAAATTTTCAGGTGGAACACCTCCAAATGAATCAAACACAAATGCCTCATCTTTTAAATATTTAAGATAACAGATCCAGTGAGTGCCCTGATTTTTGTACTTATCCAAATTAACAATGCCACACTCTTTGTTGAGTGGTTGCTCTGGCAAAGAATCAGACATGTACACACCTCTAAAATTTTTGATGCCCAGTGGCTTGATTAAAGCTTCAATATCTTGGTTTGTAAGCGGCTCTTGTTTTTTTTAAACTTATTCATGGCTCTCTTAACACCTTTGCCTTGTTTCTCCATGGCCAGGTTATGGCGCTTCAATTCATCTAATTCTGCCCTATTTTTCTTGGCATCTATTACTGTTTTTGCTATGGCAGCTGATCCCCCAGCCAAGCTCCCAACAGCCCCAAGTGCTGCTAAGATGGCCGGGATAGTAAATATGAAACCCCCCACATGTGATTTTTTCCTGGATTGTTGTAATTTTTTTAATTGGGGGGTACTAAGCAACAATTTCATACCATGGCCCTTGGCAATACAAGAGCTTTTTTTCTTGCGCTGCTTTTTGGTTAAAAGGCTATCAATAGTTTTAAGAGATTTAAGACCTGCATAAGGTATTTGATACATAACACCCTTGGCCTTCATTTTAGGTTTATTATATACATATTCACAGCCCCCACCCCAGTTTTTGTTTGGTGTTCATAGCTATGGTGGTCCCCAATGCTGCTATTCTCTCACTTAAAGAAGCATCTTTGCTTACAAATCTACCAAATGCAGCCTCTTCTAATTTTTTGTCTGCAACATGTCTCTTGTCAAGATCAGAATATGTGTTGTATGCTATGTCATGGTCTCTACAAGCAGCATCTAGGGGATTAACACCAGGATCACCTCTGTTTAATCTATGGTCCAATTTTGTGCCTGGACCACAATACTGATAGCCTGGAATGTGTAGTTCAAATGGCAGCTTGTTTATAATGTCATTAACCAACCCCCGACCCTCAGAAATATTCCAAAATTTAGGTGGTAGAGTATTAATAATTTTTATAAGATATCCAATCCCCTTAGTGTCATTCACTATAAAATTAGACAATTTTGTGCTTATCATGTCCATAATTCCAACCTTTTCATTGTAAAAATTGTGGTTGCCAGCATTTTCCTCCCCAGCTATCACCAATAACCTATCTACAAGTTTCCTGACATCATCAACCCACACAAATTCTTTAGGCAGGGTGTTGTATTGTTTGATTCCACTGCCTGTCTTAATCTGTGACCATATGGGCTTGATCAAGTTGTTATATTTTGCTCCACTGCTAGACTTGACTCTTTTTTGTGTGGGATCATTGTTCTGGTATAGAGCATCTGATTTTATTAATATTTCTTTGTAGTGCTCATAATCTTGATCTGTATAGCTGCCAGGCCTCTTCCTAGTCATCAGTTCCCACAATCCAGGTGTTCCGGGATATTTAACAAAACCACCTCTTTGTCCAAGATGAGATTCTGAATATACAATTAGATCATCTCCCATAAATGTTACTCTGAAATTGCCAATTCTATGTATGATGCTACCATCACGCTCTGTGTCAGCATATAAGCCAAAGACCTCATCTTTGTTGTCTTTAGGTGTGCTTAAATATTTTTGAGCAAGAAGACCCAATTCAATAGGATCCTGAGTAGCTTCAATTCTTCGAGGAGCAATAGGACTAGGTGTATGAATACTGGAAAGTGGGATGATTGGATAATCTAATATGTTCCTTGCAGCTACAGGTACAAGCTCTGTGATCAAATTTTGATTTTGCTCTGTAACAGTTTTGATATTTTTACCTAATTCACTAATAGCATCAATAATAGGCTGTTCTGTTTGTTTGTGTTGTTCATAAATTCCTCGGTTCTGTGATTTCCATCCCTTAAATCTTTTTACAAGATAATCTCTTAATTTAAGATCATCAATGATTGGCCTTTTCATGGTTATTTATATATGTTTCAATGTCTAGAAAATTGTTGATTTTATTTCTGTATTTGCCACTATTGGGTTTTCTTGTCATATCAATTGTGACAAACCCATAACTGTCCTGGTTCCAGCACCTACTGCAAAACTTAGAAGAATCATTGTAGCTCAAGTCCCCACCTACATATTCATCATGTATGTGTTTGAGGTTGGTATGATCTTGATGAAACACACATATAAAATTGCTGTTGTCTCGGATCAGCTGCTTCGGAATTTTAGAAAAGTCTGTGCCAGGTAGAAACAATCAATGTTTTTGTGTCGCCCCTGTGTAAAAAAAATTCTAACCTTGTTTTGATTATCCAGTATAATGTCATCAAACACAACAACAGAATTATCGATACATTCATGGAGTGGCTTAACATCTGATTCAAAAGTGGCAATATCCAATCCATCATATAGCTTCATCAGCTGCTGATATTTTAATTGTTCCAAGCTCTTAGAGAAGACATACAAGTGCCTATTTTTCCAGTCTAACCAGTTGGGTGCCAATAAAAAATTATCAATCATTAGTGTAGTTTTACCACAAGCTGATGGCCCAACAATAAGACATCTAATATTTTCAGGCAGCAACTTGCCATTTCTCTTAATCTGCTGTTCAGGTTCTGGCAGCCTTTTTATAACATCCCAGGTGCTCATATTATCACTTTGTCTGCATCGATCCAGCTGTGTTCTGGAAGTCCTAGCCATTTGACAAATAACTTGTTGCCTTTTCTGCGGGTGATTTTTTCTATGAGATATGTGTCAGGCTGTTTAGTTTTGCTGAGTTCTTCTTCATAGAATCTGCCTTTGAGAATTTCTCCTCGGTGGTCTTTTATTATATATGTGTTAAGGGTCCCAGGTTTAATTTGAACCACTGTAAATAATTCAGTGCTCCAGTTTCTTGTAAAGCCTCTTTTGAATAAGTGCTTATATTTGCTGATTCTTACTTGATCACCCACCTTGTATTTGGCCTTTCTTGTTGTTGGCTGGTATCTAGGATAATAAACAGTCCTGATCAATTTTTGCTCATCAGATGAAGTTACTTCAGAGGGTTTCATGTTGATTGTGGAATGAACCGAGTTGTTATATTTATGTAGAAGTTCTGGAAGAATATTAAGCCATTTATAATTACCTTGCAGTGTGAATTGTTTATACATAAGATTTTTTAGGGTTTTGTTGAATCTCTCTACAATTGAGGCTTTGAGATCACCGTAACTCGAGTAATGTTTTATTGACTGGCTTTTAATAAATTGTTGGAACACAGAATTATAAAATTCTTTGCCATTATCTGTTTGCAAATAGCGCGGTGATCTTTCACTCTGATTGATGATTGTCCTGATGGCTTCTGTAACACATTTTCCAGTCTTGGATTTGAGTGGCACAGCCCAGGCAAATTTTGAAAATGTGTCTATTACAGTGAGTAGATACTTGTAGCCCTTGTTGATTTTGTCTAAGTTTTTCAGGTGTCCACTTGCCATCTCAATCAAGTCGCTCTGCCATAAATCATCTATGCCTTTTGTGACTACTGGCAGTCTCTTATAATTATGTCTGGCTTGTCTGTGTAATTCATCAACAATAATTTGTCTAGACATAATATGAAAACAAGAATATTGCAACTATGGGGTGTTCAGCAGCTGATACTACAGGATTTTCTAAATATAATTTGTCTCCTGCTTATTATTATTGTCAACAATAATTTGTCTAGACATAATATGAAAACAAGAATATTGCAACTATGGGGTGTTCAGCAGCTGATACTACAGGATTTTCTAAATATAATTTGTCTCCTATTTGTATATGAAATTCCAGAGAGCCATCATCTTCAGCAAAAGATGTTTCTAATGTATTGGGATCTGTAAAATCCTCTAACTCTACACTGGTGATTTTTGGTTTGTTGTCAGCATTTGTTATTGATAAGGTGGGGTAGTGGTGTGCCTGTGGTTGAAGCCAATATTTGATCTTGATTGGTCTCAGTGTGCCCCCAACAAAAAACTGGTAATAAAATTGTGCAGGGGACAGCATATATATTTTGCCACCTGGTGTAAATGGTGAATCATATTCTTTGTTGGGGATGCTGTACAATTCAAGAATTACTGTATGTTTTGGATTCTCGATTATGCCGGTTATTTCTTTTTCTGCTGTAAGCAATCTGCTTGTTACAGATTCAAGGTGCTCATTGATGGTCCTAACAACATCATCATGGCCTGGCTTGATCTTTATGTCCACAACAAGTTGCTTGTATTGTTGCACAATCTCTTGAAGCTGGGTGGCAAAAACAGACAGGGCATTTGCTTGATTGGATTCCATGATCCCTAGCTGTTGCTTGATATTAGCTACAATTTGTTGCAAATTTTCAATAACTGCCAATTTTGAATTTTGAGCAGTAAGATCATGGACCTGTCTTCTGATATCCTCAAACAGGGCATGCAGTTCATTAATATGTTGATTGGTTGGTAGAGTGGCCACTGTTTGAGTGAGTTGTTTGATCTCTGTCTGGATATTCTTGATATCTTCTGATTTCAATATGCGATTCACTGCTCTCTTAATATTTTTAAGTTCCTGTGATGTAGGCAGATTTGATACAGTATTTTGCAAAGATTCAAGTGCCAATTTCACATTATTTAATTCAGATGCATCAGCCACATTTTGCATAGCATTTTGGAGCAGGGCTATATCTGCCTGAGTGGGTGTTGATTGCTGTAAAATTTCAAGTTTTGTTTGGATATCATCGATCAAGTGATGAAAATGAGATAGCTCAGATTCAGTGTTGAGGTTTTCAAGTTTTGTGATTTGTTGCTGGACACTGACAAGTGTGTCTACAATACCAGGCAGGCGGGATTCTAGAGATTCTTGTACATTTGTCAAATCACTTTGCACTGCTGCTATTGTACCCTCAAGATGGGTTATGGTACTTTGAATTTTTCCAAAATCTTCATATGTTTCAAGTTGCAGCTTGATGTTTGCAACACTCCGAGTTATTGCACTCAAAGCATCAGAAGATGGCAAGTTGTTCATAAAATTTTCAAGTGTCTCAATGTTTTCTTTAACCTCGGCTATGGCATTGTTCAAGGGGTCCAGATTAGGTATGTGGAGTGATTGAATCTGTTCCTTTAGAGTGGAAATCACTAGATCAAAATCTTCTTGTGATTTTATGCTTTTGACAATTGTTTGGAGCTGTGTCTGGACATTATTAATCTGCTCTTCCAATTGCTGTTTCAATTGCTCAGAGTTGGTGGCCTGGGTCTTAAATTTGGCTTGAAGAGCTGCTACAGCTTCTTCTAAACTTTGAAAATTATCCAATGTGGCCAAATCAGTATATTTCTGAAGCAATAATTTGAGTTCAGAATCAATTTTAAGAAGAGGGTCCATGCATTGTGATTGTAAATTTGTAATTTCTAGTTGAAGACTGGCATTGAGTGTGGTTTGTAAAGCTTGTAAATCACTTCTTAATTTCTTGACTCTGACATCAAGCATCAGAATCTCATCACTGTGATCTTCATGCCTTGTATGGCCAAATATATCATTAGGCATTTTGTTTTAGTGGTTATTTATTATTGAATATCTGATTCTTAATTCTATAAAAAAAGGTATAAGCTTGTCATATGATCCCGGGACTTCAATATATAAGCAGTCACCAGCAGAAACAGTATAAACAGTGCCAGAAATCATGTTTGAGTGCTTAATTCTATAAATATTTCTCCCTACTGAAATCTTGACATTACCCTCAGGGGTTGTAATAAATTGCAATTGACCACCTACAGGTAATTGGTAATGATTTAAATTATTGTTAAATATGTACAATGTTTTACCTGTTTCATCATCAACATCTGTAAGTATGCTGTTCAGATGAATAATTAACAAAGCACTTAGTTTAGATATTATATCAGAAGAGGGTTGTGGTGTTGGCAGGTCCATAATAGCCTGTTTTTTGAACCCAAATAAGTTCATAGGCATGTTTATTTATTTCAAATCATGCTCTGTAATTGGGCATTGTTTGCCACTTTTCAAATCACAATGACCCCATGGTAAAGTATGTATGCCACATGATAAAATGCATCTCTTATCATCATGTGGGTCCAGAGCCACTTTTCTTACAATATTGCTAGTCAACAAGTGATCCACACTCTGAATTCTGGATTCTGATGTTCTGATTGTGCTACATGATTTGAGGCAATTTTTGTAATCTTCAAATTCAAGCTCTTTGTCCACAGTCACTCTACCAATGCCCTTGGCCTTTTTTGCAACAGCGCCACTACATGTTTCAAAACTGTACATCTTGGCCCTTAACCCAGCAAATGCCACAATAACATCACCAAGTGTCTCATCTTTTAACTTGCCAGGCACCTTTTTGTTGTGGGGTTTAATTTTTGAATGTTCACTGGTATCAAAATATTTAAACAATTCAGGCTGTGTTATATCTTGATAAACATCTTCTGTTTGAATATCAAGAACAAAACTATCTGTGTCCATGTACATCAGTTTTACACGATCCTTATAAAAAGGCTTCAACACATCATAATACAATTTTAACATGTGTAATTTGGCCAATTCCAATATCACAGCCCCTACATAAATAGGCTTATCAAACTTAATCTTTGTTTTTTTCATGTTGAAAAGTGCCATATTTTCATCATAAATTCTTCTGTAATTGAAGTTGGGCTTTGCAATCAATTTTTTGCTCCGGCTGGGGTCAGTAATTATTTTAACATCAATATGTTTTCTGACATTTTCAATTGTTTTGCCATACACTGAATTGACCATCAATTTAAACAAAGTTTTATCAAATTGGCTCATTGCAGATGTTCGAAGCTCTGTGTTTGTATCAATATATGGTTTCAACCATCTTGAGTGCCTGAACCTCAAAACGTTTCCAACTTTGGTCACTTGAACACCATGTTTCATCAGGAACTGGAGGTTTTTGTAATATATAACAAAATCCTGTTTCGACTCTAGAGTCATCATCAATTTCTTCTGTTTAGAGCCAGGTGAACATTTAACCTCGGGAATTGGGGGCAGATCAGAAAATGTGTTGTGTAAATCATCAGGAATTGTCAGATCAACCTCTAAGAACAGGCCATAGTTACTGTCATCAAAATCCTTAAGATCTTCAATATTGAAATCTTCAACCCACTCAAGCCCTGCATATGGCAGTTTTTTCATCATAGCATAACCATAGAGGCTATTGGCATCTACATACAGTATATAGTTTGATGGCAGTGCTGGATCATAATCAGGAATATATTTGTTATTTGCTCTGGCATATCTCTGAGAACATTGCACCATGCCTCCTCTTATACATTGTTCCATAAACAGATACATATCTTGATCCTGGATCAGATCCAATTGCATTTTAGTGTTTAAAAACATTGCAGACCATGCTAGGCCCGGAGCACTGTAAAAATACATTGGATCCAGCTTATAATTTTGCATGGAAGATTTTCTAAATGCCTGAAGTATATCAGCTAAGAGGGTCACATCAAGTTTTAAATATGCCTTGTGATAATCACCAAATGTCTGGCATTTTAAATTGTTCCACATTGATTGGGCATGGTGATAATCATCATCAGTGATTCCAGATGCTCTGATTTTGCTGTAAAACTGTTGTTGTGGTGGCAGAGAACACTCATCAAATTTAGAAAAATCTGTAACATAATCATATGGATATACACCCTTCCGCCTAATTAATTTCAGGTCCTGATTTGGAAACAAAGCACATGTGATTTTGAATTGATCATCAGATAATTGAGTGGCCAGTGTAGCCAGGCTAGCCGATAAAATTCTGTATGAATCAAGAAATCTTAAGTGAATAGGAACACCATTAACTTTAATTATTTTGCTAATGGCTATATATTTCTCATTATTTTCTGTTAAAATATTTAAATTCTGCTTGTCAAACCCCTCGTACCTGATCAAATGATGAAAATCATAATTGGCTGCTCCATGGCAAAATATGGGGACAAATTTTGGTCTCTGGATCTTAATATTACAGCTATTACACAGGGCCATTAAGAATTTACCATTTGCATGGGAATGGTGTTTCACCTTGTTATTTGTATCTGAAAATTCAGAATTACATACCGGGCATTTTTCTGCATTGTTGAAATCTTCAATCTGATCCTCTGTTAAAGGCAACATGGGGTTTGATTTTAATAAGATATTAGATGCTATGTTATGGCACTCATTTTCTATTCTATGTGCAAATTCTTTGATGGCATATGGTCCCATGTATAAATATTCTTTACTAACAACACCATCCTGTACAATCACATAATAAAAACTAGAAGGTTCATGTAGCTGGTATGATGTACTTGAAGGTTCATCAGGATCTGGGCTGCAGAATGCAAGGGGTTTGAGGTTTGATTCAAAATCACACACTATATATGCTGGGTGTTCCAACAAGGCTTCAAATTTTTTGAATTTGGCATTTTCACTTGGATTAGGCATCACCATATGAACAGGTTTATGATTGCCACAGTATTTCAGATGCTCAATTAACTTGTTTTTAGCAATTTCTGCATTTTTTTCACGAACCCCATTTATTATTTTTTGACCATCAAATACAATTAAACATCTTCTGCACAACTTGAATATTGTATGAGTTTTGTCTAGTTGTGTTCTCACTAAAGCTTCAAGATTATGTATCAGAGTGTAATGATATGTACCATCCCCTTCAATTAAGAGCAGATCAATCGGAACAGCAGAATCATCATCAAATGTACTGATTCTGATAGGATCTATCAAGCAATTGCCACGGCCAGTAGAACAAGTAAATACATTAATAGATAATTGTTTACCATTAATATCCCTGGCCTTTTTTTTTCAAATTTATCAATATTCTGAACAGACATTGGATTTTCTAAACCCTCCATTGCTTCATCAAAATCATTTTCATGTTGTTTATAATAAGTTATTCTCTCAGGATGCCTTGAAACTGGAAACAAAGCAGCTAAAATACACCACAAAAAGCATTTTTCATCATTATTTTCTATATTAACCACGGCTCTTTTGTTTTTAATATTGGCAGGTAATGGCAGATATGTAGATCCTTGTAATGGGCTGAATTCAGAAATATTAACATATAACTTGTGTGGAGATCCGCATAGGATCAATATTCTGAACAGACATTGGATATTCTAAACCCTCCATTGCTTCATCAAAATCATTTTCATGTTGTTTATAATAAGTTATTCTCTCAGGATGCCTTGAAACTGGAAACAAAGCAGCTAAAATACACCACAAAAAGCATTTTTCATCATTATTTTCTATATTAACCACGGCTCTTTTGTTTTTAATATTGGCAGGTATTGGCAGATATGTAGATCCTTGTAATGGGCTGAATTCAGAAATATTAACATATAACTTGTGTGGAGATCCGCATAGGCTCCATCCAGACTCTTTTGCAGCAAATTCAGAGTGTTTAATATTCAATTGATCTATCAAACTGCTTATTATTTTGTCTAAATTTGTATTTGAATATACCGGTACAGTTTCTGTTATGTGGGGCTGTGTAAATTTTGTGCCATTTGGCTTCTTATATTGTGTAAACAATTTGAGGGACAGCTTATAAGAGCCATTTTGTGCATTTAGAATTGCCTGCACATCAGGATTTAAACTGTTCAAAAAATTCTTAATACCACATCTTGGCTCTGATACAAACCGGTAATCCCTAAGTTGGCCATTAAAACTGCTATGGATGGGTTCATAGCGTGGCTGCTTTGCTGGTCCAGCATTAACAGGTGTTTCATGCTTTCTTTTCAGACCAGATGTAGATGGTTGTGGGGGCAATGTTGATGACTGTGCAGAGCAAGTACCTTTATGTTTATATGTGAAATATTCTAGATTATATTTTCTATGGCATTTAGGGCATATTTTTGTGGGAGTTCTGCATTTGTCTGGATTACAATTCTTTTGGTGCCTGGCCCAATTGGGGCTGGTTATATTTTTTTTGCATTGATTACAATGTTTTTGATTTGACATTTTTTGTTGTTGTTTATTATATAAAATTTCTTGGGGTTCAAATCAAAATTCTATGCTTAATAAAAAATATCAGTTGGGTTCAGCAGTGTGATTTGTGTGTGTGTGTGTGTGTGTGTGTGTGTGTGTGTGTGTGTGTGTGTGTGTGTGTGTGTGTGAATATTTTTGGCTTTGGTATTTATATAAAATTTCTTGGGGTCCAAATCAAAACTTTATACTTAATAAACCTATGACAGGTTGTTAAAAATTCTGTATATTAAATCAAATAGATTTGTAATTCAATTTATACAAATCTGCAATATTTTTGTGTTTAAAAAATATGAGCAGCACTGCCACAACACACCCTCACTCTTTAACAACTCTCACAATACTGGCTGATATGCAATGCAAAATATCTTTATATACCCTAAGCACGGACCGCATTGAAAGCATCTGAAACAATAAGCCAATCAGAATATAACACATCATCACATTATGTCAAAACCATCCAATCAGAAAACAACACATGTCTAATGCATAATATTGGGTAATAATTTGTTGCAAAACATGATGCAATATAAATAAACCAGAAATAGGCCACAAGTGGACCGGAAGTAAATATGTGAGGGTGGGTGTGGGTGTGTATGTGGGTGGGTGTGGGTGGGTGTGGGTGTGTATGTGGGTGGGTGTGGGTGGGTGTGGTCAAGGTCAAGGTCAAGGTCATCTCAAGGTCAAGGTCAAGGTCAAAATAATCGAAAAAATAATCGAAAAAATAATCGAAAAAAATAATCAAAAAATAATCGAAAAAATAATCGAAAAATAATCGAAAAAATAATCAAAAAATGGTCAAGGTCAAGGTCAAGATCATCTCAAGGTCAAGGTCAAGATCAGTGTGTGTGTGGGTGTGTGTGTGAGGGGGGCTTAGTTTTAGGTGTGGGAAAAAAATATCAAGAGGGGCATATTTTTGACAAGTTTATGGACAACAATCTCACAGAAGTGCCTTTTGTAAGTGTAGGCAAATCAATCTGAGGGGGCTCATCATTTCACAGGAAATTCTCGAAGGAATTTTTACAAAAATCTTGGATTAGACAGGGTTCCACACTTGAGCAAAAAGCTCATATGGACATGTTGAGCAAGTTTTAAGTGTAGGCAAATCTGCCTGAGGGGGGGTCATCATTTCTCGGGTTTATAATAGGGTATTTTTTTATAATAGGGTATTCATTGTTCATAATATTAGAAGTATATTAAAATCTTAAATTTGCAATCGTATTTTGATTGAAGGACATTCGATATAACATATATAATATATTGTGTATTTTATAATATAATTTAATTATTTAATTATTGGGTTACATTTAATGATATTATATATATATGGTGTTTTAAGTACACTTTATGCACATTAAGGCTAATCGGGACGGGACCTACAGAGTAAAGTCGGATCCGAACCACTATGTGCTTACACCCGGTATCGAACCCCTTGATTACAAGGCGACGACCCTACATACAGGGTGTTTCAGAGCGACCCAGACACTACCTTTTTCTCGAGAACGGGAGATCGTATCAAGTTGAAACAAAAAAAATGCACCACTAAGTTGAGCCCAAAGAATCCGTAGAAAGTATTTGCAACAGCCCGAAAGCCACCCTTTGTGGTTTTAGTGGGGGGCACATGCCCCGTTCGTGGGATTTTCAAATGAGAAGGGTATGTCTGGAATGCAGATTTGGAAAGGCGTGGGAAAAATACGATTGTCATATGAAACATTTGTCTGTACGACCTACCGTTTACCGTGTAGAAAATGGTTTTGCAAAAAAAAAGGAAGGTGAGCCAAATCGAGTATACCGAGTATACAATTAAGATAAGTGCAGCACCATAACAGTTTCGGAAACTGCAGGACACAAGCTTTCCAATGATATGCCACATGATGACTGCGGGACTAAAAAAGGATGAAACCGCGTGACCAAAAAAAAGGGGGTCTAAAGTTAGGGAAGAATTAAAAAAATTCAAATAGCAAGGGGGGTCTAGTAATACCTAGTTTTAAAGATCACAGAAAACGTGAAAAGGATGCGAACATGATTTTCTAATCCACTGACCGGTTTCAAAATGGCGACCAAAACAATTCCGACCCCTGAAGTTGGTGTTCCAAAGTGAGGAATTACGTACGGAAATAGCAAAACTTCACGCCACTTCACCCCTTTCCCCCGTACTTACTTTGAATTTTAATCGGCTTGAAAATACTTTATTTTCTTTAAGAGTATAATATCGTTTAATAACAGCTACAAGATTCTTCTACACTAAATTTGTAGGTGAAAATATAATAATGTAGCGACATGGACGTCGAAAAGGGAAGGGAGGCAAGGATGGCCACACCTCCACCTTAGAAATCGAATGTCACTATAAATTTCACATGTATAATTTGATTTCAGTCATAGCAATTTACATTAATGCTATAATTTCAAATTCAAGTGGAGTTTTTGAGGGGGCAAACCTATTATCTCCAGAGAGTGGGTCAGTTTCGCCTAGGGGGTGGGTTTCGGACGACAAACGCTCCGTCCTCCCAGCCTCAGATCCCGCGCGCGTTATTCCCCCACTTCCCTCGCCTGTTACCCTTCGCTGCCGCGCCTGAGAATGCTCTACGTCTCGTAAGGTGGGAGGACGGCGCCCCGCCAGATTTCTCTCGAAGTTCCGTATTCTCCGGCACGGTGGTGTGCAAACTTCGCAATTGTCGCGGAAGAATGATCTATATATAACGAACGATCTATATGCAACGGAATATTTGCAACTCAGACAATGTAAAAGCTAATATATAAATGATAATGTAATGTTTGTTCACTTGTGGTTACACACGGCAGTATCGTCCGTATCGTCCTTATAAGCGGCCGCCCCTGGTTAACACATCTCTGCATAAAGTAGGCTTAAAAACACTTTGACTTTGTTCTCTTCTAAAGCCCTTGTCCAAGCATTACAAACCTTTATCAGCATTGTTAAAGAATTTGGAATTTGAAAAATCCGTTAGAGATATTAAAAGAGGTGTATGATATTTACAAATTCAACAATAATAACCAATAGCGCAAAGGTAATTGAGGTCCTACTTAACGACTCGTCGGCCTCACTCACACATGCTTCAGCATAGGTGGGCGATCATCCAACAAGTTACGAGGTGACATGTGGTCAGCACGACGAACCCTTAGTCGTACAACGTAGTTATCCATGACCAGGTTAAATCTGTGTTGCATAATTGTCTCCATTCATATCAATGAACACGACAAGAATATAAATCCATCGCCAGTTTGATTTCAACACATAATTCCTGTTCCGGCAGCTCTGGCTTGATTATGTCTACCCAAGTTTCTTCACTCAACTGAAACAGTCATGGGCAACTCGCTTTCACATGTGAAGGCAGGCCAGCAAGCGCTCCGTGCACCGCCTACAGGCTGCATTTTAATGACCCCTGCCTCGCCCACTCCCTCCTTCCCCTTCATTACCTCTTACGATGCTACAGTACCACTGAGCACTCTTCACAAATAACATGGGTTCACCTAGTTGACTAATCGACTATTCTACGAGGCATGGGCATAGAAGAAAAAACTTAAATTGAAACTTCCAAAAAAAAATTCAAGGTGCTACCTTGTGAACAACTATTCTGTGCATTAGGTAAATAAATCTCGTAAGGAGAGGATACATTTAGTTTGGAAACTTTAGGATGCAGATGTGGCGATTTTGTTGGCATCTCAATTGTTAAAATTTCAAATAGTTGAAGATAAAGTGAGTATATTGGTAGCAGTGACATCTGCAAGGAACATTAATAAACTTTGGCACTCATTTGGGAACGTTCAATGTATACAACCACACAGGAACTCGAATGAATGAATTTATTGACCAAATGCAAAAGCAAACAATTTAATGTTATTATTAATTCGATCATTTACTAATTTCTTGGAAGTATTTTGCAATGTTGTCTCGAACGTTATCACAATTAAAGAATATGAATTTTAACCGAACTCTCAAGCAGAGAATAAATGCTATGAACGTTTGCTATTCTGAAGTTGTGTCCCTGCTGTTAAACACTTGTGTAGAGATTTAAATGGGGGAAACAAATCAAGAAAAAGACGTGAAACTTGAATATGAGTTTCAATCAGTAGAGGCGATTATGAGTGCTTGGGGGCAGTTGCCCCTACTTTCTGCATTTGTATATCGCCTACCAAGTCATCAATCCTCAATCTTCTCAATTGTATCTCTGAGTGTTTGACCTTTGAATTTATGTTGATTTTTGTTACTTAGCATCGCTTTTTTGCCACTTTTGGCTAATGGCGAAGATAAGGATGAGTGATGATAAGATGAAATTGATGAAAAGAAGGGACAGACACAGGCTGGAATTCGAACCCGGGACCCTTAGTGTCGTAGCACACTGTGCTACCCAGTCCGCCACGGAGGTCGGTAACTATTTCGGGGAAAAATAAATATTTCTGAATGAATTTACTTTGCTACAGGGCACAATATTTCACTTCACAACGAAAATAGGCAATCTTCCGTTTCACTGCAGACCATATTCCTCATCTTCTTTTTCTTACTCCCACAAGGGCCTCCCCGATGGCGCAGTGGTAGCGCCGTCACCTTGTAATCAAGGGTTCCCGGGTTCGATACCTGGTGGAGGCACATAGTGGTTCGCATCCCACTTTAAACTGTAGATCCAGTCCTGATTAGCCTTACTCTGCATAAAGTGGACTTAGAACACCAACTTACTCCCACAAGGCTTACCCAGCGACACGGTTGTCTGAAACGTTCCCAGAAAATGCCTTTCCCTCAAGGCAAAGCCTTCACAATCAGGAAACAGACCCATAGTAGACAGAAAGTATACACGCTTCACATCCCCAACCAACAAGACATTTTTGCATTTCAGAACTAACCTGTCAACCAACTTGCTTAATTTGACACACACCTTAACGGAGTGCAACAATAGGGAAAATAGCTCAATCTGGTGAAGTCGCGTACGTATACATATGGTTAGATAGTCTTGCATGCATGAAATGTAAGTTGGGCCAAGGTGGGCCACATTAAGGAAGGTTTCTGGCCGTGTGTTTGATATGGCTGCAACCATAATTTGCTAGTTACCTTAAAAATTTCATGTTTTATGGTAATTTTAGATTTTCCTCAACAGGTGCAAACATTTCATCCGATTGAGCATTCCATGTGATTGCCCTATGGCTTCATCACTCAGGAAATTTGATTGCCACTGCGTCACAAGGATGTTTTTGGTTATTTCTTCATAACTTTCTACTTCATTATTAACTCAGGTAGCTTCATTGGTACGTACATCCTCTCTTGTGAGGCTTTGGCTCTCATGTGTCTGCTGGGCGGATGTTGATTTGCTACAGGCGAGAAACTGTTCGGGTCTTGCAATTACATTTAAACTTTGGTACAGGCAGATCTTGGTCGAAAGCCCCACAACGCCGTCAACGTCTCTACCATCTGTGAGGGCCTCATTTTTTTCAGTTGGAAGAGGGACGCAAGGCCATTTGTACCTTACAGCCTTGCGCCGGAGAACCAACTGCAACCGACTTGATATATCGATTGCAAATACACTCGATATACATGTCGATTGCATCTGTGCATAACAAGATCTCGCTTTCGTGTACACATCAACAGATCTTGTCATACAACACGAATTAATTCTTCGTTTTGAGTCTGTACAGACTAAATAGACAAATCTAAGATCATAAAGTTTAGGAAGCAACTTTGCGGACCCAAAATGAAGAATGGTACTGTAATAAATAATAATTACCAATAACAAATTCAGACCTAAAGAGGAAAATAAGGTGAATTTTAGCAACAATGTAGGATTTAGGGTGTACTTGAACCTCACAACAAAACTGTTACATCCAACACATGGTACTTAGCTTAACTGTAATGTTTCCCTAAAGATCTTATGTACAACGTCTTTGGTATGTAGAGAAATATCACATAGTATGACATGGAAACACTGTGCAATTAGTGCTAGCTTTTGTGGTGTGCTAGTTAACTTAACACACTGCGAAGCTAAGGGTAAGGCGTGGATATTTTTTTTGTGGTTGTCTTTGTAATTTGCAAATTCAAAATGCAACAGAAGTAGGTAAACTATTAACAATTTAATTTTAGGTTCATTCACAAGCATGAAAATTGTAAAATATAAATGGCGAGTGAACAAAGATTACAATAAAAAGTTTCGTTATGTTTTCAGCTATGCACTGAAAACCCTAATCACGTATAGCAAATTGGCTAGTATAACAGACGAATGCCAGTAAAAATACAGGACTTTCCCCCAATTCTTCTAGATGAACTAGTTCTTGATGCCGTTGCAATGTTGATTCTATCATCATCGGAGGACCTTTGATCCGTCATGTTTGGATCTAAACGCAGAACGGTCTCTCCTGGTTGAACGGAATCGGGAGAATGCTCGAGAGAATCCCCGAGTCCTCGTCATGCCTAAGCAAGAGAGTCAGTTTCTCCCTATCCGTTCATTCTTCGTAGTATTCCAGAGTTGATTGATGACTGTGGATTTCTGGATGTAGGGACCACTCCTATAGTTTTACGTGCCATTCGAATCATGGAAAACTTCCCTCCCTGCTCTGTTTCTCCTGGAACCACTGTCCATGTCGCTTGAACACAATTTATTTTTTACGGTGCATATCTGTAACCACAACGACTGGGAAGCAGGATATGATGTGAAAGATGTTCACAGAACTGTCGATTGAAAGTATGCAATGGAATTGTTTATTAGATCAGTTCGAAATAGAAAACTCGACAAATGGCAAAATAACAAATGGAATAGAAGTAATTTTTAACTCCAGATACTCAGGAAAATACTGTACGTTATTTCATGTACATTAGCTGTGTTTTGGTTGTCTCTAGGTTAATTTCGACATTGATAATGTGTGATAGAGTGATAGCATGGATATGAGATATGTAGAAAAATAACTCTCCTATTGTAGATTCATGTCAAGGCCTTCGCAGCGCCTTAACGTTCAGAACACAGGTGCTGTAGGTCATGTGTAAATCTACCTTTTGCTGTTTTTTTATTACTGGAACAATTAAAATTTATTGCATTGGTGTTAACAATGTTATAGACAAAAATAATTATACATAATGACGCTCTTGGAACAGGAATATTAGCGGATATGTCTTATATATATATATATATATATATATATATATATATATATATATATATATACACTAATGTACTATATACTACAACACTCCTACTGTTGTTAAATGCCATTGGACCCAAATCACCTGATATTCCTTAATACTCTGTGACGAACACTTACAAGCTATAATGTCACCTGAGAGATAGAACTAATTCCTTCCAGAAAGCTTTGTGTTGAGTTAAATTTAGATGTGTTTCCGTAGCTACTATACTTGTTTTCGACAATATACATAATAATTATCATTAAATGTTTCGGCATTGTTGTGCAGAAAATCCGTTCGCCTTGTCGAAAAGTTTAATAGACATGCTCTTTATAGTTCATAATTGGGAAAGAATTTTTTTTCGAGTAAAAACCTTAGGAGAAGATAACTCGGGCACTGGAGAACCTAAATGTGTTTTTATTACGAATTTGTAGATCTCCTGTGTTTCAAATTGAATTCGTGTGAGCAATTAGTTAATTATAGGTCATGCACATGCCACGTCAGTCTTCTACATTCGTAACTTAACACGGTCTCAGACATGAGCATTTTACTTGTGAAAGTACGTATAAAAGCTGCGTGTTAACCAGGGGTGACCAGGGAATATTATGGCCCAGACTGCGAAATCGAATTTTCGTTCTTTTTTATTTATTTTTTTATAAAATATAAAATTCGACACTTACATTATTTTTTTTCTAAAATAGCTATTTATTTTAAAAGATTACATCTTACGTGCCCATTAAATAGCAATTTGTATTCTACCAAGGAAATTGTAATATGCCAATATCCAATGTTACATATTCTACCTTAAATTCACACGCAAAATCTGCTGGAGAAAATATCGAGCAATTGGAAATCATTGCTAAGTCTTAGCTTATGACGGAAATTTTAGTTATGGGGAACTGAACATTAATTTTAGGGGATAAAAGTGTTAAATCTTAAATTGTCAAGGGATGTATGTAGTTTGGGATAGTTCAAACATTATATCTTGGAGAATCAATGTAGCGATATAGTATGCACACGTTTTCACTGCCGCCAGTTTAGTAAGGAGGTAAACTTTTCGAGAATTTTCGTTTCATTCATAACTAAGCTCGTCATTTAATTAATTTTCTTGCAAGCCTGCAAACAAATGGATGTAAAAAATTTCTTGCTCGCTTCGCTAGCACTGTTGCTTCACGAAACCGAGTGTTTGTCGTTTTAATGAGGTGATTGTGAAGAATTATAAACCACCTACACTTAAAGATAGGAACAATATTCTCGATATCAGTTCCTAAAATATGATATGTAGTGTTGATATACTGCTTAATGTAAAAGTATTTTGTTGATGCTTCATAATGACAACTTGCACGGTACCTGATAAAACAGAAAAATAAATAATGTCAAATTCGCATTTGTAACTTCTTGTCTCAGAACATTTTTTAATTTTTTATATATACAGGGTGTATCAAAAAGAATCATCCGATTTAAAAATGCTATATTTAGGAAACCAATGGACATAGAACCTTGCAGTAAGTTGTAGAATACATGCTGGAATATAAAGTTTTGCTTGCAATAAGGTTTACTTTGTTGCAGGTAGGTGCCACTGGTGCAGCTCACTCTTTAGTCCGCGTCAGGATGGCAACCCAGGAACCGGCAGCATTCTGTGTGCAACGTCGAATACTGTGAGCAGTAGGTGGTGCAGCCCCGTATTTACGACAAAACTCACGCTGCACAACTGTAACGGACCACATTTGTTGAAGTGGAGAACGCAGAAAGCTTTCGGTTGTTGGGATGCCATCTTGAAGCGGACTAAAGGGTGAGCAGCACCAGGTGCCCGTTCCGAAAGTCGCACGAGTTGAACGCGTTAAACAAGTTATGGTAAATGGCCATCCCATAAGTGCTCTCGTGCATTTCGTTATGCTGTCCCAAAAGTTGCTTTCCATGCTTCTCGTGCAAGAATGAGATTCACCAAACGCACGGGCCAGAAGACTGGTTTGTTCGGTGAGAATCCTCTGCTGCGTGCAGCCAACGCGCGTGCATGATGGCTTTAAACTGCATATGAAGCAACATGCGTAAGACGAGTGTGCCTCAACTGTTCTTACAATGTGATTAAAATGAGTAACAGTGTCAGCAGTAGAGTTTATTTCTGCCATAAGGACATGCCTTCCGCTCGACGCCACGAGGACGCTGCGCCTGCGCTTTCGTCTAGAGCGTTCCATAAGTCTGTAAAATATCTCGTTTCACCAGGTTGACGAGCCAAGTTACTCTCGTTAAATTCGTTTCGTTAAGACTTTCGGAACGTACCTACCTGCAACAACGTAAAACGTATTGTAAGTGAAACTTCATATTCCAACATGTATTTTACAACTTACTGCAAGGTTCTATGTCCATTGGTTTCCTAAATATAGAACTTCTAAATCGGATGATTCTTTTTGATACACCCTGTATATATATATATATATTGGCCCTGGCTCGAAAGCCCTTGAAGGGCCTTGGACTATCTTCCGACTTCCAGTCTCGCTCCCACAATTGTATCTAGAGGTGTGGAGATCTTCAACCAGTAATGGGGTGAAGTGTGGTCAGCAAGTCGAACCCTCAGCCGTTATAGCAGAATTTCGAGACAGGGTTACACTACTCACTCGTAGCTCCATAGCTCCCAATTTCCTCGCATGGTGCGTTGCCACCAGTCCTATACACAGGCCGAGAATCCAAAGACTGAACTGTGAGTGTGAGTGTCCATTCATCAATTTCATCATATCATCACTCATCCCATCTTCGCAAATTAACCAAAAGTGTCACACGAAGCGAAGTAAAATAATGAAAATAAAAAAAACGGACGGACTCGAACCCATGCTGTAACGCAGTTTGAGTCCAAAGCACAGTGCCTTAGGCTGCACGGCCAAGGAGGATGATGCAATTTTGCTTTAGCAAGTGAAATTTGCACTTCAGATAAAATCCATGTAATTATTGTTATGGATTAGTAGAATAATTATATTTACCCCAAAGAGAGGGAATGTGTTATTTGAAGGAGGCACAATATTGTAAATTAAGAATTAATGACGATAATTATCAGAAAAGTAAACAGGTAAAAACGTGAACATGTGAACCCCTCCCTTCTCCAGACCATTAGAAAAGGCTAAGAACGCACAAATGAGAATAAGGCTACAGTATGTACTTCACACTGTACCACTGAGCGTGTCGCACGTTCACGTTTTTTGCTTGCTTACTTGCCTGTAATTATTGTTTTCAATACTTAATTTACACAGTTCTGTGCGGTATTGGGATGGCATACAGTATTCCAGGCAAGGCATGTAGCATGAGGGTCCTTCCTACCAGTGTACAGCCTGAACGGTGAAAATTAAACTACTTTAGATTGAAAATTCCCTATTTCCAACAACTTTTCCCTCTTTCCATTTCTCGCTATGTGCACTAATAACGGAGTTGCCTATGGGACCGGACTTTTGAATCACTTTATATTTCTAATAACTGGGTAAATATCAGCTTCATGTACGTTGATTCAAACAATATTGTATTTAATTTCTATTAGACTTTTACCTTTTAATTACTGTACCTTATCTATCAAAATATGTTACCACACATTACTTAACCTACCCTAACCTGACCAGACTTAACCTAAATCTAACACAACTCCAGATTCCAATGACATCCCATTTTTAAATTTTGTACAGTTATTAAGTAATAGTGTATGCATGACATATCATTTTTCTTTAAAATATCAAAATATCTGTTTTTGAGAAAATGGCTACAAAGGTTTTCTTTACATCATCTTCAATTTTCTTGTACCCTGGCATAGACCTTCAAGAAATTTCCAACGCCGTCTTAATAGTTTTTATAGATGCACTGATTGCCGAAATATTACAATTTAAAGTTAACAAGATGGAAAAAATGGTCAAAATTGCTCATTTTCATCCCTGTAATTTCCTAAATACAATAGGTGTGGATCTACAATTTTGCATATGCCAACTTTGTAATGAATAAAAAAGTGCAAGGTTGAGGACCTTGTTGATTTCACGTACAATGTGAATCTGTCACATGAAGAAGCTAGTTTTGGTTAACAGACAACTGCAGCATGTTACTTGGTTTACCATCCTTTGAATATAGCCTGTATCTATTTATATTTCTGTTAAGTAAATTGCTTTTCTGCACCTTTGG
The DNA here is from genome assembly GCF_977018435.1 of Lepisma saccharinum. Taxonomy (NCBI): domain Eukaryota; kingdom Metazoa; phylum Arthropoda; class Insecta; order Zygentoma; family Lepismatidae; genus Lepisma; species Lepisma saccharinum. Next base: position 81,483,478 of record NC_139238.1, on the reverse strand, counting down.
ATAATAGTAACGATGAGGATTAACGGTTAAATAGATTCCTGACCACGATCCAAACCTGCGACAACTGGTCAGGAAGAGATGAAACTGACACGTATGTGAAAAATTTAATATTTTTTATTCACACGGATATGGACCAACGGAAATAATACTGCTACTGCTTCAACAACCACTAATGATAATAATAATTACAGCTACTGCTACTACTACTAAAACGTATTATTATTATTGTATGATTTGCTTAGGTGAAGGGAAAAATTGGTTCAAGAAGGGAAATTTGGCCCCTTGGAAAGGGAAATTGTGCTCTCATATTGCGACAACAATGGGCCCGGAGATCAGTTGGTTCCTTGATGTGAACAGGCAAACATCCAGGGTCAACTGGCCTCCCAGCCTGAAGACTAGAAGCCATCCCAGAAGGAAGGAGAAAGAAGAAGAAGAGCCTAGCAGCAACCTACCTACCGGGTCCGATCGCTTTGGCTGATAGGTGCTCAGGTTCTACCTGCCGGGCTTGTCTGGGAGTACCCGGACCTTCCTTTCTAACCTGCCGTCCCCTGCATAGGAGACACCGGTTGGCTCGCCAATTCCCCGCTAACGCGGGGGTGTCGCGGCATCCTTTAATCCTTTTACCCAGCGCCCGCTATTTGGGGGTACCGATTGGTTTCGGCCAATTCTTGGCTGTGGTTGGGGTACTACACGCAACCTACTCTCTTTTACAGGGGAACCCATGACGTCAGCGGCGACCAAGGTCCTAGATAAAATTAGGTTCTCATATTCCCCCTGGCACTTCACTTCGAGGAATGAATTGAATTATCCCTGCCCCCCTTTATCTCTTAGAGACCAAAAGTGTTGCACGTAAATACAGGTGCGTGGTACCAGTAAATGCACGTAAGTGTAAGTACAAGTGTGTAAGTGTGCTAACGGACATCCTTGTGCTCTGATTATAATAAACATTATATATGTATATATATATATACATATATAAACCTAGTTTAACCTTTCTTTACACCCAGCAAGCCCTGAATTCTGAGTCCTTGTTCTGCGACTGATAAGTAGTTAGCACGTATGGGTAGACTTTTGCCACCCATCTAATTGCAGGGTTTAGTGTGTTGAACGCCGCCAGTGCCTGTACTCCAGTGCTGTGTTGTTGTGGGTGTGGGTGAGCGTTGCACAGTATTGCAAACTTCTTTATCAGCAATCTCCCTGTGGATGGTATGTCCTTACCACATACGAAATTGATCGATTTTAAATTTTTTCAGTGTATTTGTTCGTGGCTATCACGTACTGAGGATAATGTATTCTCCTTCGGTAACCATGGCTGATTTTTCTCCTCTTATCCCTCTTTTTCTCTCTTTTCCACTTTTGTCTCTTCTCCTCTCTTTTTATCTTTTTGTTTCCCTTTTCCTATTTTTCTTCCTTTTCTTCTCTCTTTTCCTATTTTAATTTATTTTCTTCTCTCTCTTCCTATTTTCTTCACTTCTTTTTCTCTATTTTTGCTTCTTAATTTCCTCCTCTCTGTTGTTCTCTTCTTTGCTTACCCTTTCCCTCTATTTTCCCTATCTCTCTCCTTCTCTCTTTCTTCATACTTTTCTTCTACATCTTCCTCTTGATTGTTTCTCTGTATATCTTTCTCTTTTTCTCATTTCATTTTATAATCTGTCTTCCCATCACGTTCATTTTCTGATTCTCAATGTTTCACAATGAAAAACAGACGGGTGAAGGAAATCAACTTTGGATTTTCAGAAATGGTCAGAGCACGGTCAAAAGCTGCCCCCAAGGGAAAAGACAATGCCATAGTGATGGGTCGTTCGTGAACGAACCGTTCCTTTTGAACTACTCCCTCTTGGGAACTGTGAAGTGCTCGCTCCTTCGGAGTGAACGAGCAGTTCCTCTGTGGTAGTTCCTCGTTCCAGGAGTCGTGAGCTTTGCGTGTATTGTTTACTGCTGTGTATGTTCTCTGGTTTTCTTGTGGGAAGTCGAGTAGCAAGCGCAGTTCCCTCTCCCCTAATCCTTTTCACTCAAGCTAACTCCAGCAAGTCCTCCCCCACTCCCTTCACTTCAGCTGCATGAAACCAACATCGGGAGGAGTCGGTCGGTCGTTCCTTTGAATGGCTGCTTGAGTGAGTGAGCTCCGGTGAAGTGCTTCCCGAAAAGAAACTGCCATGACCCGTGGTACTTCCTCGGAAGTCGTGAGCTTTGCTTGTATGTTGCCAACGCTCACAGTCGATGACTCACTCCTAGGAACAATCGAGAGAGAGAGAGAGCACGAGGTCCCGTCTTTTGTTGCCGATTGTTGATAGTGGCGGTTTTCCGCATAGCTATGCGTACAACTCTGTTTACAGTAATGCTGCAGACGTTCAACAATGAGGGAGGGATGGGCAAGTAATATACCTTTAACCCTTTTTGTGGCATGTTTTCGCAACTCGCATTGCAAGGAACTGTAGAAGGAACTTGATAGATATAAGATCATCATATCAAACTTACGACAACGTTCCATTTCCGTGCTCTTCCATTATCTCAAAGTAAAAGTGGGGCCGGGAGGCGGAAAGAGCTTGAAAAATACGAATGCTATTCTTCGTAGTTCAAAGGTTTGGCGTCCTCTCTTCCATTCTCTTACAAGTGTTGGTTTGACCGTGTAGTCATTTAATTGCATGAAAGTCTGAAAAGGTGGGGAGGGGCAACGCCTACAATAGAAAATAAATTTCAACCTAAAATTTGTACATTTTACACATACGTATAATTTCATTTCAATCTCAATTTGTTAATTATTAGAAGGGCGTTACAGGTGCATGCTAACTTCAAACTGTTTTTTTTTTTTAGGAGATTATACTATTTTGGAAGAAAATATGCCTCGTTTGACACCTTGGAAAAATACCTTGTTTGCCCTTCCCTGCAAAAAATACATTGAACGTCCATGTTTAAAATATTTACAATTATTTTTCCTCATCTATCACCAGGCGCTGTAATGCACTGCGACAACAAGGGGTAGGAATTCATTTTTGGAAAGGAAGAGGGGAGAATATAACTTGTCCAACTTTTCCTTTCCGATGAGGACTTTTTGTCCGCTAAAGTTCAATTATCCATTAAATTGTATTTTCATTCACCCCCACCCTGAAAGCAGCTCCCGAACCTCGGTCGGTCAGTCGATACATTGTTTCCTATAGCTGTTTAATATGTGCGCGAAGGCGGATTCCTCCCCTCTAATTATTTTCACCCACGCCAGAAGCAGTCTCCCACATCCCCTCCTCCACCCAACGAAACCAACTTCGAGCTGTGTTGGTATGGTAGCTTTTCCTGCGAACGACTTCTTCAACGAGGAAGCTCCAGTGAACTGCCTTTCTAAAAGGAACTGCCTCGTCCGAGAGCAAAGCATGCTCCATGGCTTCGTACTTCCTTTGAATGACTTCCAGTGAACGCTTCCTTTCGGTGAGCGAGCTCCGGTGAACTGCTTCCCGAAAAGGAACTGCCATGACCCATCACTACATGGGTAGAAGAAGAAGAAGAAGAAGATAGCGAAGCCACGCCCACTGTAGTAAAACCTGGTCAGAGTCATCTATCGGCAGACGGCTGAACTTTCTGGGCTTGAACATAACCCCTCCAGACCCCGCTATGGCTCCAATAAAGCCATTCTCAAAGGACATAACATGTTGTTTGAAAATGTATAAAAATGTTTGCAACAGCGTATTGTCACAATGGGCCTCTCAATTTGAAAAAAAAAATAAAAATCAGTTTACTAAGGAAGGATGCAAGAAAGCCTTGCAAGGTTAAATTTTTACAGTAACTTAGAATCGGGCTCTATACGCCGATCCAAAAACTGATATATCTGACGGCTAATATCTCTTAAAATATAGAAGTGATAAAAAAAATTTCAATATTCACTGTTCAGATTAATCCTTTCTAATCAATTTATCACAAAGCTCATTCAAATATCTCAAATGGTTTTCGAGTAAAAGTATACTGAATGAAGGTGTTTTTTTTTCACGCTGCCCATGATATGGCTCTTAAGACAGAGGGAGTATGGAAATCCGTCTTTCCCCTGTAAATCGCAACCTTCCGTTGTATTCTACAGTATATCAAATATAGGCCTCCCCGATGGCGCAGTGGTAGCGTCGTCGCCTTGTAATCAAGGGGTCCCGGGTTCGATACCCGGTGGAGGCACAAGTGGTTCGGATCCCACTTTAAACTGTAGGTCCAGTCCCGATTAGCCTTACTGTGCATAAAGTGGACTTAAAGCAACAACTCAACAACAATATATCAAATATAATTTGAACTTTTTTCCTTATGTGTGACTGACACTCCACAAGAGAAACATATGAAAGATTCATGATGAATGTTCTTGTTTTATGTGAAGTTTTTGTTACCTTAATTATTTTGTGTAATGTCTCGTCTCTTTTGGGGCTAATGTACGGTTCTGGGGGGTGGCTTAGCACCCCCTAGCTACCTAACTATGCCTATGTACATTACTAGTAACTATTAAATAATTAACATCATACATAACGACCGTAACAGAGCCAAAAGAAGGTAACCCTTACAAGCGCAATCGTTGCAGAGACAAAAGTGGCTTAACTGCTACAGCGCCTAGCCAGTATAGTAAACGAACATCGACAATCGATTAAGTTTTAGTGTCCGATATATTTGAAATAATTCAAGTTACATATATGAATATAAGACTTTGCGAGCTGAATGAACTAATGTGATACTCATATTCTAAACTGGCACATTCTTTCTCTGTTAGCTATTGCCAGTAGTGTTGCACACGAGACGAGACTTTGGCCTGTCTCGTCTCGTGTAAATGCTGTGAAATGCTGTCTCGTCTCGAAAATATTCGTTTGTCAAAGAGACACATGATCAATCTCGTCTCGTCTCGAATTTTTAAAAGCTGTCCCGTTTCGTCCCGTGGGCAACACTAATTGCCAGCAATCTAATCTAGAAAAAGAAAATATTAGCTCAAACATTTACAATTAAACCATTCTCTGTCGAAACAATGAGAACAAACAATGTAATTGTTTCAAGGAAATAAACAGACGTTATTAGTAACAATGCAACAACCATACATTGTCCTCAGACTATCTATGGTTTTTAGTTTTTCTAAAGCAGAATGAATAAGCACAGAAACTGATGTGTTTGCAAGAATAGTAATAAAACCATATTTCGGTACCTTTGACTGGAATACGCTTATAGGGTGTGTGAACCAAGAAAAGACGAGGAAAAGGACTGGGAGAAGGTGACTGGACTTTGCTCTATCGGTATGCTGTCTCTCCTGCTGTTTTCATTATTCAGGGTCCTTGTCTCCAATCTTCTAATTCGAAGTACGTAAAAGCAACGAGCTGCAATTAGCTGTCCAAATAATTTGCATAAAGTAAGTTTTAGTCAGTTTATTTTGAATCTAATAGTATAGTGAATGTCAGGGTGTGAATTTACGGGTGGGGGTGAACGGGATATTCACATAACAGTGATAAATTTTCATCCCTAGCAGGGATGGTTTTGTAATATTTTCAAAAAGTCATCCCATTTGTAACAAATATTTCTGACTTTAATAATGAAGCAAATATTGTTAAATGTAATAGTACAGTCGCTGAAAACGCATCTAATTATTACACGAAAAAAGTACCTAAATTTTCACCACCATTTTGAAATGTGGTGCTGAAATCTGGTGCACTGTAAATAACATTCCGGGAAATGCTTCGTGAGACCATTGGTCACACTGCCTTCAAAGTATCATTCAAGTTGACAGGGCGCATATTGAACTCTGCTGTACCTATATGAACTGATTGTTGTTACTTCAGAGCCTCAGTGCCACCTGGTGGTGAAAATTGAACTATTTTCTATCCGTCGGCATTCGCTTCTCCATACTGGTCAAGTCGTCTGCTGGGCCCGTGCATGGGTGCGGCCATATTGGCATTAAACAACCGGTTGCTATGGTGGTTGCTAAGGTCAGTAACATGGCGTTGGCAATAGAGCATTGCTGAGGTTTTGGAAAGATGAGGAAAGGTGCAAGCAAGCATGAAGGAAAAATAACATGATGTTAAGGAAAGCTCTTCTTAGATGATGTCGCATGTGTTGTGACTAGAACTTTTTAGAGATTTTTGCAGTAGTTTTCTTAATTATACATTTGTGTATGTGCGAAGAGATGTTTATTACCTTTCTTTATATTTACGTGAACCAGATTAAATATTTTATATAACCAATGTAGCCTCTATTCCTTTGTTACGAGCCTATCACGAGGACAAAAGGGTTGAAGAAAACATGTGCCGTTTCCTCTTTCTGTCATTATTTTGTCATTATATTCCAACTTATCACGTTATTTTATGCAAAAATATTGGAATGTAAACAATTTGTTGTAATTAATAATGGACTGCTAAGCTGAAAAAACATTCAGGTCGGTCAG